>NC_029789.2:49064463-49065724 GCF_000816755.2 Arachis ipaensis
TATTATATTAATATATTAAAATAAGTATAATTTATTATGAAAAAAATGTTAACAGAAAACTAATCATGTAAATAAGAATAAAAAAAACTTTGCTTATTGGGCCTTTAAAGACCTAGTCCAAAACCATGTAATCCTAATATATCTTATAGCCTAAAGAATTCTAGTCCAAAAAAAACCTAAAGAATTAAAAGCCGTATGAGGGGATTGCACACATAGTTCCACCGCATGAGTACATCACATGGTTCCAAGTGGAGTGTTTCCTTTCTTCTTTTTCCTTAAAATCTAACCGCCACTATTTCTTGTTCACCTCACATCACATCACATCAGTGCATCACTTTAGTGTTTCTTCTTCCTTCCTTAGCATTTTGGTTTGGGTTTTCCGAACCAAGTAATGGCCCAAAAAGAAAGAAGTGATTATGGAACTGTTACGAAACGAGATGCGACGAAAATGACGATCGAATCATTTATGGCCTCTGGAGTTTTGAATTTCTGCTATTTTAATGTGATAATACGGATGAAAAATTACAGGAACAACAACAATATAATAAAGTGATTGTGAATTGTGATTTGGTTGTCCCCTTCTCAGACTCAAACCAAGCAGTTTAAACGGTATTTCAAAAATCGGTCGGATAATGATTCGGTCCAACAGATTGATTTTCGACGAAGGGACATGGCTCTATCCGGCCTCCCACTCCCAACCTCTATCAGCATCTGAGTTGAAGGTAACCGGCGTTGGGACGGAAGAGTGTGTGATCGAATTCGCTCCTAGTCCCTACTGCTATTGCTAGGAATGCTGTCCATATAACTCATTAAAATTCTAGATTTCAGGAATGGCCAACAAAGGAGAAGATGATGGGTAGCTAGTGGCTTTTGAAGCTGCTGGTGGATTCTCAGACCTATCAACACGGTACTTATTTACAAAAATGGATCCTTTTAATTTTTTTTAAAATAAATTATCATTTGTATCTATGAAAGATACAAACGCTGATAAATGTATCTATATAAGAATAAAACGACAATTATACTTATGGAAGATAGTTTTTATGTGCCAAGAATACCCTAACGGATCAATTGTGTAACTCCGGTACTCTTGGCACACGAAATCCACCATCCGTGATTATTATAATTGTCGTTTTATTTTTATATGGGTACATTTGTCATCTTTTATGGATATAAATGATAATTTATTCATTTTTTTAATAATTAAAGAAGTAAAGTATAATTTTTTACCATTAGTTGTTAAAGAAATTCATTTCCTCCA
>NC_029789.2:49065884-49083701 GCF_000816755.2 Arachis ipaensis
ACCACTATTTTATATATATATATATATATACATATATATCGGCTCACACAACAGTCTATCGGCTCAGCTCGCCCACGAATGCGGTTTCATTGCCATTTGCAACTCAACAAAGACGACATCTTCATTAAATGCATACAAGTTAATTTCTGCATTGGTTGAGTGTCTCTCTAAACTTTATTCGATTAGTATGTATTAAAAATACCTTTCTATCAATCTTAACTCTCCAAATTTTTTAACTTATATTTTTATAATAGAAATGTCTGGAACACTAAATCACTTAAAAAAAAAACAAAGAAACACCTGTATTGCTTTCAAAACTACCCTTTCTCTACTCTCATATATTCAATAATCTTATTGAAAAATTATCTCATATACCACTCGAAAAGTATGGAATATAGTATGTTAGCTACTAACAAATTTTATATTTGATGCTTGTCTTTAGTGAGTAACAAAATGTCGAAGTTATATATCCTTAAATTTAATAAAGAAAAGATGTAATTGACCCACTAAAAAAGAAGGATAGTAACGATCCAATTCCTAGCACGTCATGATCGTACTAAAAGTAATGTGTTACTAATCTGTTTTTTTTATTATCTATTTAATATTAAACCTTTATATCAATATTGTGTTTCAGGTTTTAAGAAAATTTTAAAAAATTTTATTTTTATTTAGTAAATCATATAGAAAAAATCTCCAAGTAATAATAATCACATAAATACTAATAATAATAAATGTTATACAAAAGAAATCAAATGAAACTCAGATACAACACATGTCCCTCTGTATAAAATAAAATTAAACGACAAGAACGAGGGGACTCTATGAAAGCAACTTAACTCATATATAGTTTTCACTATTCGTTTGCGATTTTATACTAAGTCTTCGAATTTGTGTCACTGAAAGGGTAAAAAATTTTGCGGTGAAAACAAACTACATGTTCTCAGCGGAGAATGAGAATGTCATAAAAGTAATGAATAAAATGCGAATAATTGACTTTACTCACTATTTTTATCAAATCCTTGAAAATACTTTTAGTTTTACTTTAGATAATTAATTACTTTCTTTAAATTTCTAAATCCAAAATAAATCTCAATCACAAAATTTATCATATTAACTATCTTTCAGCCACAAATTAATTTTCAATCACAACATTAGTTCTTAATCATCTCAATACATCCACAAACTAATAGCACAAGTAAGAGACTCAATTCAACACACAAACACGTCACAATAAGACAGACAACACAATCACAAAAAAAAAAAGTAAACACAATCAAATGCAAATGCACAAACAATATGATACATGTCTGCCTAAGCAGGGTATGAGCTCACATGTCGATTTACATCCAACAGCCTGACATTACCTAGGAACAAGTCCCAGATATAGTTTTCCATTATGTCCTTCGTGCATAAGTGTTGGTGGTTAAGAATATCACTCCTTCGTGACTACCGGTAGTCACCACAAAGTTCAACGCCATAATATACGCATAAGGGGAAACAGTGATTCTCAGTTCATGGGCGTCCCCGAGATCAACATACAAACAAAATAGCAATTCTCAGTTTGTGGTGGGTTTTTTCCGAGATCAACACACAACAAAATAGCCCCGTGATCAACACACAACAAAACAATGATCATCAGTTCCTGAATTTCTCCGAGATCAACACACAACAAAACAACGATCCTCGGTTCACATAATTTTTTAGTTAAAAATCCTTATATTTTTATAAAAATTCAGACATAACCTCCCCTAAAAATGGACTTAAACCATCCTTATGGGTTTCTTCATTCTCAACAATTTACCAATTTTTCATCAGCAATTATCAAAATAATATATCCTCAAAAATATCTGATAATAGTACAAAAATCTATTCTTAAGTCTCATACCCAAAGCTGTCACCAAAACAGCCGCGGCGGGCTAACTTCCTTTCTATTATTAATATATTAAATGAACTCAGAATTGCGCATACGTTATGTCCAGGAAACCGTCTCGGACTAAGATTTCTAACAAACTAACCATCATAATTTTCTGATTACTCTAGCATCAGAAATAGAGGAAAAAACATAGCTGCTCTACAGTATTTAAAAAGAGAAAAACTGTAAGAACCAGAATTAATTAACTGCTTAATTAATTAATTTAATTGTCCAAAATAGGTTCCCAAAATTTAGAATATTAATTAAAAATATAAATATGATATTTGGACTCAGTAGATTTTTCTGAGTTGGAAAATGTAATTTTCTGTGGAAAATTGCGTAAAAACGCGTACCGGTAAATTAGTCGCCAATACCAGCTTAAATTTGTTCGGTACTATGTGAGAGCAATAAAAACTGTAGAAAACTTAGAAAAATAATTAAATTTGAAAACCGGGTGCTAATTCTAAAGGTTTGGCCCAAAATTAGGCCAAACGGGTCAAAAATGCTAACGGAGTTAGACCGGGCCCAAGTTGGACCCAAGTCCAACATATAAATACATAATTAAGTGGTCATTCCAGCCACTTTCAAACACAAACCAGCAGCAGCAACGTTAATTGAGAGAGAAGAGAGCAGGGGTTTTAAAATACTATTCACTTCATCACTCTTTCGATCATAACTCGGGCTACGTTGCTCCGATTCGCGTGCCATTTGTAGCTACGCGAAGCTCTCGCCGAGCCTGTCACTTCTAGCTAGGTATTTTGGTAAGCTTCTCAAAAATTCTTGCCCAATTCTCAGCCATTGTAAATTTCAAAATTTTAGGTTTGGTTTTTGAGAGATTTTTGTGATTTTAGGTGCACTTTAGCACTTGATTGCTATTGGGTTTTGCTCCTAAATTTGCTGGGTAAGGTAAGCTTGCTCTTATTCCTTGTGAATTTGTGTACTTAGAAACCCTAGGTATTGATTTGTGGTAAATTAATGTGTATAGCTTGGAAAAATTTGATTGTTGATGCTTGTTGGAGTTGACTGGTGATTTGTTGGTAATTGGGGGCTTGATTTGGATTCAACTTGGTATATTGTGCATATTGTAAATCGGCCAAGGAATCGTTTTAGTTTTTTCTATGTAATATATAATATTTCTGGACACTTATGCTAGTGGACCTTAGGATAGAATTGAATTTAGTTGTTAACAGTTGTTAAATTGATAATGTGTGATGATATTAATGCTTGTGATGGTTTTGATGACTTGTGATGGAAATTGTTGATGTTGAGGTTGAATTATTGTAATTATGATAATATTTAATATGGTATGATAAACGATGCTTATAAGTGGTGAGATTGTGTTAAAGTTGTTAATATTGAAATATTGATGTACAAATTGTGGAATTATTGATTTTAGGGAGGAGCAATTGATTGATATAGGTGTTGAATTGGTTGAATTGTGATGAAAGGTAAAGTAAAGCATTTAGAAGTGTTTTATGGTAAAATTGAATAAGCTTTGACTTGGTTTGGTTGTGAATTTCGGAAGTTTGAGAACCTAGCTGATTTTGGTAAAAACCAATTTTTGGTGAATTTTGACGGATCATAACTTGAGGAAAATAACTTGAAATTTATCTTAAATTAAAGTTCATTTAAAGATCTTTAAATTGATATAAAGTTTGAGAAAAATAGATTTTTGTAGAGGAAGTTATGAACGTTTAAAGTTTAGTGTTTAAAATTGAATTCTGCAACTTTAAAAATTTTCTAAATCTGGTGAAGGTCGCATACGCGACACAGTGCACGCGACGTGACCAACCTATTCGGGTTGGGCATCATGCGTACGCGGGCACTGCATGGATACGCGAGCCAGTATAATTTTCACCCTTGCGTACGCGAACTTTAACACGTGACGCGAGCAACCCATTTGGGTTGGGACACTCACGTACGTGAGCAGGGGGTTGCGTACGCGACTACCCTTTTTTCAATAGCATGCGTACGCGAGACAAAGGCTTGCGTACGCGAGCCCCCTGTTTTGCTGAAAAATTATTTTTCTTCGTTTTTAAGGGTTCTCTAACTTTCTAAACTTCCTTCAAATGCTGTTTAAGAGTACTATCTAGTAATTAGGTTCTAATATTACTAAAGATAAGGTAGTGACTTATTTTAGTGAATCTACGCGAATTTAGAAGACAGAGACTTACGTTTCTAGAGTACTGAGGATGGATTAGTTGAGTGAGATGGTAGAGTACTGTAATGACGATTGATATGATAAATTGTGGAGTTATGGATTTGGTGATGGTTGAGATGAGTCTAGGACTCGGAGTGGAATGATGGCTTTACTGAGTACTGAAAATGATTTCTGAAAACCACTGTTATATTATTTTATACTGATATTCTTGAGACGCTATGCGCCTGGCAGGTGATGAGGGAAAAAACGATTCCACACAAACTCACCGGCAAGTGTACTGGATCGCATCAAGTAGTAATAACTCACAAGAGTGAGGTCGATCCCACAGGGATTGATGGATTGAGCAACTTTAGTTAGGTGATAAATTTAGTTAAGCGAATAGTTGATGATTTGAGTGAAACTTGATTAACAAACGTAAAATTGCAAGGAAATAAACGAGAGAATGAAAATTGGCTAAATCTTAAAGTGCAGAAGAAGTAAATTGCAGAAACTTAAAGTGCAAGAAAGTAAACAAGCTGAAACTTAAACTTGGAAGAAAGGTAAATGACTGAAACTTAAAGTGCAAGAAATGTAAATTGCTGAATCTAAATTGATAGGAGACTTAAATTGCATGAAGAATAAAGGGATTTGGGTACTGGGATTTCAAAATTAAGCTGAAAATGTAAATTAAAGAAAATCAGAGAACTATGAGATGAAGAGATTCAGATCAGGGTCTCAATAGCAAAACAAAATAGCAAATTGCAGATGAATTCAAAATAGCAAGGATACTTAGATCAATTCTGAAATCCTAAAGAAAAATTGACAAATTCAGTTAAGTAACAAAAACAGAAAGAAAGCCTAGAGCTCAATTGCTCTCTTGTCAAAACAGAAAAGATTAGATTGAAGAGGAAGGAAAATGAAACTTCGAAGAAAAGGAAAACCCAGATCTGATCTCAAGCTCTCAAATTCTAAAAAGAAAATTACAAGAGAAAAAGAAAAGTAAAAGAAAAGTGTGAAGTGATGATTTGGACTTTTGTGTGGTTTAGAATTCACAATAAATTCTCGTTGCGAGTATAGTTTCTAAACCAAGCAATAATCCTTTCATACAAAAAATTGTTTGTTACAAGTAACAAACCCCTAAATTTATAAATCAAAGTATTGAACCTCGGGTCGTTCTCCCTAGGAATTGTAACAAAGTGTCTTGTTATTGGTTATGAGTTATAATTGGGGTTTTTGGATGAGAAACATGAAAAGTAAATGATAAGGAATTTCAAATAACAACTAAAAGGGTCTTGGCAAAGGTTGGTGGTCAATGATCTCTATCCTTATCACTAACCACAACATGAGAATTGGCAAGGATCAATCCCACTAAGTTAACCCCTAACTAATAGTAGAGGAAAGTCAAGCGAGCTATATCAATCTAAGTCCATAAGTCCTAGTTCTCCACCAATTCAATTAGTAAGATCTAGAGTTAATGGCTCCCAATCGTCAATCACTTGGACATTAGTAACTCAAAAGTTCCTAAGTTACCTTCCCAAGCCAAGAACATAAAATTCTATTCTAAAATCTAACCAAGCATTTTATCAAACGCTTGGAAGGCATAGAAGGAAAGCATAGTAAATTGCAAGAATTAAAGGAATCTACAACTACAAAAGTAAGAGATTAACAATAGAAAAGTAAACTCATAACTAGAAAAAGCATTTTAACAAGCACATAGAAGGCAATAAAAGTAAACAACATGAATTGTAAGAATTAAAGAGAGATCTAACTAGAATAGCAAGAGATCAACAATAGAAAAGGAAGACAATTATGAAACAACAAAGAACTTACCAATTGCATTGAAGAAGAAATGTAGATCTACAAAAGAAAGTTCATAAACTACAACTAACAATACAAAGAAATTACAAGAGAAGAAGAATTCTACAATCTACAAGAGAACAATTGAAGATGAAAGAGGAAAATTAAGAGAGAAGAAAAAGAAGTAGATCTAGATCTAAAACCTACTCCTAATTCTAGAGAGAAGAGAGAGCTTCTCTCTCTAAAACTAACAAAAGCATAATAAAACTAAAATAAAACTAAACTAATGACTAGATGTCTCATCCCTCTTCAATTCTTGGGTCAAATAGCATCATAAATGAGTTGGATTGGGCCCACAAGGCTTTAGAATTCGCTAGCCACTAATTTGCTTTTAATGAATCACGTGCAAAATCAGCACGTACGCATACATGCCGCGTGTGCGCCCCCTAAACGTGATGTAACTATAGCAAATCTTATATCATTTCGAAGTCCCGGATTTTAGCTTTCCAACGCAACTGGAACCGCATCATTTGGACCTCTGTAGCTCAAGTTATGGTCGATTAAGTGCGAAGAGGTCGGCTTGACAGCTTTTGCGATTCCTTCATTTCTTCATGAGTTCTCCATTTTTACATGCTTTTCCTTCATTCTCTTGATCCAATCTTTGCCTCATAAATCTGAAATCACTTAACAAATATATTAAGGCATCTAATAGAATCAAAGGTAAATTAGATTTAGCTATTTTAAGACCTAAAAACATGTTTTCACTCTTAAGCACAATTAAAGGAGAATTTACAAAACCATGCTATTTCATTGAATAAATGTGGAAAAAGATGATAAAACCCTCTAAATTCAACACAAGATAAACCCTACAAATGAGGTTTATGATGAAGTAAAAGTCCTGTTTAAGTCAAATTTGATCCTATTTATACACTTTCTATTTTCAGTCATTGAGCAATTAGAATGGGCTTTTGGGTTGGCCTTGAATGAAAGTGGGTTGGGGTGCATTGTAGCTCCTTCCAGTAGAGCGCTCCGTGCATGAAATGAGAGGTACGTTCATTCCTTGTGTGCTCCTTTCACGTGCGCAACTCCTTCTACTAGCGCTCCCTTAGTGAACGCTACGTTCACTCACCAAGCGCTGCACCATTTGGTGCGCGAGTTTCCTTGACCAGTGCTCTCCTAGTGGGCGCTACGTTGGTTCCTTGAGCGCTACCTATGCGTATGGATAGCACGAGCTTCCTCCCCCAAACTTGAAATTCACGAAAAAGTTAACTTAGTGAGCGTGGCGCTCACTTTGGAAGTGAACGCTACTCCAAAATGTTGCTGACCGTGGCCTTCTCTTTATGAACGTAACTCTTCCCTGATTTGCCTCCTCCTTTCTTCATTTCTTCACCTACAAGCAACCAAACAAGCAATCAAAGTCTCACCAAAATCACAAGTCCTTGCATCATTCATAAAATCAATTAATTATAGCATAAACCTTATGATTTTCTGTAAAATAAATGATGTTTGATTGATTCAAAATGATCATGAAATTCCACTCTAATCACTTACTTATTGTGCAAGAAAGTGCGTAAAACCTAATGAAACAAGTAAAAAATACTTGTAAAACTAGCATAAGATGATTTGTCATCACAACACCAAACTTAAATCTTGCTTGTCCCCAAGCAAGCACTAAATATGAGAAGAAATGAAATAAAGCAGAGAAGCATATATGCCCTTATTTAGCAGGTAATTGAATTCGGACCATGGGGTTTTATGCAGACAAAATGCAGCTCAATTATTCTTTGCTGATAGATATGAAATGTCTCTTTGAGGATTCACTGAGTTGCTGTTATAATTCCTTGCTCTTTTATTGATCCCTGTTAGATTTTTCCTTCTTTCTTTTGCTTAGAAACTTATTTTTCAATGATAGCTCAGTGTCAAGTGTCGCAGCAGCCTTTTGGCTCAATTTTTCTTAACACCTCTTCACTACAGACACTTGGCTCACAATTCTTCTTAGAAATATTGATGCCCATCACCTCTTTGCGTCACTAAATGCTTTGTAACTATGTTGCTCTTGATAATAGACTTTCGGTTGGTAATCCCGGATTAGTTAATCCAAGTTACCAAGTTTTAAAAGACTCCTCAGAACCTAATTGTCCAAGCATATCCTAGTACAAGAAGCACCACAGGCATATGTCCTAAGGTCCAAGCTATTGGTGTCTAGCCTTATTATTTGTTTCTTTCATTCTTGTTGCCAATCCTTGGCTTTTCTTTTCTTTTTCTTTCTTACTTTTCTTTATTTTCCAGGGATGTTCATTAATTGGAGGTTTTATAATAGCCACTTAGTTCACACTACAAAAGACATTCTATTCTACAGCTTTTATTATTGAGCTTATCATCTAATCAAGCAATTACCACCACTGAACTTTATTCTAATTCCTACTACATTGGACAACCACTTTTTTATTTCAAACATTTTCTCTTATTGATGCAAAAGGGAAACAAGACAAAATTTAATGCAGATGAAGATGAAGACAAGCATTAAAACTAGTGCAATTAACAGACATCCAAATTTGCACTATTTGAACTAAACATCAAGGTAAACAACAGCTTCTCATTCAGAACATTTCAAAGCAGAGTGAATTTTGTGACAATACAACCTCTCAGGGGTATCTTGCAGCTTTCCTTTTATCATCATCATCTTTTACTTTTGCATTTCCCTTGGTGATGATTCTTTTAAGAGGCTGAGTGTCTTTTCTGCATAATTATTGGAAGTTGCTTATTTTTCCAAGCACTTAGGCAGATGGTTAGCATTCAGGAATTATTGTAGGTTCTTGAACTTACTTTGGTGAGGGAACACCACACTTAGTCCCTTGCTGCTGTCTATGATGCATCAGTTACATGAAACCTTGTGCTTTTGCTAAAAGTAATAAAACTAAAAACTAGAAAACAGACAATGGTTTAGTGGTTTCCCTAATTGCTTGGAGCTAGTAACCATTTATGCAGAGGGTTGAAATGTGTTTTTAAATGAGATTTTTGGTGGAACACCAAACTTAGCATCCTTTATTCTCCCTTAAATTATTTTAGTGTGCAACACCAAACTTAGCTCCTTGCAATACAAATAAGTCTACTTAACCTTTTTATTGAAATAGTTTAGGAAAAGAAAATCACCTCTGGTTGAGTTGCCTCCCAACAAGCGCTCTTTTAATGTCACTAGCTTGACATCCTTCATTCTTGCTCAACTTAATTTCTAAATCTCCTTCTCTTTGTCCCAAAGGCCTCCTAAATAATGCTTTGCCCTGTGACCGTTTGCTGTGAAATTGTTCTTTGTTGCTTCATCTTGGAGTTCAAGGCTTCCATAAGGGAGAACCTTTGTCACCAAGTAGGGGCCAGTCCATTTGGACTTGAGTTTGCCTGGGAAAACTTTGAGCCTGGAGTTATACAAGAGTACTTGCTGTCCTGGTTTGAACTCCTTCTTTGATATCCTTTTGTCATGCCATCTCTTAGCTTTTTCCTTGTATATCTTAGCATTTTCATAGGCTTCCAGTCTAAACTCATCCAATTCATTTAGTTGCAGTAGCCTCTTCTCTCCAGCTGCTTGAGAATCAAGGTTGAGGAGTTTAGTTGCCCAGAAGGCTTTATGCTCAAGCTCTACAGGGAGGTGCAAGACTTGCCATATAATAACTCAAAAGGAGACTTTCCAATAGGAGTTTTGAATGCTGTTCTATATGCCCAGAGAGCATCTTCTAATTTTCTGGCCTAATCCTTTCTTGTGTTCCCCACTGTTTTCTCCAAAATCCTCTTCAACTCCCTATTTGCAAGCTCAGCTTGGCCATTGATCTGTGGGTGATATGGTGTGGCTACTTTATGCATCACCCCGTATTTGTGAAGTAGTTTCTCCATCTGTTTGTTGTAAAAATGACTACCACCATCACTGACAAGACCCTTAGGCACTCCATATCTAGTAAAAATGTGCTTCTTAAGGAATTGAAGGACAATTTGTGCATCACATGTGGTTGTTGCCATGGCTTCCACCCACTTTGAGACATATTCTACTGTCATAAGTATGTATTTCAAAGAATATGAAGGTGGAAAAGGGCCCACAAAATCTATGCCCCAAAGATCAAAGAGTTCTACCTCCAAGATGTAGTTCTGAGGCATCTCATTCCTTCTTGTTAATCCTCCAGCTCTTTGGCACTCATTGCATTGATGAACAAACTCTCTAGCATCCTTGAATATGTTTGGCCAATAAAATCCGCTTTGAAGTACATTGGCTGCTGTTCTTTCTGGCCCAAAATGTCCACCATAAGCTGAACCATGACAATGCCATAGTATGTCTCTCATCTCACTCTCAGGAACACATTTCCTAATCATTCCATTTGGACACCTCCTAAATAAGAATGGTTCATCCCATAAGAATTTCTTGGCCTCATTGAGCAGATTCTTCACTTGTTGCTTGGTGAATTCTTGGGGAATCTTCCTTCCAACCTTGTTGTTTGCAATATCTGCAAACCAGGGAGCTTGTTGGATTTGTAAAAGGTGTTCATCTGGGAATTTTTCATTCACTGGTTGTGGTGTATCTTGGTTAGCTTCTTGTGATAGTCTTGACAAATGGTCTGCCACTTGGTTCTCATTCCCTTTCCTATCTCTCACTTCAATGTCAAATTCTTGTAGCAGTAACACCCACCTAATAAGCCTTGGATTTGAATCCTGTTTAGACATGAGATACTTGAGATTAGCATGATCAGTATATACTATAACCTTTGAACCAATCAAGTATTGTCTAAATTTATCAAATGCATATACAATTGCCAAGAGCTCTTTCTTAGTGGTGGTATAATTTTTCTGTGCTTCATTCAACACCTTGCTAGCATAGTATATAACATGATGCAGCTTGTCTTTCTTTTGCCCCAATACAGCACAAATTGCAAAGTCACTTGCATCACACATAAGTTCAAAAGGCAATTTCCAATCTAGGGGTGTGATGATTGGTGCTGTAGTGAGTTTTTTTTAAAGTTTCAAAGGCATGCTTGCAATTGTCATCAAAGATGAAAGGATTATCAATCACTAGCAAATTGCTTAGTGGTTTTGCTATTTTTGAAAAATCTTTGATGAATCTCCGGTAAAAACCAGCATGTCCAAGAAAACTTCTTACTGCTTTCACATTAACAGGTATAGGAAGCTTTTCAATGATTCTATTTTTGCTTTGTCAACTTCTATACTTTTGCTTGAAACCTTATGCCCAAGAACTATCCCTTCAGGAACCATGAAATGGCATTTCTCCCAATTCAATACCAGATTAGTTTCTTGGCATCTTTTCAAAACAAGAGTTAAATGATGCAAGCAGGTGTCAAATGAATTGCCAAAGATAGAAAAATCATCCATGAAGACTTCTAAAAATTTTTCCACCATGTCAGAAAATATAGAAAGCATACACCTTTGAAAAGTTACAGGGGAATTGCATAGCCCAAAGGGCATCCTTCTGTAAGCAAAGACTCCAAATGGACAGGTGAAGGAAGTATTTTCTTGATCCTTGGGATCCACCACTATTTGATTGTATCCAAAGTACCCATCCAGGAAGCAATAATATGCATGGCTAGCCAATCTTTCAGCATCTGGTCGATGAAAGGGAGAGGAAAATGATCTTTCCTTGTAGCATCATTCAGTCTTCTATAATCGATGCACATTCTCCACCCCGTCACTATCCTTGTGGGAATGAGTTCATTCTTCTCATTGAAGATGACAGTCATGCCACCTTTCTTTGGCACTACTTGTACTGGACTCACCCAAGAGCTGTCAGAGATTGGGTATATAATTCCAGTATTCCATAGCTTCATCACTTCTTTTTGAACCATCTCCTTCATGGTTGGGTTAAGCCTTCTTTGGGGTTGAACTATAGGCCTTGAATCTTCGTCCAGTAGAATTTTGTGCATACAGATGGCAGGGCTTATGCCCTTGATATCATCAATCGTCCAACCCAAGGCTGTCTTGTGAGCTTTCAACACTTCAATCATCTTTGTTTCTTCTTCTATGTTTAAAGAAGAATTTATGATCATAGGCAGGGCCTCTGCTTCTCCAAGAAATACATACTTGAGATGAGGGGGATTTGGCTTTAACTCTTGTTTTGGCCTCTCCTCTGTCTTACGTTCAGAGGAGATTTCTGCTACTTCCTCTTCTATGAAATCTTGTTCTACTTCTATTTCCTCTTCTTGTTCCTCCTGGTTGTTGGCCTCAAGTAACCCCCTCTCTACTTCTTCCAATATTTCCACTCTCATATGCTTTTCTTTCTCAGAGGGGTATTGCATGGCTTTAAAGACATTGATGATCATCTTTTCATCATGCACTCTAAGTGTCATTTCACCTTTCTCTACATCAATTATAGCCCTTGTTATGGCTAGAAAGGGCCTCCCCAAGATGATTGAGCTATATCCTTCTTCCTCCATGTCTAAAATGACAAAGTCAGTAGGAAATATGAATTCTCCTACATTCACTAACAAATTCTCCACAACTCCATTAGGTATTTTGAGCGATCTGTCAGCCATTTAAAGTGATATTCTATTGGGTTTGACTTTATCTATTGCAAGCTTCTTCATCAGTGAAAGTGGCATTAGATTGATGCTGGCACCTAGGTCACAGAGAGCTTTTTCCAAGATTATATTGCCTATGGTGCATGATATGATAAAACTCCCAGGATCTTTGAGTTTGGGTGGGAGTCTTTTTTGAATCAATGCACTGCATTCTTGTGTTAAAATCACCGTTCCTTCTCATTCCAGCTTCTCTTCTTGTTGATGAGCTCTTTGAGAAACTTAGCATATAGAGGCATCTGCTCCAATACTTTAGCAAGTGGGATGTTGATCTCCAGTTTCTTAAAAACTTTCAGGAATTTGGGAAATTGTTGATCCTTAAGCTCCATTTGCAATCTTTGAGAATATGGCAGAGGAGGAGTGTAAGGCTTCACTTCTTTCCTCTGTTCTTGTGAATGTTCCTCAATAGCCTGCTTTCCCTTCTTTGAAACTAGTGGCTGTTCCTCTTTCTCCTTGAGCTTCTCTTGGTCTTGCTTGTCTTTTTCTCCTACTTGCTTCTTGCTGTCAATATCATTCTCTACAAGCTTCTTGTTAGCTTCTTTGCCATTCTCCAAGGTTCTTCCACTCCTTAATTGGATTGCTTTGCATTCTTCTTTGGGATTGGGAATGGTGTCACTTGGTAATGCATTGGGTGCTCTTTCAGCCACTATTTGCTTGGACAATTGGCCAATTTGCCTCTCTAGATTCCACAGTGAAGCTTCATGGTTCTTATGGGCCAATTCTTGATGCTTGATCATTTTTTTCATCATTATCACCAAGTTGGAGATCCTTTGAGATTCTTGGGGTAGTTGTGGTTGATTATGGGATGTTGAGGGTGGATGATAGTTATTTTGGTTAGTGGATGGGTTGTTGGGTGGATAGTAGTTGGGTTGGGATTGATTGTTTTATGGTTTTCTGTATTGGTTTTGGT
The DNA here is from genome assembly GCF_000816755.2 of Arachis ipaensis. NCBI lineage: Eukaryota > Viridiplantae > Streptophyta > Magnoliopsida > Fabales > Fabaceae > Arachis > Arachis ipaensis. Next base: position 49,079,210 of record NC_029789.2, read on the forward strand.
TAGTGTTTTGATGGTTTTCATGGTTTGTGTTTTTGGAATTGTTCTGGTTTGAGTTTCTCTGCCAAGGCCGCTGGTTTTGGTTGTCTCCCCACTTCAAATTGGGATGATTCCTCCAGGATGAGTTGTAGGTATCTCCATGAAATTCATTCTGACCAGCACCTTGATTGTGCATATAGTTAACTTGCTCTTGCTGCTGCTCTTCATAGTTTTCCTCATTTTGCCCCCACCCAGCTGGTGGTTGATTTGTAGTGTTCACTGCGGCTACTAGAAGATCATCAATCCTTTTGGCCATCATCTCCATTTGCAGCTGGATCTATTGATGCATCACTTTGTTTTGAGCCAAAATGGTATCCACACCTTCCAGCTCCAATACACCCTTCCTTTGAGCTGGTTGGCGTTGCCTTTGATGAGCATAGAAGTATTAATTATTTATCACAGTGTCTATGAGATTTTGGGCTTCCTCAGCTGTCTTCATGAGCTGCACTGAACCTCCAGCAGAATAATCCAAGGCCTCTTGAGCTCTCAGTGTCAATCCTTTATAAAAATTCTGAAGTTTATCCCATTCATTGAACATCTCTAGGGGGCACTTCCTGATCAATGCTTTGTATCTTTCCCAGGCCTCATAAAGTGACTCTCCATCCATTTGAGTGAAGGTTTGTACCTCTGTCTTCAATCTTATGATCTTCTGAGGTGGATAGAATTTAGCTAGAAATTTGCTCCCTAGATCCTCCCAATTGTTGATGCTTTCTTTTGAAAATGCCTCCAACCATTGGGCAGCTTTATCCCTTAATGAAAATGGGAATATCAGCAACTTATAGATGTTTGGATGTACACCATTTGTCTTCACTGTGTCACATATCCTCAAAAAAGGTGGATAGGTGCTGGTTTGGATCTTCAAGTGGACCTCCTCCATAGGAACAATTATTTTGCACCAGAGTAATGAGTTGAGGCTTCAATTCAAAGTTGTTTGCATTAACATTTGGAGTAAGTATGCTACTCCCACAGTGTCTTGCAATGGGGAAGGTGTAGGAAGCTAAAACTCTCCTTTGAGTCTGGCCATTGTTATTAGCCACCTCTTCTAGTGGATTAGGGGCATTCTCTTCCATTTCTTAATTTTCTTCCTCTGATTCCTCTTCTTCAACAACTCCCTTCTCTCTTGCTTCTCTTCTCGATCTCAAGAGTGTTCTCTCTGGCTCAGGATCAAAAGATGTGGATTCACCTCTTCTTTCTCCTGACATAAAACACACAAAAAACCAAAAACCAAAAACAATTCACTCTACTGCTAGAGTGAGGTTAATGTTAACTTAAACAAAAACTCAAACAGTTAGTGTGCTTGACAAAAATAAAGAAAAATGATTAATTTAGATTATCACCCTACTTAATCATTGTCAATCTATATCAATCTCCGGCAATGGCGCCAAAAACTTGATGAGAAAAAAAACGATTCCACACAAACTCACCGGCAAGTGTACCGGGTCGCATCAAGTAGTAATAACTCACAAGAGTGAGGTTGATCCCACAGGAACTGATGGATTGAGCAACTTTAGTTAGGTGATGAATTTAGTTAAGCGAATAGTTGATGATTTGAGTGAAACTTGATTAACAGACGTAAAATTGCAAGGAAATAAACGGGAGAATGAAAATTGCCTGAATCTTAAAGAGCAGAAGAAGTAAATTGCAGAAACTTAAAGTGCAAGAAATGTAAATTGCTTAATCTAAATTGATAGGAGACTTAAATTGCATGAAGAATAAAGGGATTTGGGTACTGGGATTTCAAAATTGAGCTGGAAAATGTATATTGAAGTAAATCAGAGAACTATGAGATGAAGAGATTCAGATCAGGGTCTCAATAGCAAAACAGAAATAGCAAATAACAGATGAATTCAAAATAGCAAGGATACTTGATGACAAGTCATCTTAGCCTAGTTTCACTAGTCTTTTTCCTTTGTTTTCATTTAGTTTTATGCACTTTCTTAAGCCATAAGTAAGCCAATTGGGTTGAAGTTCATGTTTCCTTTGATTCAATCAACCAGGGATAAAATTGATGCATTTTCATGAGTTTTTGTTCCATAATTGCTCATGTGACAAGAAGAAGAACAACTCTCATGATTATGGCATAGCTTTGATACAATTGTTGATTGATGATAGGTGGAATAAAGCTTGGAAGAAGGTTGCAAGAATGGGCTTGAAAAGAGGGATCAACGTTTGAGCTGACGTTTGCCTCAAACGTTAACTCAAACGTGAGAAGCAGCTGAAGAACACCCCTGGATGTCGTAAACGTTTGCGCCAACGTTTGCCTCAAACGTTGAGGCAAACGTTGGCTGAAGAAGAAACAGGGGAAGGAGCCAACGTTTGTGCCAACGTTTGCCTCAAACGTGAGGTCAAACGTTGGCGCCAAAAAGAAGAGAAATAGCACTCCTGGGCACAGCAACGTTTGAGCCAACGTTTGCCTCAAACGTGAGGTCAAACGTTGGCTACATTTTGGCAAGAAAGAGCATGGAAGAGCACCTTTGATTGATGGGTTAGATGAGCTACGTTTGCACCAACGTTTGCCTCAAACGTTGGGCCAAACGTTGGCCAAAAAGGGAGCCTGGGAAGACCCACGTTTGAGCTCACGTTTGACCTCAAACGTTGGCTCAAACGTGGATGACAGCAAATGGACTATCTGCATAATGCCTCACACAAGGGACGTTTGAGTCAACGTTTGCCTCAAACGTTGACTCAAACGTGAATGGTTCATGGCTTGGTTCACAAATGGATTTCTTCCCAACACCAAGAACAATCAACGGAGGCTATTATCAACCCAATTCCATCAAGACTAAAGGCCCAATTCAAGGCTTAATGATCATTTGAAGAAAGTGTATAAATAGCTTAGGATTTGAAGTTTTAGAGAGTTTTTCTTTTTAGAGTTTTCTTTAAGAATTTTCATAGTATTCATAGTAGAGAGCTTTTGGGTTTTGAGCTGTTTGGAGATTCGGAGTCTTGGGGAAGGAGAATTGAATTCTCTTCCTCTTAGTTTTCTTGTTTTTCAATTTCATCTACACTTGTCTTGAGTCTTGGGTGATAAAGAATTGAGGAAATTCTGTCTCAATCTCACCTTGAGATCTCTCTGTTTTTCTTACTGCAGCTTCTGGAAAATTGAACTTGGATTTACATTTCTACATTGCTCTCTTCTTTAATTTGGCATTTGCTCTCTAAATTTGGATCTAAGAAGGCATTGAGATCTAGACTTAGTTATCTAGTCTCTTGGGTCCTGAGATCTATTGGTTTCCATTTTAATTTCCTTGTTTAATTACTACACCAAGTTTATTTTCCTTTTAGTTTTGAGATCCGGTTCAACTAATTACATCAACTACTCTTCATTCTGTTAAGTTTTGCTTTTCCCTATTTAATTCCTGCAGATCCAATTCCCATTCCCCTTTTATTTTTCAAGTCATTTATATTTCTTGCACTTTAAGTTTCTGCAATTTACATTACTTGCACTTTAAGATTCAGCTCTTTTTCTTTTTGCTCCCTTTAATTTCCTGCAAATCACCCACTCCCCTTTACATTCTATGTAATTTAATTCCTGTCAACACAATTTCACACAATCAACACTTGTTTGCTTGACTAATTCAACCACTAAACTAAAGTTGCTCAATCCTTCAATCCATGTGGGATCGACCTCACTCCCGTGAGTTTTATTACTTGATGCGACCCGGTACACTTGCCGGTGAGTTTTGTGTCGGATCGTTTTCCGCACATCAAGTTTTTGGCGCCGTTGCCGGGGATTGAATAGATTGACAATGATTAAGCGAGGTGGTAGTTTAGATCAAGCACTTTTTCTTTAATTTTGACTAACCTACTAACTGTTTGAATTTTTGCTTAAGCTAACTAAAACTTCATTCTAGCAATAGATTGAAGTATCACTGGTTGTGTGTTTCTCTTGTTTTGTTTGTATGTCAGGTACAGGGAGAGCTACTCCTATCTTATCCGAAGCTGACCAGAGGACTCTCAGGAGATTAAGAAGAGCTGAAAGAGGGAAAGGTATTGTTGGAGAGGAAGAATCTGAGGAAGAATACCACGAGATGGAAGGAGATCCATCTAATCCCAATCCACCACAGAGGAGAGTGTTGGCCTCCTACACTTTTGCAAATCCCAGACATTGTGGAAGCAGCATCTTAACTCCCAATGTCAATGCAAACAATTTTGAGCTAAAACCACTACTCATTACACTTGTCCAGAACAATTGTTCCTATGGAGGCAGCCCATTGGAAGATCCCAACCAGCATTTATCTACCTTTTTAAGGATTTGTGACACTATCAAATCCAATGGCGTGAATCCTGAAACTTACAAGCTTCTGTTGTTCCCGTTCTCATTAAGGGACAAGGCTGCACAATGGCTTGAAACTTTTTCCCAAGGAAGTATCACTAGTTAGGATGATTTGGTAACTAAATTTCTAGCTAAATTCTATCCACCCCAAAGGGTCATCAGGCTGAAAACCGAGGTGCA
>NC_029789.2:49084721-49092255 GCF_000816755.2 Arachis ipaensis
GTGCTGCAGAATTTCTATGAAGGCCTGACATTGAAATCTCAAGAGGCATTAGATCACTCTGCTGGAGGTTCATTACAACTGATGAAAACTGCTGAGGAAGCCCAGAATCTTGTGGACATGGTGGCCAACAATCAATATTTCTTTGCTCATCAAAGAACCCGCCAACCATCACAGAGAAAGGGGGTACTAGAACTGGAAGGAGTAGACTCCATTTTGGCTCAAAACAAGATGATGCAACAACAAATTCAACAACAGTTTGAATAAATGGCCAAAAGGATTGACAGCCTTCAAGTAGCAGCTGTGAACACAAGCCACCCATCAACTGTATGGGTGCAGAATGAAGAAAGCCAAGAAGAGCAACAACAGGAGCAAGTGCAGTACATGCATAACTAAAACTCTGGACAGAATGAAGTTTATGGTGATACCTACAATCCTTCCTGGAAGAATCACCCCAACCTTAGATGGGGAGATAATCATAACCATAACCAACAGCCATGGCAAAGAAACACAACCCAAAATAACCCAAAGAACAACTAGCAAAACAACCAAAATTCATTCAGAAAACCGCAAAGCACTTACCCCAACTCTAACCATTATCCAACCCATAACCAACCCATCAACCAAAACACCTATCATCCACCACCCACATCTCACAACCAACCACAAGCATCACCAGAATCTCAAAGAATCACTAACCTGAAAATCTTGATAGACAAAATGTGGAAACACCAAGAAATGACGGCCAAGAATCAAGAAGCTTCTATCAAGAACATGGAAAGACAAATAGGCCAGCTCTCTAAACACTTTGCAACAGAGAGACCATCAAGTTCACTACCAAGTGACACAATTCCAAATCCTAAGGAAGAGTGCAAGGCAATACAGTTAAGAAGTGGGAGAACATTGATGAGCAACAATGACACTACAAGGAAACAAGTGGAGAGCAGCAAAAAGCCAACAGATACGGAGGAAGCCAATGATCAAAATATGGTGCCAAACAAGAACTCAGAGAACCCCAAAAGAAAAGAAGACCAGCCAATCAATATACATGAGAGAGAGGAAGAAGCACAGAAAAAGGAGAAAGCCTTCATTCCTCCGCTGCCATATCCACAGAGGTTCAACAAAGAAACCAAGGATCAACACTTCCGCAAATTTCTGGAAACTTTCAAGAAGCTGGAAATCAACATTCCCCTGGCTGAAGCATTGGAACAGATGCCCTTATATGCCAAGTTCTTGAAGGAACTCATTAACAAGAAAAGAAGCTGGTTGGAGAAGGAAACTATACTTCTCACTGAAGAATGTAGCGCGGTGCTTCAGAAGGGAATCCCACCAAAGCTTAAAGATCCAGGAAGTTTTGTAGTTGCTTGCACCATAGGCAAAATGACATTAGACAAGGCTCTTTGTTATCTCGAATCTAGTATCAACCTAATGCCCCTGTCTATGATGATGAAGCTTGCTATAGAAGAACTCAAACCCACCAGGATGTCACTAGTCATGGCTGATAGATCGATCAAGACACCCAATGGAATTGTAGAAAACCTGTTGGTAAAGGTTGGGGAGTTTATTTTTCCAGCAGATTTTGTGATTTTGGATACTGAAGAGGAAGGAAACAATTCAATCATTTTATGAAGGCCATTTCTAGCCACAGCAAGAGCCATCATTGATGTAGAAAAAGGAGAGATGATCTTCAGGGTCCACAATGAACAAATGGTCATAAACGTTTTTAAGTCAATGCAACACATTCCTAAGCAAGAGGATTACATGAGAGTGGATATGATAGAGAGTTTGGTGGAAAAAATGTTGGAAGATAATCCTCAAGAGCAAGAAGAAAATCAAGAGACAACAGAAGAACAAGTAGCCGAGATGTCTATTGAGCAAGAGAAACAACAAGACAAGAAGGAAGAAGTACGAAAACAAGAACTGAAGCCATTACCCACCCATCTCAAATATGCATTCCTGGGTGCATCAGAGAACTTCCCAGTGATCATCAATTCGTCATTAACAATAAAAGGAAGAAGGAGAACTTCTTGATGTACTCAAAGCTCACAAAGATGCTTTAGGATGGACTATTGACGACCTGAAAGGCATCAGCCCTGCAGTATGTATGCATAAGATCCTCTTGGAAGATAACTCCAAGCCAGTAGTTCAACCTCAAAGAAGGCTAAATCCCACGATGAAGGAAGTTGTCTAGAAGGAAGTAATGAAGTTATAGAATGCAGGGATAATCTTCCCAATATCTGACAGCTCATGGGTAAGCCCGGTCCAAGTTGTACCAAAGAAAGGAGGAATGACAGTCATCACCAATGAGAAGAATGAGTTAATCCCTACTAGAACGGTGACGGGGTGGAGGATGTGCATAGACTATAGAAGATTGAATGATGCCACCAGGAAAGATCATTTTCCTCTCCCATTCATTGATCAGATGCTGGAAAGATTGGCCGGCCATGCCTATTATTGCTTTTTGGACGGATATTCTGGGTATAATCAAATCGTGGTGGACCCCAAGGATCAAGAGAAGACTTCCTTTACATGTCCATTTGGAGTCTTTGCATACAGGAGGATGCCCTTTGGGCTTTGTAACGCCCCAGCCACATTTCAAAGGTATATGCTCTCCATCTTCTCTGATATGGTCGAAAAGTTTCTAAAGGTCTTCATGGACGACTTCTCTGTTTTTGGTGATAATTTCAATGCTTGCCTGAAACATCTAACTCTTGTCTTGAAACGGTGCCAAGAAACTAATTTGGTTTTGAACTGGGAGAAATGCCATTTCATGGTGCCCGAAGGGATTGTTCTTGGTCACAAAGTTTCAAGAAAAGGGATAGAAGTTGACAAGGCAAAAGTGGAAATCATAGAGAAGCTCCCTCCACCAACTAATGTGAAATCTGTTAGGAGTTTCTTGGGGCATGTAGGATTTTATAGAAGGTTTATCAAGGATTTTTCTAAAATAGCTAAACCTTTGAGTAATCTGCTTATGATTGATACTCCTTTTGTTTTTGATGAAAATTGCCAGCATGCCTTTGAAACTTTAAAAAACAGACTCACAACAGCACCAATCATCACACCCCCAGATTGGGAACTACCTTTTGAACTCATGTGTGATGCAAGTGACATTACAATTGGTGCTGTGCTTGGACAAAAGAAGGGAAACTTGCATTACGCCATATATTATGCAAGTAAAGTGTTGAATGAAGCTCAAAAAAATTACACCACAACAGAGAAGGAATTGTTAGCTGTAGTTAACGCATTTGATAAGTTTAGATCATACTTGATAGGATCCAAAATTGTGGTTTATACTGATCATGCTGCCATTAAGTATTTAATGTCAAAACAGGATGCTAAGCCAAGACTTATCAGGTGGATATTACTCTTACAAGAATTCGATATTGAGATAAAGGACAGAAAGGGCACTGAAAATCAAGTTGCTGATCATTTATCAAGAGTACCACAAGAAACAATTTAAGAAGCCTCACAGCCTGTGAATGAAAGCTTCCCAGATGAACATCTGCTGCAGATTCAACAAGCACCTTGGTTTGCTGACATAGCAAACTACAAAGTAGGGAGGAAGATACCTCAAGAATTATCTAAGCAACAAGTGAAGAAGTTAATCAATAAAGCAAGGAAGTTCTTGTGGGATGAACCTTTCCTGTTCAAGAGATGCTCTGATGGAGTAATTAGGAGATGTGTCCCTGAGAGTGAAATAAGAAATATACTGTGGCATTGTCATGGCTCAGCCTATGGTGGACATTTTGGACCAGAAAGAACAGCTGCAAAGATACTACATAGTGGGTTCTATTGGCCAACTATCTTCAAAGATGCTAGAGAATTTGTTCACCAATGCAACGAATGCCAGAGAACAGGAGGCTTGACAAGAAGGAATGAGATGCCTCAAAACTTCATTCTGGAAGTGGAATTATTTGATTTATGGGGTATTGACTTCATGGGACCTTTCCCCCCTTCCTATTCTTTCAGATATATTTTGGTGGCAGTAGAATACGTCTCGAAGTGGGTGGAAGCCATAGCCACAACCACCTGTGATGCACAAATTGTCCTTCAATTCCTTAAGAAGCATATTTTCACTAGATATGGGGTTCCCAAGGGTCTTGTGAGTGACGGTGGTAACCATTTTTGCAACAAACAGATGGAGAAACTCTTCCATAAATATGGAGTGATTCATAAAGTAGCCACGCCATATCACCCCCAGACCAATGGACAGGCTGAATTGGCAAATCGGGAATTGAAGAAGATTTTGGAAAAGACAGTAGGAAATTCAAGAAAAGATTGGGCTCGAAAGCTGGAGGATGCACTCTGGGCATACAGGACAGCTTTCAAAACTCCCATTGGGAAGTCACCCTTTCAGCTATTATATGGCAAATCATGTCACCTCCCTGTGGAGCTGGAACACAAAGCTTTTTGGGCTACTAAACTCCTAAACCTTGACTCTGAAGCAGCAGGTGAGAAAAGGTTGTTGCAGCTAAATGAGCTGGATGAATTTAGGTTAGAAGCCTACGAAAGTGCCAAGATATACAAGGAAAAAGCCAAGAGGTGGCATGACAAGAAGGTCATGAAGAAAGAATTCAAACCTGGGCAGCAAGTACTTTTGTACAACTCACGGCTCAAGATATTCCCTGGCAAGCTTAAATCTAAGTGGACTAGTCCATATTTGGTAACCAAGGTTTTCGCTTATGGGAGTATTGAATTGCTAGATGAAGCAACAAAGAGTCAATTCACAGTTAAGACACTAGGAATTCACATATGATCAACTCGATGCATCAAAGGTAGTGGCAAGGGACTAAGTTTGGTGTTCACACACCAAAGTAAGTTCAAAAGCCTACAAGAAGGTCCCGCACTCTAACTAGTTATCTAAGGGCTTGAGAAACAAGCAACTTCCATTAACTCTGTAGGGATTCAAACACTTTCTTGGGAGGGCTTCACACCATCAGTTGAGAGTAAGAAGCCACCAAAAGGTTGTATTGTCACTTAACTCCATCAGCATGCAATCTTTCTAAATTTGAAGTTTGAATATGCCCATCTTAGCAGTAATTGTTAGTTCAGTAGTTATGCATCTTGAATATTATTGTCAATAAGAATGCTAATCTAAGTGTACTTGTGTGTTTACTTTCACTTAACTAATGCATGCTTTGTCCCCTAAGTCTTTTCAATTCAATAAAAGAAATGTTTGAAACATGAAGTAAGATGGTTCATTGCTAGCTAGAAGTCAAATAATAGTAAGTGGTGGCATGTATGTGTGATTGTGTGGCAACTCACTATTAGTGAATAAAAGGAATAGATTGTTCTCTTTTTAAGAAAAAAAGTAGTTCATTGTCTATGAATCTCAACAAAATAAAAGTCCTTGGGTGAAAAGAAAAACAAAAAGAGAAAAGAAAAAGCCAAAAGTGGCAACAGAACAAAAGAAAAAAAAAAGAAACAAAGCTAGACACCAATAGCTTGAACCTTAGAATATATGCATGTGGTGTCTTTGTACTAGGATCTGCTTGGATTATTAAGTTCTTTGGAGTGCATCAACACTTGGTAACTTGGGTTAACTAACCCGGGATTATCAACTGAAAGTCCACTATCAAGAGCAACCTGGCTACAAGACATTTAGTAACCCAAAGAGGTGCTGGGCATCAATGTTCTAAGAAGGCATGTGAGCCAAGTGTCTAAAGTGAATAATGTGTCAAGCATAAATAAAGAAAAGAGCTTGTTACACATGACACTGAACTAAAGTTTATAAAGAACAAAAAATTCAGTAAACAAGGACAAAGGAATAATGAGAGGTCATAGCAGTGTGTTGCTTGATGCTTAGAGGAAACTTTCTAGGCCTACTTGTCAATAAGAAGTGAGTAGTTATATATCTGCATAAAACCCCATGAGCTACCAATAATACTCTGCTAAAATGAGCATTCTCTTTTGTTTTCATTCTTTCTTCTTAATAATTCTGTTCTTGCTTGGGGACAAGCAAGTTTTAAGTTTGGTGTTGTGATAACAAGTCATCTTAGCCTAGTTTTACTAGTCTTTTTCCTTTGTTTTCATTTAGTTTTATGCACTTTCTTAAGCCATAAGTAAGCCAATTGGGTTGAATTTCATGTTTCTTTTGATTCAATCAACCAGGGATAAATTGATGCATTTTCATGAGTTTTTGTGCCATAATTGCTCATGTGACAAGAAGAAGAACAACTCTCATGATTATGGCATAGCTTTGATACAATTGTTGATTGATGATAGGTGGAATAAAGCTTGGAAGAAGGTTGCAAGAATGGGCTTGAAAAGAGGGATCAACGTTTGAGCTGACGTTTGCCTCAAACGTTAACTCAAACGTGAGAAGCAGCTGAAGAACACCCCTGGATGTCACCAACGTTTGCGCCAACGTTTGCCTCAAACGTTGAGGCAAACGTTGGCTGAAGAAGAAACAGGGGAAGGAGCCAACATTTACACCAACGTTTGCCTCAAACGTGAGGTCAAACGTTGGCGCCAAAAAGAAGAGAAATAGCACTCCTGGGCACAGCAACGTTTGAGCCAACGTTTGCCTCAAACGTGAGGTCAAACGTTGGCTACATTTTGGCAAGAAAGAGCATGGAAGAGCACCCTTGATTGATGGGTTAGATGAGCTACATTTGCGCCAACGTTGCCTCAAACGTTGGGCCAAACGTTGGCCAAAACGGGAGCCTGGGAAGACCCACGTTTGAGCTCACGTTTGACCTCAAACGTTGGCTCAAACGTGGATGACAGCAAATGGGCTATCTGCATAATGCCTCACACAAGGGATGTTTGAGTCAACGTTTGCCTCAAACGTTGACTCAAACGTGAATGGTTCATGGCCCGGTTCACAAATGGATTTCTTCCCAACACCAAGAACAATCAACGGAGGCTATTATCAACCCAATTCCATCAAGACTAAAGGCCCAATTCAAGGCTTAATGATCATTTGAAGAAAGTGTATAAATAGCTTAGGATTTGAAGTTTTAGAGAGTTTTTCTTTTTAGAGTTTTCTTTAAGAATTTTCATAGTATTCATAGTAGAGAGCTTTTGGGTTTTGAGCTGTTTGGAGATTCTGAGTCTTAGGGAAGGAGAATTGAATTCTCTTCCTCTTAGTTTTCTTGTTTTTCAATTTCATCTACACTTGTCTTAAGTCTTGGGTGTTGAAGAATTGAGAAAATTCTGTCTCAATCTCACCTTGAGATCTCTCTGTTTTGATTTACTGCATCATTGAGAATTTGCGATTTCACTTCTTTTCTTCTACTGCTGGATCTTTACTTTTCTTGCAATTGAATTCTAAATTTGGATCTAAGAAGGCAGTGAGATCTAGACTTGGTTATCTAGTCTCTTGAGTCCTGAGATCTACATCTTTAAATTTCAATTTCCTTGTTACATTGCTACACCAAGTTTATTTTCATTTGCATTTAAGATCCGGTTCAATTAGATCCATCTTCTAAGTTTCTGTTTGTTGAGATTTACTGCTCTCTTGTTTAATTTTTGCAATCCCACATCCCTGATCCATTTACAATTCAAGCCATTTACATTTCTTGCATTCTAATAT
>NC_029789.2:49093067-49104507 GCF_000816755.2 Arachis ipaensis
TGACCTCAAACGTTGGCTCAAACGTGGATGACAGCAAATGGGCTATCTGCATAATGCCTCACACAAGGGATGTTTGAGTCAACGTTTGCCTCAAACGTTGACTCAAACGTGAATGGTTCATGGCCCGGTTCACAAATGGATTTCTTCCCAACACCAAGAACAATCAACGGAGGCTATTATCAACCCAATTCCATCAAGACTAAAGGCCCAATTCAAGGCTTAATGATCATTTGAAGAAAGTGTATAAATAGCTTAGGATTTGAAGTTTTAGAGAGTTTTTCTTTTTAGAGTTTTCTTTAAGAATTTTCATAGTATTCATAGTAGAGAGCTTTTGGGTTTTGAGCTGTTTGGAGATTCTGAGTCTTGGGAAGGAGAATTGAATTCTCTTCCTCTTAGTTTTCTTGTTTTTCAATTTCATCTACACTTGTCTTGAGTCTTGGGTGTTGAAGAATTGAGGAAATTCTGTCTCAATCTCACCTTGAGATCTCTCTGTTTTTCTTACTGCAGCTTCTGGAAAATTGAACTTGGATTTACATTTCTACACTGCTCTCTTCTTTAATTTGGCATTTGCTCTCTAAATTTGGATCTAAGAAGGCATTGAGATCTAGACATAGTTATCTAGTCTCTTGGGTCCTGAGATCTATTGGTTTCCATTTTAATTTTCTTGTTTAATTACTACACCAAGTTTATTTTCCTTTTAGTTTTGAGATCCGGTTCAACTAATTACATCAACTACTCTTTATTCTGTTAAGTTTTGCTTTTCCCTGTTTAATTCCTGCAGATCCAATTCCCATTTCCCTTTTATTTTACAAGTCATTTATATTTCTTCCACTTTAAGTTTCTGCAATTTACATTACTTGCACTTTAAGATTCAACTCTTTTTCTTTTTGTTCCCTTTAATTTCCTGCAAATCACCCACTCCCCTTTACATTCTATGCAATTTAATTCCTGTCAACACAATTTCACACAATCAACACTTGTTTGCTTGACTAATTTAACCACTAAACTAAAGTTGCTCAATCCTTCAATCCTTGTGGGATCGACCTCACTCCCGTGAGTTTTATTACTTGATGCGACCCGGTACACTTGCCGGTGAGTTTTGTGTCGGATCGTTTTCCGCACATCAATACTTATATCAATTCTGAAATCCTAAAGAAAAATTGACAAATTCAGTGAAGTAACAAAAACAGAAAGAAAGCCTAGAGCTCAATTGCTCTCTTGTCAAAACAGAAAAGATTATATTGAAGAAGAAAGAAAATGAAACTTCGAAGAAAAGGAAAACCCAGATCTGATCTCAAGCTCTCAAATTCTAAAAAGAAAATTACAAGAGAAAAAGAAAAGTAAAAGAAAAGTGTGAAGTAAAAGTCCTGTTTAAATCAAATTTGATCCTATTTATACACTTTCTATTTTCAGTCATTGAGCAATTAGAATGGGCTTTTGGATTGGCCTTGAATGAAAGTGGGTTGGGGTGCATTGTAGCTCCTTCTAGTGGAGCGCTCTGTGCATGAAATGAGCACTACGTTCATTCCTTGTATGCTCCTTTCACGTGCGCAACTCCTTCTACTAGCGCTCCCTTAGTGAACGCTACGTTCACTCACCAAGCGCTGCACCATTTGGTACGTGAGTTTCTTTGCCCAGCGCTCTCCTAGTGAGCGCTACGTTGGTTCCTTGAGCACTACCTATGCGTACGGAAGTGAACACTACTCCAAAATGTTGCTGAGCGTGGCCTTCTCTTTGTGAACGTAACGCTTCCCTGATTTGCCTCCTCCTTTCTTCATTTCTTCACCTACAAGCAACCAAACAAGCAATCAAAGTCTCACCAAAATCACAAGTCCTTGCATCATTCATAAAATTATTTAATTCTAGCATAAACCTTATGATTTTGTATAAAATAAATGATGTTTGATTGATTCAAAATGATCATGAAATTCCACTCCAATCACTTACTTATTGTGCAAGAAAGTGCATAAAACCTAATGAAACAAGTGAAAAATGCTTGTAAAACTAGCATAAGATGACTTGTCATCAGCAGGGACGGTAGGTTAATTCCGCCTATCGAGGTCGCGGCAACAGCGTAAGGACGGTGGTTAGTCCCGCTTACATTAAGATGTGAGGTCTGTGGTAGAGTATTCCGCTCGCATCTTTTCGGATCACAGGAGTGTTCCCAGCACTATATCCATGGGAGGTTCCTGTAGCTATATACGTGATTGAAAGGAAACATTCCCATGGGAATGTGTCGGTTGGCAGTTGAACCGACAATGTGATATCACAGCCAAATAGGACAAGCATTCATCATGTGTATATATTTTATATGTTTGCTTGCTTTGTCGACTTCCATTATTTGCTTAATTGTATAACATGCTTAGTTGTTTCTTGAATTAATTGCTATACATGATTATACTTGTCGTTTACTTGCATTGCTATTACTTGTCTTTTCTACTGTGATTGAGGAGGATCGGAAGGCATTGGCGATGGAATTGCATGGAGGTTAGGCTGGCGAAGGCTGTGGGACAGCGGTGTAAATGTTAGATTAGAAAATCCCTAAGTTAGATCCCCTTATTTCATTATGGTTTTAAACTAATGGTTTTAAATTTAGTTATGCTTTAAGTTGAATCTCACGATTAATATGAAGCTCTAGGACTGCCTCTGGCATCCCGGAGTCTTATATCTTACATTACTGGACACTGTTACTATACTGAGAACCTCCTATTCTCATACCATATTCTGTTGTTATTTTTCAGATGCAGGTCGTAACCCACCTCGGTGAGTTACGTGATGGTGACAGAGCGGAGGATCCTTATCATATTTTAGAGTCTTTTGGATATTTTGTTTAGTACTCTCACTTTTGTATTTATATTTTCCTTTGAGGCTTACTTTGAGAGAGATATATTGTATATACTAGTTTTACATTCAAAACTCTATATGTATGTATATAACTAGTTGGCCTAAACTCCACGGGATGAGGCTAGTTTCTTATTACTATTATACTCATATATCTATTTATGCTTTCTTATCTTGTATTTATATCTTGTGCCTTAAGTTTATAGTTTCGTATGAACGTTTTGCGCTTTTGTAACTCTGTTTTGAGCTTATTTCTTCATTGAGCTTCTAGAATTACTATTTCTTTCTATATATAATATTGTATAAGCCTTAGGATTATCATAACCTTTGATTAACCTTTGCTTTACGGCATGAGGTAAGGCTTAGGATAATTAGGGTATTACATTTAGTGGTATCAGAGTGGTTCGTCCTCGTGAGCCTGAGGGATGAACAGATTGTGCTTCAATGCATACTCTGGGTCTTCTTTTTTTATGCTATTTAGGTTGTCTGTTTGATATATGTATAACATGCTTTTTTTTAGTGCTTTTTGGGATAATTGAAACACTAGGCTTTTGATATTGAGATTGATCGCCTTGATATCAATTCTATGGTGTAGACAGGACCCTGAATGGCCTCTCGCGGATGAGGTCGGTCATGTACACGGAGAGATTGTGAGGATAATCAACCTACTAACGACCATGTCAAGTTTATGGCTGCGATAATGATGAATCCATATTTGACGATATATTTTGATTTGATTTGAATGGATTTCATCACATAAACCCACATTTATTCACCCAAATAGCATGCTTTTGTGTTCTCTCCTTTAATTGAGCCTAATTGTGAAAACATGCTATTTTATGCTTAATTTAATAACTTTTATCCCACTTTTATCCCATTCGATGCCTTGATGGTTTTGATGAGTGATTTTAGGTATAATAGGTTGGAATGACTTGATAAGAGTGGAAGGAAGCATGTACAAAGGGAGAAAACATGAAGAAAACAAAGGAGAAGCACACATTGGAGTGTGCATGCGCACAACACCCTATGCATACGCACAAGAATCACATAGCCATGTGTGTGTGCGCACAACATCCTGTGTGCGCGCACAAGAAGAAAATCAGCATGTATGCGTACGCACACACCTGTGCATACGCACATATCCCAGCACGTGACTCACTTAATGGAAATTACTGGGGCCGATTTTTGGGCTTCCAGAGCCCAATTTTGGGACTTTCTGAAGTTGATTGAGTGCTGTATCAAGCATTATGTAGTTTGTATTCTAGAGAGAGAAGCTCCCCCTTCTCTTTAGAATTAGGGTTTCTTAGCTTAATTTCCTTGGAATTTCTACTTTTAATTTTTGTTTTAATGTAGTTTCATTTATGTTTCTATACTTTCTTGTCTTTATCTTCTTCATCTCTTTTGTTAATTTCTCTTTTATGTCACTTTTCATGTTAAGAACACTCTTTGTTATTTTAATTTATATTTAATGAAATTTATGTTTTATGCTCATTTATTGCTTTCCTTAGTTGTTGTTATCATTTCCTTGCTTTTGGTAGTTAGCTTTTTTTTTTAATGAAATTTAATGTTATTTTATTTTCATACACACCAAGTGTTTGATAAAACGCTTGGCTTGGTTTTTACATAATTTTTCTCCACTATTGGCTTGAAATTGATGACTTTGGTGACCGTTGTGTCATTGATGTCCATTCTTGTTGATACATTAGAGTAGTTAGTTGATTTGGTTTCCATTGACTCTAAGTGACCCTTAGTGTTGACCTAGGACTTATGGATTGAAATCAACTATGCCTATTTGACTTATCTTTGATGTAAGGTTGACTAAGTAGGATTAACTCTTCATAATCATCACTAGGATAGGTAACCTTAGCTCTCAATTACTTGCCAAGAGGTTTCTTGCATTTTAAGTTTCCTTTCCTTACATTTAATTGCTTTGACTTTTATTGCTTTGATGTTTAATTTCTTGCATGTTTAGTTTTCACACTCTTGGTTGAGAAATTGGGTGTTTGGGTGAAATTGAGTTGTATGTGGATGTCCATTCCGCATTGTGTGAGGATTGTTAATTGGTTTGGTTTCCCTTGACTCTAAGTGACTCACTAGTATTGACTAGGACTTAGGGATTGAAATCAATTATGCCCTTTTGACTTATCCTCGATGTAGGGTTGACTAATTGGGATTAATTCACACACAATTACCATGTTTGTGGTCCACAAATAGGATAGGAATCCTTAATTCCCCAACTCTCACCAAGAGCCTTCTTGCATGTTCATTTAATTTCTTGCTATTTATATTTCTTGCATATCTTGTCATCCAATCCCCATTTCCTCCCATAGCCAATAACATGACACTTAATTGCAACTCCTAGGAAAGACGACCTGGGAGTTAAATACTGTCGGTTATAATTTGTTTTGTATTGTGACTATCTTTTGAATTTAAATTTGATTGTGAGAGTTGATTGCCGGTTTAGTCTATACTTGCAACGAACCGCGTATCCTTCTATTGAGAAATTCCGAACCGGTGCAATTCTCGCTTCATCAAATTTTTGGCGCCATTACTGGGGAGTTGCAATGGTGTTGTTAGTGGCTATTGTGTGTATGTAAATAGTGTGAATAGCTTATTTTTAGTTTATTGTACATATGTTGCTTGCTTTTGGTTAATGTGAATATGTGAATATGTTGATATTGTGAATATGTTATTCTTGTTTGCTTTTTGTTTTTCTTGTTGGGAGATCATAGCTTGTTGGACACTCCATCCAAGCTTGGTGCAATCAATTGGGAATTTTGGAGATTCAAGCATTGTTGGAAGCTGTAACAACCCTAGTTTTTGAAAATTAAATAATTAGTTATTTGTGATTTATTTTATTTATTGATAATTTCATTTTAGGAAAACTATTTTATTAAAGATAATTAAATGAAGTTTCATGATAATTGGAGTTTAAAGTAATTAGAATTTTTATATAATCTTTATTGGATCTTTGGTATAATTGAAATTATAATTTTGATAATTGAAAAATAAGAAGATTTGTATAATTTAATTTAAATAAATTCTATTTTGAATGAATTATGTTATTATTTGAACTCCTAGAAAATGATTTTATTAAAAATGATTAGATTGATATTTATAAATACTTTAAGTTTAAGTCAATTAATATTTATGTACAATTTTTATTATAATTAATTATTTTCAGAGATAGAAAAATAATAGAGATTTGTATGATTTAATCTAGAAAATTTTATTTGAATTTAAATTGTACTTCACAAAATATAATTAACTTGTTCATTTTATAATTTAAATTAGAAATAATTGATTGAACTTAGCAATATGTTGATAAATAATGTTCATAAATATTTTTAACAAAGTATATTTGATTCTAAAATTACTCTACTATTCAATTTTATCAAAATATCTATTCATAACTATCCATATTCTTTTATAAAATCCTAATTCCTAAACCTAAATTCCCAAATTGAATCAGAAACCCTAATTCCCAAATTGAGAAACCCTAACCCTAGCTTCCCTCTGTCTCAGCCGCACCCCACCCCTACTTCACCCTCTTCAGCTAACATACCCACCCTTAATACCCAAGTCAGCGCTGTTACCCTCACCACATGACACACACAGAGACTTACCTCTCTCACTCTCAGCCTCACCAACGAACTCACACTCATTTCCTCACTATACACACGCACGCACACATATGGAGAAGACAGGAAGAGAGAGCGCCAGCGAAGAAGAGGGAGGAGCAGCGCCGCCACCGCACTCCGTCACACCCAGCCGCGTCTTGCTCGCCGTCGAAGCCACGCCGATCGTCGCTGCCCAGTCGTCGTTCTGCCTCCCACCAAGCCCGTCCTGCCACTGACATCGCCGAACAGAGGAGGGCGACCACCACGAGGAGCCACCGCCGTCCTTGCTCGTCATCTCCCTTGGAGCCATCGCCGTCGAGGACCAGCAGAGAGAGAGAACGCGTGACTTTCAGGAAGGAGGACGTGAGTCAGTGACGTAAGGAGGAGTGCGACCCACTGCGTGAAGTTGTGCCGCCGTGCCTTCCGTCGCCGTCGTGCCTTGGTGCCATCGGAGGAAGCTGTTGCTACTGTGTGTACAGAGATGAGGAGCGTCGCGAGAATCAAGGGAAGGAGTCGTTGTTTTACCGCTGCTTCTGGTTTCTAAAATCTGAGAAAACACCACTGCCGCTGCTGTTTGTTGGATTCAAGATCGCTGCTGCTATTCTAGCTCTGTTCTGCCTCTACTTCAAGTTTCAGAGTTGCTGGAGCCTTTGCCACTGGGATCGAAGAACAGAAAGAAGAGGAGGTCGTTTAACCTTGTCACTGTTGCTGCCATTGGAGTCGCTAGGAACCAATTTCTGGAGCTGCTCTTGATGATTCTGGTGCTGCTACATAGGTTCCGAGCTGTTGTGCTGTTGCCAGAGGAAGGGAACTCATAGGAAAAACGTCACCAAGGCTGCTGGTTGGTTTGATTGCGTTGTTAATGCGACATTGAGGTAGGGGATTTAACGTTTTTAATTTAGAATGCCCACCAAGTTATTTGAATAAGTGCAAATGGTTAACAAATGGTTTAGAATTTTTTAATTGACATGAATGGCCTGAATTGCATTTGAAATTTGTTAGTTGTTGTGAATATTTTGAGCTGTGACTGGAATTAAATGTGGCTGCGAATGTCTTTGGGCTTTGTTATGAGTGTTTGAAGTTGTAATTGATATTGTTTTCTCTGATATGGATGAAATTGAGTTGAATTATAACTGTAGTTGGTGATTGATTTGATAATTGTGCGTATTGAATGTTGTAAGGGATAGAATAAATGGTGTTACTTTTGTTGCTGAGCTTGCTGGTGTGAATTGATGAGTTATTGTGTGTTTGAATGATGATGAGTGTATATGGAAAATTATGCTTGGCATAGTGTAGAAAAGAAAAGGTTTGATGATGCTTAAGTACTTGACATCGTGGGAAATTATGATTTTGGGTTCTTGGGCTGTGTTGGCAATGAAGACAATTTTGAATAACTGGAAAGAGGTTAAACGTGTGATTTTGGAAGGGTTATAAGTTCGAATGTGGTTTTTGATAAGTAAGGTTGTTGAAAATGTTTAAGGCAGAATTTCTGCATACGTGACAGTAGAAAGAATCAATTTCTGGGAGCATCCCAGGTCATATACTTGAATGAAACTATTTTTGCATGAAACTTTACTGTGTTTTGAGCATCTCATAAAAAATTCAGAATTTGTTGATGAGTATTTTGGGAGAAATGAATTTTTGAAGATTGATGGTTTCTGCAGAAAATTCTGTTTCTTTACTGCAGAAGCACCAACTTCCAACTCACTTAACTTTCAATTCTGGTAAGTATTTGAGCTGAAACCAACGGCATTTTCAAGTTTCCTGTGTCCACAATCTTCATTTTAAATTTCATGTCAATATCCTATTTAACCAAGTAGATATGTTGAAAAGAGTATGGATAACTCACTGGATTTTGGAAACCGAATTCTAAAAGGCCTGGCTGTGTTTCTCACTTCATAACTTTTTCATATGACTTGGTATTAATCTGGAATTTGATTCAATAAAAATCTAAAAGAGTCTTGTTTGAGGTCGTGAATTTTGAAAGGCATTGGGTGAAAACTGGATTTTTAAGTAATTTATCAAACTTACTACTTGCTGCTGTTTTTTGCATTTTCTTAGGAAACAATAACAGAATTTTAAGAGAGATAGTACAAGTTTTTATTGTGACCAAATTACCTCAACACCAAGTTTCTTGGAATACTAGTTTATTGAGTTTAATTTTGAAAGAATCCTATGATAAGTGAAAGTTGGTTACGAATTGATGAGGTGAAAGTTGAATTGATGGGTTATGTGGGAATTGTAGGTTATGACCGAACTGTTGGCTATTGAAAATTGTGAATTTTTTGATTGATTTGAGAACCTCTTATTTGGTAGTTGTTGAGGAAAGGGGGAGACTTGTTGAGAAAGAGGGAACCCGAAAGGGTGGCAAGGTCCAAGTTTTAGGGGAGATGCTGCCGAATTTTCGAAAAATCCAGATTCTGTTTTAAAATGTGATTTAGAAAAAGATTTGGACTTGAGAGGTTCTATCAATTGGTTCATGATTTATTAAGAAATTGGTGTTTTGAGTTAAACTGTTTAATAAAAGTTCATGTTACCTGATTGATTTAAATATGAAGGGGCCTATGTTTTGAAGTTTAGTTAAAGAAGTACCTTTGGGAGAGTTTCTGATTTAAGAATGAAAAGAAATTGGGTTTTTTTTTTTTACTTAAATAATTTTGGTTTTGAAACTGGTTCAGAACTCTTGGCTTACATGCTTTGGTTTTGATTTTAAATCTTTATAAGTCAATTAATATTTATGTACAATTTTTATTATAATTAATTATTTTCAGAGATAGAAAAATAATAGAGATTTGTATGATTTAATCTAGAAAATTTTATTTGAATTTAAATTGTACTTCACAAAATATAATTAACTTGTTCATTTTATAATTTAAATTAGAAATAATTGATTAAACTTAGCAATATGTTTATAAATAATGTTCCTAAATATTTTTAACAGAGTATATTTGATTCTAAAATTACTCTACTATTCAATTTTATCAAAATATCTATTCATAACTATCCATATTCTTTTATAAAATCCTAATTTCTAAACCTAAATTCCCAAATTGAATCAAAAACCCTAATTCCCAAATTGAGAAACCCTAACCCTAGCTTCCCTCTGCCTCAGCCGCACCCCACCCCTCCTTCACCCTCTTCAGCTAACATACCCACCCTTAATCCCCAAGTCAGCGTTGTTACCCTCACCACATGACACACACAGAGACTTACCTCTCTCACTCTCAGCCTCACCAACGAACTCACACTCATTTCCTCGCTATACACACGCACGCACACATATGGAGAAGACAGGAAGAGAGAGCGCCAGCGAAGAAGAGGGAGGAGCAGCGCCGCCACCGCACTCCGTCACACCCAGCCGCGTCTTGCTCGCCGTCGAAGCCAACCGATCGTCGCTGCCCAGTCGTCGTTCTGCCTCCCACCAAGCCCGTCCTTCCACTAACATCGCCGAACAGAGGAGGGCGACCACCACGAGGAGCCACCGCCGTCCTTGCTCGTCATCTCCCTTGGAGCCATCGCCGTCGAGGACCAGCAGAGAGAGAGAACGCGCGACGTTCAGGAAGGAGGACGTGAGTCAGTGACACAAGGAGGAGTGCGACCCACTGCCTGAAGTTGTGTCGCCGTGCCTTCCGTCGCCGTCGTGCCTTGGTGCCATCGGAGGAAGCTGTTGCTACTGTGTGTACAGAGATGAGGAGCGTCGCGAGAATCAAGGGAAGGAGTCGTTGTTTTGCTGCTGCTTCTGGTTTCTAAAATCTGAGAAAACACCACTGCCGTTGCTGTTTGTTGGGTTCAAGATCGCCGCTGCTATTCTAGCTCTTTTCTGCCTCTACTTCAAGTTTCAGAGTTGCTGGAGCCTTTGCCACTGGGATCCAAGACCAGAAAAAAGAGGAGGCCGTTTAACCTTGTCACTGTTGCTGCCATTGGAGTCGCTAGGAACCAATTTCTGGAGCTGCTCTTGATGATTCTGGTGCTGCTACATAGGTTCCGAGCTGTTGTGCTGTTGCCAGAGGAAGGGAACTCACAGGAAAAATGTCACCAAGGCTACTGGTTGGTTTGATTGCGTTGTTAATGCGACATTGAGGTAGGGGATTTAACGTTTTTAATTTAGAATGCCCACCAAGTTATTTGAATAAGTGCAAATGGTTAACAAATGGTTTAGAATTTTTTAATTGACATGAATGGCCTGAAATGCATTTGAAATTTGTTAGTTGTTGTGAATATTTTGAGCTATGACTGGAATTAAATGTGGCTGCGAATGTCTTTGGGCTTTGTTGTGAGTGTTTGAAGTTGTAATTGATATTGTTTTCTCTGATATGGATGGAATTGAGTTGAATTATAAATGTAGTTGGTGATTGATTTGATGATTGTGCGTACTGAATGTTGTAAGGGATAGAATAAATGGTGTTACTTTTGTTGCTGAGCTTGCTGGTGTGAATTAATGAGTTATTGTGTGTTTGAATGATGATGAGTGTATATGGAAAATTATGCTTGGCATAGTGTAGAAAAGAAAATGTTTGATGATGCTTAAGTACTTGACATCGTGGGAATTATTGATTTTGGGTTCTTGGGCTGTGTTGGCAATGAAGACAATTTTGAATAACTGGAAAGAGGTTAAACGTGTGATTTTGGAAGGGTTATAAGTTCGAATGTGGTTTTTGATAAGTAAGGTTGTTGAAAATGTTTAAGGCAGAATTTCTGCATACATGACAGTAGAAAGAATCAGTTTCTGGGAGCATCCCAGGTCATATACTTGAATGAAACTATTTTTGCATGAAACTTTACTGTGTTTTGAGCATCTCATGAAAAATTCAGAATTTATTGATGAGTATTTTGGGAGAAATGAATTTTTGAAGATTGATGGTTTCTGCAGAAAATTCTGTTTCTTTACTGCAGAAGCACCAACTTCCAACTCACTTAACTTTCAATTCTGGTAAGTATTTGAGCTGAAACTAACGGCATTTTCAAGCTTCCTGTGTCCA
>NC_029789.2:49105435-49141403 GCF_000816755.2 Arachis ipaensis
CGCCGTTTCCTCGTTCTGTTATTATTGTCTAATTGAGGTAAGGCATTCTGGCTCTTGCTTCAATTTGAGTTAGCATGGAGTTTACAGAATTTTTACTATTATCCTATTTGAATTCACCGTTTCTGATTGCTGCCGTGACCACCTCACGATGCTGCTGGTTCTGTTTGAAAATGGCTGCTACTTCTGGAATCCCAGATCGGAGAGGAGAGGAGGCGTGTAACTTTGTCATTATTGCTGCCATGGAAATAGATGCTGGAAACTGCTAATGGAGCAGCTGCGTTTAGTGATTTTTGCGAGTTTCGACTTTGAGGTAGGGGATTTAACGTTTTTAATTTAGAATGCCCACCAAGTTATTTGAATACGTGCAAATGGTTAACAAATGGTTTAGAATTTTTTAATTGACATGAATGGCCTGAAATGCATTTGAAATTTGTTAGTTGTTGTGAATATTTTGAGCTGTGACTGGAATTAAATGTGGCTGCGAATGTCTTTGGGCTTTGTTGTGAGTGTTTGAAGTTGTAATTGATATTGTTTTCTCTGATATGGATGGAATTGAGTTGAATTATAACTGTAGTTGGTGATTGATTTGATGATTGTGCGTACTGAATGTGTAAGGGATAGAATAAATGGTGTTACTTTTGTTGCTGAGCTTGCTGGTGTGAGTTGATGAGTTATTGTGTGTTTGAATGATGATGAGTGTATATGGAAAATTATGCTTGGCATAGTGTAGAAAGAAAAGGTTTGATGATGCTTAAGTACTTGACATCGTGGGAATTATTGATTTTGGGTTCTTGGGCTGTGTTGGCAATGAAGATAATTTTGAATAACTGGAAAGAGGTTAAACGTGTGATTTTGGAAGGGTTATAAGTTCGAATGTGGTTTTTGATAAGTAAGGTTGTTGAAAATGTTTAAGGCAGAATTTTTGCATACATGACAGTAGAAAGAATAAATTTCTGGGAGCATCCCAGGTCATATACTTGAATGAAACTATTTTTGCATGAAACTTTACTGTGTTTTGAGCATCTCATAAAAAATTCAGAATTTATTGATGAGTATTTTGGGAGAAATGAATTTTTGAAGATTGATGGTTTCTGCAGAAAATTCTGTTTCTTTACTGCAGAAGCACCAACTTCCAACTCACTTAACTTTCAATTCAGGTAAGTATTTGAGCTGAAACCAACGGCATTTTCAGGTTTCCTGTGTCCGCAATCTTCATTTTAAATCTCATGTCAATATCCTGTTTAACCAAGTAGATATTTTGAAAAGAGTATGGATAACTCACTGGATTTTGGAAACCAAATTCTAAAAGGCCTGGCTGTGTTTCTCACTTCATAACTTTTTCATATGACTTGGTATTAATCTAGAATTTGATTCAATAAAAAGCTAAAAGAGTCTTGTTTGAGGTCGTGAATTTTGAAAGGCATTGGGGGAAAACTGGATTTTTAAGAAATTTATCAAACTTACTACTTGCTGCTGTTTTTTTGCATTTTCTTAGGAAACAATAACAGAATTTTAAGAGAGATGGTACACGTTTTATTGTGACCAAATTACCTCAACACCAAGTTTCTTAGAATACTAGTTTATTAAGTTTAATTTTGAAAGAATCCTATGATAAGTGAAAGTTAGTTACTAATTGATGAGGTGAAAGTTGAATTGATGGGTTATGTGGGAATTGTAGGTTATGACCGAACTGTTGGCTATTGTAAATTGTGAATTTTCTGATTGATTTGAGAACCTCTTATTTGGTAGTTGTTGAGGAAAGGGGGAGACTTGTTGAGAAAGAGGGAACCCGAAAGGGTGGCAAGGTCCAAGTTTTAGGGGAGATGCTGCCGAATTTTCATAAAAATCCAGATTCTGTTTTAAAATGTGATTTAGAAAAAGATTTGGACTTGAGAGGTTCTACGAATTGGTTCATGATTTATTAAGAAATTGGTGTTTTGAGTTAAATTGTTTAATAAAAGTTCATGTTACCTGATTGATTTAATTATGAAGTTAAACTGTTTAATAAAAGTTCATGTTACCTGATTGATTTAAATATGAAGGTGCCTATGTTTTGAAGTTTAGTTAAAGAAGTACCTTTGGGAGAGTTTCTGATTTAAGAATGAAAAGAAATTGGGTTTTTTTTTGGACTTAAATAATTTTGGTTTTGAAACTGGTTGAGAACTCTTGGCTTACATGCTTTGGTTTTGATTTTAAATCTTTACTTTAATTTATCTCAACTTAAGCAACTATGATTCTGAGAATTTCTAAAGAGTTTAAGAAATGAGGCAGGTTATTCTTCCCTAAAGTCTTGAGACCTTGCCAAGGTTGTTGATTAATAACTCTTGATTTCAAAGTGATGAAGCGAATGATTTGAAAATGAGTGATTATGAGTCTTTCAGAAGAAATTTTGAATCTGGCTTGATTAAGTTTGACCATTCATACTGTCTAGGAAAAACTTTTAAAAAGGCTTTTGGATTTAGGATGAAATATAGTTTTCTTGAGTATGTTAATTATTTACATTTTATTTCATTACTTTTACGGCATTCCCATTCCCTACTGAGAACGTGTGGTTTGTTCTCACCCCAAAATCTTCCACCCTTTCAGTGACACAGGTTTGAAGATTCAGTTTGAAGCTCCGGTCGATTCTAGAATTTACTTATGAGTTAAGTTTATAACTTGAGTTTTTTTCATAGAATTCCCTCGCCTTTGTAGTTTTAGTTTTTATTTTATGCAGAGGGATAGGAGTTGTACCTGAATTTTATTTAAATTCTTTTGTATAATATTACTATTATTAATAATTATGTCATTATTATTACTTGGTGATGTCTGCTATATGATTTTAATTAATAAAAACAAAATTTTCTGGTATTTTTTTACTAAAATTGAATCGCGATATCGAACTAAAGGCTTAATAGTAAATAGTTAATAAGCTAAACAGGTCAGTAACGCCTTACTTTTGGTACGATCATGACGTATTGGAAGTTGGGTCGTTACAATATGGTATCAGAGCAGTTCGTTCCTGTTAGAGCCTTGGGAATGGACTGACTTTGCTTCACTGCATACTCTGAGTGTCTGTCATGCTTTGTGACTTGTTCTGATAACAAGAGTTTGAGTTTTATATGCATGACTGTCTGATGATTAACACTGTTGGTTTACCATTGCATGCCTCATGGTATTAGGTCTGGCCAACTTAGTACTAATGATTTATGTATATGGGAACACTAATAGGTTATCATAGACGAAATAGAAGTTATAAGTGATGCGATTAACGGGGTTTGGGAGCGTTAGAGGTTATGAAGTTAGCTTCGATTCGACGTATAATCTTTACTCGTGCCACATGAACTCGTGCCATCCTTTTCTTCGTTGCTTTCATTGGAATTCATTTTATTTAAATTCTTTTGTATAATATTACTTAATTATGTAATTATGTGATTATTATTACTTGGTGATGTTTGCTATATGATTTTAATTAATAAAAACAAAAATTTTTGGTATTTTTTTACTAAAATTGAATCGCGATATCGAACTAAAGGCTTAATAGTAAATAGTTAATAAGGTAAACAGGTCAGTAATGCCTTACTTTTGGTACGATCATGACGTATTGGAAGTTGGGTCGTTACAGAAGCTCCAAGATGAGAATATAAGCACAAGCCTCCTTGGTTAGAGCTCTACATAATTCCAACTTGAGGACATTAAACCCAAAGTGTTAGGTGGGAGACACCCCACCATGGTAACATTGTTTCAACCCTTCTCTTTGTATATAATTTGCCTTAATTGCATTTTTTGTTTGATTGGTTAGCTTAGAATTAGTTTAATTTTGAGTTTAGATAGGTTAATTTTAGTTTGGATCATGAATTTATGGGTTCTTGCATGTTTTGATGTTGAGCTTTTGTTGAGTTAAGGCTTGGTGCCTTAGATTTTGAGAAAATTTTTTGGGAAAAACAGGGCATGTGCGCACGCACACAACTAAAAATCGCGACCTGTGCGTACGCACCCAGCTGTGCGTATGCACACTATCCTTTATGCCCTCTGCTAGGAGCGCTCACACAACTTGTGCGCATGCATTCCCCTGTTTCTAGCGCCTTGTGCGTGCACATGCCCCTTGTGCGCACGCACACCCCTTTTCACCCACTCTGGTGGGAGCGCTAGCACGGCCTGTGCGTGTGAACTCCTGCCTCTTTTCGCTCTTGTGCGTGCGCACGAACCTATGTGTGCACGCACACATGATCCTTTCCTAAAAAAAGAAACCTACCTGTGCGTGCGCATAGCTATGTGCGCACGCACAACCCTAAACAACCCCTCTGTTTGCAGCACACGGACCCCTTGTGCGTGGGAACACCCCTTCTTTTCCCTCTTGTGTGCCCGCACACACCTCTTGTGCACGCGCACAAACACCAAATTCCCTTCTGTTCGCAGTGCCCGCACCCTGCTATGCACGCGCATAACCCCTTTTCCGCCTAGTGTGTGTATGCACACGTACCTGTGCGTACGCATGCCCCTGTTTTCTCCCATTTTACTTCTTTTCTCCTCTTCTCTCTACTTCTTCTCTTCTTCTTCCTTCCATCCCTCCCTTCTCTTACTTTTTCTCTCTTTTCTAATTATTCTAGTTATTTTTCATTGCATTTCATTTCTCATTTTAGTAGTATATTAGTTTTAGTTTAATAGTTGTTAATTGAATAAGTTGCAAGTGTTTGATTGATGTTGATTGGGTTACTTCTTACTTAAGTCTTGGTTTAATTTTTAATGAATATGTGCACTGAGCATTAAGTCTTTGTTTAATTGCCTAGAAGAATTGTGAGTTTGATTCATATGTTGTAGCTACCATATACATTAAACTTTATCCTTGTTTGGCATTTTGAATTGTGCACTTTTACTTTAGTGAATTGAGTTAAAATTACTTGCTCATCATGATTTTCATATCAAATTAATCACACGTCCGGTACTTGTTTCTTTTTAATGCTTTGCATTTGTTTGAGTGACTTAACTTGATTCTTATCTAGCTTGTCACTTTTTGCAACAAGTACCTTTACCATGTGACTATTGCATCATGTGTCATGATGAATAAGGAGTTTTCTTTTCATCATGGAATGGGTTATTGTTGGTTGTGCCATTTTATATTCAATTTTGAGCTTTCACTTGCACGATTTCAATATCCAATATCTCTTATATTCAATTCACTTTAGTTGTGGCTATCTAGGTTTGTTTGTGCCTTAACTTTTGCTTATTCTTTACTTGCAACCTAGGCCACTTAATTGAAGAATACATGTTTTTTCTTTTGATTGTATGGTTTCTATTTTTATCCGGCTAATGTGTTGTGTTCTAAACCATTCGCATTTAGAATACACACATTGTCTTTTATCATACCACACTATTATGACCTTTTCCTCAATTCTCGTTCTCTACAGCAACCCGGAGCCCCAATACCCACCAGCTAAAGGTGGGGCTTCTTAGAGCATCTCTTCACCCCCGGATTGAGTGCATGCACGGAGGACTGTGCAACGTTTAAGTGTGGGGGAGGATCCGCAATTTTCGGGGCGTACATTTCTCTTTCTCAACACTTTGTACTATTTTCTAGTCTTTAGTAGTTATGTCTTTGTGAATATTTGTTTAGTGTTGCATGACGTTGCATTTTGTTTAGTTTGCTTGTATATATTTTAGTTTGCCTATAGTTTTATTTGCTTAATTGCATAGTATAGGAAATAAGTTTCGTTAAAACAACAAATAATTTTCAAGAAATCTCTTTTTGGGCATTCCATTGATTAGATTTGAAAACTTGTTTTTGAACTTGCATGAAATATTCTTTTTATGGAACATAGAAAAGAGCTTGAACAAAACACCAAGTGAGATTTGAGTTTTAATTGTGTGGTTGCACATCTTCACCACAAATTTTGTTCTTGTGTGATATACTCCTTTTATGATTGTGATTTTTGATTTGCTTGGATTCTTTATGTCCTATATTTGTTGTTTTGAATGCATTTAGTATGATTGAGGCCATTTTTGAATTGAACTCACTTAACCCATATGGCCAACCCTTACACCTACCTTTGTAACCACTTTTGAGCCTTTTAATTCCCCTTTGTTCTAATTTTAAGCACACCATTTTCCCTAAGTGAAAAACCATTGTGACCATGAATTATATCTTTGATTAGCTTAGGTTTGAGTGTGTGTGTGTGTTATTCAAGTATGGGGGATATTTGTGGGAAAACATTAGTAGTTAGTTAGTTTGGGTGTTCATTGAAAATATTTGGAAAAATGGGTAAACACTCATGCATTCATTACTTGAAACATATGCATCTCTCTTTTATGATAAAAAAAAAAGAAAAAAAGAAAATAATAAGAAAATAAAATAAGAATGTAAATAAAGGATGCATATGTGTGTGAATTGGAAAAAGGATGCATGAGTGAATGTGAGAAAGAGGATAAATGAGAAGTTAGATTGTTTTCTTATGTGTAAATAGGTTGATATAGGATTAGGTGGGATACTTGAGCTAATCAAAGATCCAATTTTCTAGTCCACTTAACCATATTAATCCTACCCTTACCCTAGCCCATTACAACCCTCCAAAGACCTCATGATATTTGCATTCATGCATCAAATATTAGTTGATTGTTAGATGACTTGCAAATCTTTGAGAAATATGATTAAATGAGTATTGAGTGATTAAGCCCTAAACACTGAGCGATTAGAGTGTATACATATCCAGTGAGGGGTTCGATCACTCAATTCTATGTTTCCATTTCTCATATTGTATCTTCTTGCAAGTTGCTTGTTAGTTTTTGAAAATTTCAAATCAAATCTTTGGACATTGATCATATTGATATATTTTCTTGTCTTGGCCCTAAGTCTTTGTTTTGGATTGATTGAGATTCTTTTGTTTGTTTTTGCCAAACTCAATAGGAATTATAGTATATATATAGATAGATAGCATTTAGCATAGTTGCATGCATGTAGTTAGTTGCATTTAATAAATTGCTTACCCTCCTTATTCTTCTCCTTTGATTGTGATTAGCATGAGGACATGCTATTGTTTAAGTGTGGGAGAATTGATGAATCCATATTTGACAACATATTTAGGTTTAATTTGAATGAATTTCATCATATAAACCCACATTTATTCACCCAAATAGCATGCTTTTGTGTTCTCTCCTTTAATTGAGCCTAATTGTGAAAACATGCTATTTTGTGCTTAATTTAATAACTTTTATACCACTTTTATCCCATTCAATTCCTTGATGGTTTTGATGAGTGATTTCAGGAATAATAGGTTGGAATGCCTTGATAAGAGTGGAAGGAAGCATGTACAAAGGGAGAAAACATGAAGAAAACAAAAGAGAAGCACACATTGGAATGTGCGTGCGCACAACCCCTGTGCATACACACAAGAACCACATAGCCATGTGTGCGTGCGCACAACATCTTGTACGTGGGCACAAGAAGAAAATTAGCATGTGTGCGTACGCACACACCTGTGTGTACGCACACGTCCCAGCACGTGACTCACTTAATGGAAATCGCTGGGGGTGATTTCTAGGCCTCCAGAGCTCAATTTTGGGACTTTCTGAAGCTGATTGAGTGCTATATCAAGCAAAGCCTCACTCCATATGAAGGGGAGAGAAATTAGGGTTAGTTTAGCATTATGTAGGTTGTATTCTAGAGAGAGAAGTTCCCCCTTCTCTCTAGAATTAGGGTTTCTTAGATTAATTTTCTTGTAATTTCTACTTTTAATTTTTGTTTTAATGTAGTTTCATTTATGTTTCTATGCTTTTTTGTCTTTATCTTCTTCATCTCTTTTGTTAATTTCTCTTTTATGTCACTTTTCATGTTATGAACACTCTTTGTTATTTTAATTTATATTTAATGCTATTTATGTTTTATGCTCATTTATTGCTTTCCTTAGTTGTTGTTATCATTTCCTTTCTTTTGGTAGTTAGCTTTTATTTTTAATGCAATTTAATGTTATTTTATTTTCATGCTCACCAAGTATTTGATAAAATGCTTGGCTTGGTTTTTACATAGTGTTCCTCCACTCTTGGTTTGAAATTGATGACTTTGGTGACCCTTGAGTCATTGATGTCTATTCTTGTTGATACATTAGAGTAGTTAGTTGATTTGGTTTTCATTGACTCTAAGTGACCCTTAGTGTTGACTTAGGACTTATGGATTGAAATCAACTATGCCTATTTGACTTATCTTCGATGTAAGGTTGACTAAGTAGGATTAACTCTTCATAATCATCATATGTTTGTGGTCAATGGCTAGGATAGGTAACCTTAGCTCTCAATTACTTGCCAAGAGGTTTCTTGAATTTTAAGTTTCCTTTCCTTGCATTTAATTGCTTTGACTTTTATTGCTTTGATGTTTAATTTCTTGCATGTTTAGTTTTCACACTCTTGGTTGAGAAATTGGGTGTTTAGGTGAAATTGAATTGTCGATGTCCATTCCACATTGTGTGAGGATTGTTAATTGGTTTGGTTTCCCTTGACTCTAAGTGATCTACTAGTGTTGACTAGGACTTAGGGATTGGAATCAATTATGCCATTTTGACTTATCCTCGATGTAGGGTGATAAAGCACTATTTTATGGTTTATCTTATGCTCAATTGAGTGGTTTTTATCAAACCTATGAACATTTATTCATACATTTTGCATGAGTTTACAATTTCTTCCCAATTTTACTCTATGGTTGAAAACTTGCTTCCTAGCCTTTAAATTGTATATTTTTTTATCCTCCTTTATACCATTCGATGCCGTTATCTGTGCGTTAAGTGTTTTCAGGCTTTATAGGGTAGAAATGGCTTAAAGGATGAAGAGGAAGCTTGCACAAACGGAAGGAGCATAAGAAATAAAGGAGACAACCAGCGAGAAGTGACACGCACGCATGGCTCACGCGTGCGCGTGAATTGGAGTTCGCACGGCGACGCGTGCGCATGACTAACGCGTACGCGTGACACGTGAAGTTGACCAGCAACTCGTACGCGTGACCGACGCGTACGCATGACATGCGCTACCTGCAGAAATAACAGAAAACGCTGGGGGCAATTTTGGGCCGAGTTTGGACCCAGTTTTGGCCCAGAAACACAGACTAGAGCCAGGGGACGAGCAGAGACTCAAGACACATTCTCATTCGGATAGTTTTTAGTTTTAGATTGAAATCTTAGAGAGAAATCACTCTCCTCTAGGTTTTCTTCATATTCATAGTTTTTATGCTTTTTATGCTTTTGATTTGGATATTGAGAAGAGTCACTACCTCCATTGAAGTTTCATTATTCTAGTTTGTTTTCTTATTCCTTTACTCTTTTGATTACCTCTTAACCCTATTCAGATACGTATGTTTATGATTTTGGGATTTATTAATGCAACGAACTATTTTTACCTTTAATTGATTTTTAGTTATTGATTTATTTAATTTATCATGTCTTCTTCTTATTCTCTTTACATGCCTGTGAACGTTATATTCATGTCAATGGAGTAGACTCCCAACTTGACTTGGGGGTTGATGAGCGGATAATTTATATGCTTTTTGGCATTGTTTTTACATAGTTTTTAGTATGATTTAGTTAGTTTTTAGTATATTTTTATTATTTTTTAAATAAAAATCACATTTCTGGACTTTACTATGAGTTTGTGTATTTTTCTGTGATTTTAGGTAATTTCTGGCTGAAATTGAGGAACTTGAGCAAAAATCATATTTAGAGGCTGAAAAAGGACTGCAGATGCTGTTGGATTCTGACCTCCCTGCACTCAAAGTGGATTTTCTGGAGTTACAGAAGTCCAAATGACACGCTCTCAATTGGTTTGGAAAGTAGACATCCAGGACTTTCCAGCAATATATAATAGTCCATACTTTGCCCAAGTTTAGACAACGCAAACTGGCGTTCAACGCCAGCTCTCTACCCTATTATGGAGTTAAACGCCAGAAACAGGTTGCAAAGCAGAGTTAAACGCCAGAAATAGGTTACAAACTGGCGTTCAACTCCAAGGAAGACCTCTACACATTAAAGCTTCAATGCTCAGCCCATGCAAACACCAAGTGGGTCCGGAAGTGAATTTCTGCATCATTTACTCATTTCTGTAACCCTAGTAACTAGTTTAGTATAAATAGAACTTTTTACTATTGTATTAAGAGTCTTTGGATCTGATCTTTGATCAGTTTTATGCTATTCTAGACCTTTATGGGGGTTGGCCATTCGGCCATGCCTGGACCATTATCACTTATGTATTTTCAACAGTAGAGTTTCTACACACCATAGATTAAGGTGTGGAGCTCTGCTGTTCCTTATGAATTAATGCAAAGTACTATTGTTTTTCTATTCAATTCAAGCTTATTCCTATTCTAAGATATTCATTCGCACCCAAGAACATGTTGAATGTGATGATTATGTGACGCTCATCACCATTCTCACCTATGAACGCATGCCTGACAACCCCTTTCATTCTACATGAAGATGAGATAGAATGAGTATCTCTTAGGTATCTAATACAGGGGACCGAGTCCGAGATATTAGAATCTTCGTGGTATAAGTTAGAATCCATGGACGGCCATTCCTGAGATCCGAAAAGTCTAAACCTTGTCTGTGGTATTCTGAGTAGGATCTGGGAAGGGATGGCTGTGACGAGCTTCAAACTCGCGAGTGCTGGGCGTAGTGACAGACGCAAAAGGATCACTGAATCCTATTCCAGTATGATCGAGAACCGACAGATGATTAGCCATGCAGTGACAGCGCATTGGACCATTTTCACTAAGAGGACGGGATGTAGCCATTGACAACGGTGATGCCCAACATACAGCTTGCCATGGAAAGGAGTATGAAGGATTGGATGAAGACAGCAGGAAAGCAGAGGTTCAGGAGGAACAAAAGCATCTCTGTACGCTTATCTGAAATTCTCACCAATGAATTACATAAGTATCTCTATCTTTATTTTACGTTTTATTTATCTTTTAATTATCAAATATCTAAAACCATTTGAATCCGCCTGACTGAGATTTACAAGGTGACCATAGCTTGCTTCAGGCCGACAATCTCCGTGGGATCGACCCTTACTCACGTAAGGTTTATTACTTGGACGACCCATTGTACTTGCTGGTTAGTTGTGCGAAGTTGTGACAAAGTGTGATTCACGTTTGAGAGCACCAAGACTTTGGCGCCATTGTTGATGATCACAATTTCGTGCACCAGGGGTTGATTAAAAGGAGACCCTTGAGTTAGAATACTCAAGTGATTAGTTCAATTGGAAGTTGTTGGCTAACTCTCTATTTACTAATGCTAATCCTTCCATAAGGAGAGGATTAGGACTTGCGAATAAGAGTTAGCTCAATCACTTGACTTTCCTTTATTTAGTAAGGGTGAACTAAGTGAAAACAACAACCTCTTGCTATTCCACTTGGGAAAATCCAACAAGGATAGAACTTCCAATCAATCTTCCCCCGGTCAAGGCTTTTTATTTAATTATATAAATTCTCTTGTTAATTTTCATTGCTTTAATTTACAATCATTTATTTTTCTATTCTCCAACTCTTAAAATTTCTTGGAAAACTCCTGACTAATAAAATAGCACTCTTTTGTCAACTCCTAGTATTTTTATTCTAATTTTGTGACAACCCTTCTAAATTGATAAGCGGATTTTTCGTCGATTAAGAACTGTACTTGTAACGCTGTTCTTATTATAATTTCTTAATTGGCTAATTTCTGCTCGCATCAATTTTTGGCGCCGTTGCTGGGGAGTTGCAATAGTATGCTACCTTATTAGTTAGTGTAAATATTTTTAATTTTACATATTTGCATACTTTATTTTATTACCATGAGCTATATATTTCTTTAATTGAATGACGCGTTCACTTCCTGATCCGAGCTTAGCCGCGTTTGATCCTGAAATTGAAAGAACTATTTCACGTATTAGGCGAGCTCGGCATCGGTTCACCTCTGAGGGTGGTGAAGTGGTTACTACCAATTCACCAGTCTCTTCTGAAGGCAAATCTGAAGCGCCATCTGAGGAAAAAACAAGCTCCTTTTCTACTGATTCAGTTGATTCATGTGTAGGTAATATGGCAGAGCCCAGAAGGATTACTCTCCAGGAAGAAGGAGCTCCGGACTTTACACTGCAACCGTATCAAGCGCGTCACCCAAATCTGGCTACAGATTTTGAACTGAAGTCTACGCTAATCAACTTACTGCCCAAGTTTCATGGCTTACCTGCTCAGGAGTCCATAAATCACCTCAGAAATTTTCAGACAGCCTGCTCAACTACTAGGCGTCATGGTGCAGATGAAACAACTATTTGGCTATATGCCTTCCCGTTTTCTCTTGAGGGAAAGGCAAGGGGGTGGTTCTACACTCAACCTGAAGCAGTCATTACCAATTGGGATCTGCTCAGAAGAGAATTCCTGGAAAAATACTTTCCAGCTGAAGTTACAGATAGACTGAGGAAGGAGATCTCCTGCATCATCCAAGGTGAGTCAGAGACCCTTTATGAATATTGGGAACGCTTTAGGAACCTCCTAGATTCATGCCCCCACCACAAGATTGACCAGTTGGTGTTGATCAGCTACTTCACACAAGGCATGAAGCCTCAGGATAAGACTACATTAGATGCTACAAGTAATGGTTCTCTGAAGAAGTATAAGTCGGCAACAGAACCTTGGCAACTGATCTCCGATCTAGCTGAGTCTACCTAGAATGTCAGGCACAGGAACAACCACCCTAAGGCAATTACGGAGGTTTCCTCTAGTAGTGAGACTGCTGCTCTCACACAGACTCTGGGAGAGATGACCAACATATTGAAGCAGCTACAGCTGAATCAATAACAATCTCAGCCTTCCCCACAACAACAGAGTCAACAGTTGTTTCCTCAGAGAGTGTGCGAAATATGTGCCTGTTATACTCATTACACTGATGAGACCCCGCAGCTCCAACAAGAAGACAACACCTTGTCAGCTACTCATAATTTCTATGACCGCCCAAATCAAGGATACTATCAACAAGGCAGAAATTATAACCAAGGTGGAAGCTATAATCAAGGTTGGCAAGATAACTCTAACCAAGGCTGGAGAGATATATCCAACCAAGGATGGAGGGACAACTACAACCAAGGAGGCAGAGACAACAGTGAAAATCAGAGGTGGAACAATAACAACAACAGACAGCAGAACCCTCCTTACCAACAGCAAAACCAAAACCAGCCTTATAGAGCACCTCACCAGAGGCAATCCCAAGCACCTCAAAACAGCCAACAGCAGGCCCTTCAGATTACTTACCCCCCCTTCTTCTACCAATGATGAGATGCTTCACTCCATTGCATAAGAACAGAAAGACCTTCAGAATACACTTACTTCTAGCATCAATGGTCTTACATCCACTTTACAAGCTCTCATCTCCCGACTGGAACCACCTTCTACCCCCAACAATCAATCCTCAAGCTCCAGTGCACTACCTTCTCAACCTTTGCCCAACCCCAAAGGTGAAATTAATGTCATCACTTTGAGGTCTGGTACCACACTGCCAGAGAGGAGTCATAAGGAGCCAAGCTCAAAGGACAACACTCCAGTTGAAGATATTGTTGAGATCGAGGATGTTGAAGAAGAGGATGAAGTACAAGACATGGTTGAAGAAGAAGCAGCTCAACCAGAGAATAGCACACCAATAGAGGTTGAAGCTACAAGGGACGCCATCCCTATCCCCTTTCCACACCTTGCTAGGAAATCCAGAAAGCAGATGGAGCTAGACCCCAAGATGGTGGAGATCTTCAAAAAGGTTGAGGTAACAATTTCCCTTTTTGATGCCATTCGCCAGGTACCTAAATATACAAAGTTTCTAAAAGATTTATGCATGAATAAATATAAATTATAGGATTTAAAAACTATTCCTCTAGGTAGCTCTATATCTGCTTTAATGGGTGATATACCAGAAAAATGTAGTGATCTAGGTCCATGCATGGTTACCATTACTATAGAAGGTGTAAAATTTTCTGACTGCATGTGTGATTTAGGCGCGTGTGTTAGTATAATGCCATTGTCTGTATATGATGCTTTGAGGCTCCCTCCCTTAAAAAGGTCGGCAGCACGTTTTGTTTTGGCAGATAAAAGCATTATCTCTGTGGTTGGAATTGCTGAGGACGTGCTTGTGAGAATTAAGGGGCTCACATTTCCTATTGACTTCTATATTTTGGAGATGCCCTCTAATGACTCAGAAAGACCATCATCCATCCTGTTTGGAAGACCATTTCTGAAAACTTTAAAGTTCAAGTTGGATGCATTCTCAGGAACTTATTCCTTTGAGATAGATGGCAGAGCAGTGAGCTTCAACTTGGATGAAGCTATGAAGCATCCTCTGGAAGATCATTCCATCTTCTAAAGCGACATCATTGATGAAACTGTAGCTGCAGTTCACCAGGAGAAAGTAGAAGAGAGGCACATGGAGCAATGTGCAAGTGTGGGGAAGCCCCCTGAGCAAGATGAAGACACATTGCCACCATCACTAGCTCCAGAAGATCAAGTGCCTAGCCATGAGCAGAAAATGGAGTTAAAGCCCCTTTTACCCCACCTCAAGTATGCTTACCTTGAGGATCATCAGAAGCTCCCAGTTATCATTGCAAGGGAACTCACTTCCCAATAGGAGGAGCAGCTGCAGAGTGTGCTGAGAAGACACAAGAAAGTAATTGGGTGGAGTTTGGTGGATATAGTAAGCATCAGCCCTCAAGTTTGTGAGCACAGGATATTCTTAGAAGAGGGAGCAAGGCCTGTCCATCAGCCTCAGAGGCGGCTGAACCCCACCATCTTAGAAGTTATCAAGAAGGAAGTAACCGGACTGCTTGAAGCTGATATCATCTACCCCATCTCGGATAGTGAGTGGGTCAGCCCAGTACAAGTGGTGCCCAAGAAGTCTGGAGTCACAACAGTGAAGAATGAGCATGGAAAGCTCCTAACAACTAGAGTGCAGAATTCCTGGAGGGTGTGCATTGATTACAGGCGCCTCAACCAGGCTACTCGCAAGGATCACTACCCCCTGCCATTTATCGATCAGATGCTTGATCGTTTGTCAGGTAAATCACACCACTGCTTTTTAGATGGTTACACAGGATATTTTCAAATCCATATAGCTCCTAAGGATCAGGAGAAGACTACTTTTACATGTCCTTTTGGAACGTATGCATACAAAAGGATCCCTTTTGGCTTGTGTAATGCACCGGCTACTTTCCAAAGTTGCATGATGAGTGTTTTCTCAGATCTTATTGAGAATTGTATGGAAGTTTTAATGGATGACTTTAGTGTGTATGGTGATTCATTTAGCCTTTGCTTGGATAGTTTAGCTAGAGTATTAGACAAGTGTGTTAGTTCAAACCATGTGTTAAATTTTGAAAAATGTCATTTTATGGTCAAACAAGGCATTGTTCTAGGACACGTTGTTTCTAATACTGGTATTTCTATAGATCCAGCAAAGGTAGATGTGATTTCTAGTTTACCTTACCCCTCCTCCGTGAGGGAAGTCCGTTCGTTCCTTGGTCATGCAGGTTTCTACCGGAGATTTATCAAGGACTTCAGTAAGGTAGCATTGCCTTTATCCAGACTGCTGCAGAAGGATGTTGAGTTTGAGCTGAGTGAGGACTGCATGAATACGTTTGATAAGCTGAAGATCGCCTTAACTCAAGCTCCGATTGTGAGAGGACCAGACTGGAGCCAGCCATTTGAGATTATGTGTGATGCCTCCAACCATGCAGTAGGAGCGGTGCTGGCTCAGCGCGAAGGTAAGGATCCTTTTATAATTGCTTATGCTTCTAAGACCTTAGACGCTGCTCAGTCTAATTATACTACCAGTGAGAAAGAGCTTCAGGCTATTTTTTTGCTCTGGATAAATTTCGAGCCTATTTACTTGGTACTAAGGTGGTAATGTACTCAGACCATGCAGCTCTAAAATATTTATTAGCTAAAAAAGAG
The DNA here is from genome assembly GCF_000816755.2 of Arachis ipaensis. Lineage (NCBI taxonomy): Eukaryota > Viridiplantae > Streptophyta > Magnoliopsida > Fabales > Fabaceae > Arachis > Arachis ipaensis. The sequence continues at coordinate 49,121,346 of NC_029789.2, forward strand.
TCCAAACCAAGGTTAATACGTTGGATATTGTTGCTGCAAGAATTTGATTTAGAAATTAACGATATGAGTGGTTCCCAAAATTTAGTGGCGGACCACTTGAGTCGCCTTGAGCACATCAAGAATGACTCCACTCCTATCAATGATGCTTTTCCATTTGATAGCTTGCACGCAATATCTGAAGTAGTTCCTTGGTATGCACCTGTAGCTAATTATCTAGTTAGTCATACCTTCCCTCCTAATTTTACTAAGCATCAAAGGGACAAGCTGAAAAGCGAGTCCAAATATTATATATGGGATGACCCATATTTATGGAGGTGTGGTGCTGACCGGATAATTAGAAGGTGTGTGTCTCAATCAGAATTCCAGTCAATTTTAGAAGCCTGCCACTCCTCTGAGAGTGGTGGACACTTTGGCCCTCAAAGAACAGCTAGAAAAATTTTAGACTGTGGATTCTGGTGGCCCACTCTTTTTAAAGATGATACTGCCTTCTGTAAATCTTGTTCCCCATGCCAAAGGTTTAGTAATATATCCAAGAGGGATGAGATGCCCTAACAGCTTATGCTATTTTGTGAAATTTTTTATGTTTGGGGCATTGACTTTATGGGTCCATTCCCAAACTCTAGTGGTTTCCTATATATATTGTTAGCTGTAGATTATGTTTTTAAATAGGTGGAAGCAATTCCTACCCGCACTGATGATGCTAACATTGTTGTCTCCTTTGTTAGAAACCATATTATCTGTCGCTTTGGATCACCACGAGCAATCGTGAGTGATCAAGGCACTCACTTTTGTAACAGGAGACTAGCAGGTCTACTGAAGAAGCATGGGATTATTCACAAAGTAGCAACAGCCTACCATCCTCAGACCAATGGGCAAGCCGAGGTGTCTAACAGAGAGATAAAGCACATACTAGAGAAGATAGTCAAGCCTCATAGGAAGGACTGGAGCACCAAGCTTGTGGATGCGCTCTGGGCTTATCAGACAGCATACAAGACACCCATCGGGATGAGTCCCTTCCGCCTGGTCTATGGCAAAGTTTGCCACCTCCCAGTGGAGGTGGAACACAAAGCTTTCTGCGCTGTGAGGGAATGCAACATGGGATTTGAGAAAGCTGGTGCTGAAAGGAAGCTGCAACTAGCAGAACTAGAGACCCTTCGACTCGAAGCATATGACAACTCCAGATTATACAAAGAGAAAGTGAAGGCTGTACATAACAAGAATATCAAGAGAAGAGAGTTTAAACCTGGGGAGCTAGTTCTCCTTTACAACTCAGGGTTAAAACTCATGCCAGGAAAGCTGAGATCCAGATGGGAAGTCCCCTACAGAGTAGAGAAGGTAGAGCCATATGGAGTCTTTCACCTGAGTCATCCTTCAAGTTCCAAATTCATCAAGGTCAATGGACATCGCTTAAAGCTGTATCATGGTGAGAAGATGAAGGACAATAAAGAGCTAGAGGTCTTCTTCTTGGAAGATCCACCAACAGAAGCAGACTGAGCTTGTGGACAGTCCAACTTAAGGACGTAAAAGCAAAGTGCTAGGTGGGAGACAACCCACAATGGTATAATCGTTCCTTTTCATTCCTAGTTTTATTCTATTTTATTTTTATTTTTATTTTTTATTAGTGTTCATTCATCATTCCTGCATATTCATCTGCGTGCTGCATTTTGCATTCTGCATAAAAAAAGGGGGGGAATTGAACAGCAAGTTGGGCAGGAGTGGTGCTGGACACGTGCCTTGCGAACAAGCAAGTCCACGTGTACGCGTCCCTCATGCGTATGCGTCACTTGCAATTTCAGCCCATCACGCGTACGTGTCCCTGACGCGCACGCATGACCATGAAAAATCGGCGTCAATGGGTGTATGGCTAGAGAGTTATGATGGTGTGGGGCTGGAACTGTGCTAGCAGCACAAGCCCCATCACGCGTACGCGTCCCTGACATGTGCGTGTCATTTTCCCAAAAGGCCATCCATGCGTGTGTGTGCCTGACGTGCACGCATCGTATGCCATTTTTGCCCCACGCCCAGAGCGAACAGAGAGTTGTGCGTACGCGTCGATGCCTTCGGGCGATTCGCACAATCAAAGGCACACGTACGTGTGCCCGACGCTTACGCATCACTATTCAATCTGCGCGACCCACGCATATGCGTGAGGCACGCGTACGCGTCGCATGCGACGCACAATTAAACCACCTCAGCGCCTGATCTCAAATTATCCCTCCCCCAATCCTAATTCTTTTCTAATCCTAACTCTTTCTTCTTCTTTTTTCCTCCTTTCTTCCTTATTCTTTCTTCATAACTATTACTTTTTTTTCTTTCCTTCTTCATCTTCTTCATCAGGTTTCTTTTACTCTTTCATTATTACATTAATTTATGTTTCTTTCTTCTTTATTTTTCTTTTAGTTTCATTATCCATGGTTTCTTTTTCTTTTCTTATTTTCTTGCATTCTTATATTGGTATTGGAATTTTATTTGGGTATTACCTTACTATACTTAAGCTTGTGGACATTACAAGAAGTGAATTGACAATTGATATTCTAATTTGGCTCTCATATACATTTAGATTATATTATTTTCATTCCTACTTTAACTTACTTACCAAGTGTTTGTGAAAAAGCACCTATGGCATATTGAACTCTATTTTGTTTTCTTCTTTTACTTGAATACCTCTTTTTCACAACACTTGTACTCTACATGTATTTGGGATTTTCATTCACAATTGTCATCATCCATATACTCTTTAATTTGGCATATTTACTTATTGATGCTTGAGTTATGCCTCTCATGCCCCTTTTTGCATGCTTTTAACCTCTTGCATCTAATTATTATGAATTGCCTTTTTGCTCTTCATTGTTGTCTTACCTACATATTGTATCTACCATGTATTTAAGCTATTATATTTTCTTTGGCATTCATTATCACTTGGATTTTCTTCCCTCCGATTTTAGTTATCTCTGTTTCACATTTTTCCTCTTTCTTTTTTCCTTAGGCATGGGTACCAAGAAGGGAAAGGAGAAGGCCGCTGACAAGACACCGGCAAGGAGAGGAACCAAGAGAACACTGGCAAAGGCACTACCATCTACCAGTGTAAAGCCGCCAGCAAAGCGGGTAAAGAGGATCATCAAGGTTGATGAAGCAGAAAAAGCCTTTCCCGCACGAGACTCCACACGGTTTGCTAACCGTTATTGCGAACAGATATTTCCCATCTTAGCTGAGAGGAACTACAAAAATGAGCATCTACACATTGTCCCAACACACTTTGTTGATTTTGTGGAGCCCCGTATAGAGAGGAGACAGTGGGGATTTTTGAGGAGATAGCCACGAGAGGCCAACTTATCATGGGTAGTTGAATTCTACTCAAACTTCTACTCGCCTACTCTGCAGACTATCTTTGTTCATCAGCAGCAGGTCCCTGTCTCCGAAAGTGCCATACAGAGAGCACTGGACCTTCCACCTAGTCCAGAGGGATGGGATGCATTTCAAGAAGCATCTCGTAAGCACCAGATGTATCAGTTCGACTGGGATAGCGTACTTGGAGTTATAGCCCAGCCTAGCAGCACATGGATCTACGGGCAGCATTGTTCAAAACCCAAGAGCATCTCAGCCTAGTCACTCACCTTGGAGGCTCGCGTGTGAGTACAGATTATGTCCCACTATGTCTTTCTGAGCACTTACGAGTCGACCTTCACAGCAGACATGGCTGTCCTCATCTGGTGCATCTTGACAGAGCAACCCCTCAACCTTCCAAGACACATCTGGCAAGCAATGGGACATGTACAGATCGCAGGTAACCTGCCTTTTCCTGCCTTGGTTTCAGATTTAGTCTCTGCAGCAGGTGTGTCCTCTCGGGCAGGCGACACGAAGGTCATGATCCCTAGGGCCAACCAGTATGTCCCGAACAGGAAGTACATCAGGCCGCCAGTTCCCTATGCGATCCAGCCTGCAGGTCTATCTTTGGATACTCCTCCCTCTTCCACTCCACCATCATCCACACCACAAGCACCATCCATCCATCAGACGTTCCTACTAATCCTTGAGAGGCTCGACCGGCAAGACCGGCGAATGGAGCAAATGGAGCACCATAACAAGCACAGATACAACTATCTGAAAGAACTCATAGTGGGTACACACCCACCTCCAGAACCAAAGGACACCCCAAACTCCCCTTCATCCAGTAGTACAGAGAGCAACAGCAAACCAGACAGCGGAGGCTATGCTTCCAGCCCTACCTTGCTCCTTACTGATGGCACGGAGGACCGTGCCAAGCCTTAAGTGTGAGGAGGTCAGTCCTTGACTTCCGGAGGTAACTTCTCTCTCTTAACACTAACATTTGACTTTTTCTTTTGTTAAATAGGATAGATTGCATGATAATAATTGTTTTCATGTATGTTTTGCTTGGTTAAAGTAATGAGTTTCTTTTCAAGACCCTTTTTATAGTATTTCACTAATTTAAATTGAAAATTTTTTTGTTAAACTTGTTTGAGGATTGTAATTTGGAACATAGGTTATAGCTAAGAACACACAACCTGTGAGATTTGGGCTTAATTACATGGTTACATTATTTAACCATAATATTTTATTCTTATGTGTTTACATGTATACATATGATTGAGGCCATCATTTGTTATTAGCTCACTGATCCCAAAAAGCCAAACCTTTCAAATCACCTTTGTTAGCCACCTTGAGCTTTTTAATCCCCATTTGTTCTATATTTTACCACATCACTAGGCTTAAGCGGAAAAATAATTAATTACCTGATTTAAATATTTGGTTAGCTTAAGATAGAGATTGTGTATCAATTAAGTATGGGGAACCGTGGAAACTTGGATTGATAAGAAAGTGTTGAATTTTATTGACAAGATATTGGGAATTCGGGTACCTACTCATGTAAGACCAGAAAAATTAAAAAATCCATGTGCATTGATAAAGTTATGTTTATTTTTACCTTTGAAAAAAAAGAAAAAAAAACAAACAAAAAATATTCAAATAAATAAGTAATTAAATAAGGGAACAAAATTACCCCAATGCTAAGTTAAATAAAAGATCAATGCATAGGTGATGTAATTAAAGAAAGATTTAGTACATGAGTATGTGATGCTAAAGTGGGAATTTTGGGGTAGCTAGGCGTGAATTTAGAGTTATATAGAGTGTGTGTGTGTGTGTGTTAGGTGAGAACTTAGGTTAGTTAAAGATTCATATTATAGCTCACTTGGCCATACATATATCCTCACCCCTACCTTAGCCCCATTACAACCTTGAAAAGACCTCATGATGTTTGCATTGGTATACTAAATTTTTGTTGATTGGTTAGATGAAGAACAAAGTCTAGAAAGCATGACTAGAGAAGAGTAGAGCAAATTAACCCTAGACACTTGAGCGATTAGAGTGCATATACACTACCAGTGAGGGTTCAACACTTGATTCTATGTTTCCTGCTTTCATGAGCTATCTTATTACAAGTTTACTTGTCTTTTATTATGTGATTTGAATTAGTGGAATCTGACTTAAGTTTGTCTTGGAGAACTTATTTACTTTTTAACCAAGTAGACAGAATCATCTTAGCATATAGTTGCATTCATAGGCTGCATCTCATGAGTCTTACTTTCCCCCAGTCATTCTTTTATCTCCTTGAGCTTAGCATGAGGACATGCTAATGTTTAAGTGTGGGGAGATTGATAAACCAGTATTTTATGGTTTATCTTATGCTCAATTGAGTGGTTTTTATCAAGCCTATGCACACTTATTCATACACTTTGCATGATTTTACAATTCCTTCCCAATTTTACTCTATGGTTGAAAACTTGCTTCCTAAGTCTTTAAATTGTATATTTTTTTATCCCCTTTTATACCATTCGATGCTGTGATCTGTGCGTTAAGTGTTTTCAGGCTTTATAGGGTAGGAATGGCTTAAAGGATGAAGAAGAAGCTTGCACAAATGGAAGGAGCACAAGAAATAAAGGAGACAACCAGCGAGAAGCGACGCGCACGCATGGCTCATGCGTGCGCGTGAATTTGAGTTTGCACGGTGACGCGTGCGCGTGACTGACGCGTACGCGTGACACGCGGAGTTGACCAGCGACGCGTACGCGTGACCGACGCGTACGCATGACCGACGCGTACGCGTGACATGCGCTACCTGCAGAAATTGCAGAAAATGCTGGGGGTGATTTTGGACCCAGTTTTGGCCCAGAAACACAGACTAGAGCCAGGGGACGAGCAGAGACTCAAGACACATTTTCATTCGGATAGTTTTTAGTTTTAGATTGAAATCTTAGAGAGAAATCACTCTCCTCTAGGTTTTCTTCACATTCATAGTTTTTATGCTTCTTATGCTTTTGATTTGGATATTGAGAAGAGTCACTACCTCCGTTGAAGTTTCATTATTCTAGTTTATTTTCTTATTCCTATACTCTTTTGATTACCTCTTAACCCTATTCAGATACGTATGTTTATGATTTTAGGATTTACTAATGCAAAGAACTATTTTTATCTTTAATTGATTTTCAGTTATTGATTTATTTAATTTATCATGTCTTCTTCTTATTCTCTTTACATGCCTGTGAATGTTATATTCATGTCAATGGAGTAGACTCCCAACTTGACTTGGGGGTTGACTAAAAGGAGACCCTTGAGTTGGAATACTCAAGTGATTAGTTCAATTGGAAGTTGTTGGCTAACTCTCTATTTACTAACACTAATCCTTCCATAAGGAGAGGATTAGGACTTGCGAATAAGAGTTAGCTCAATTACTTAACTTTTCTTTATTTAGTAAAGGTTAACTAAGTGAAAACAACAACCTCTTGCTATTCCACTTGGAAAAATCCAACAAGGATAGAACTTCCAATTAATCTTCCCCCGGTCAAGGCTTTTTATTTAATTATATAAATTCTCTTGTTAATTTTCATTGCTTTAATTTACAAAAATTTATTTTTCTATTCTCCAACTCTTAAAATTTCTCAGAAAACTCCTGACTAATAAAATAGCACTTTTGTCAACTCGTTGGGAGACGACCTGGGATTTTTACTCTCAGTATTTTTATTCTAATTTTGTGACAACCCTTCTAAATTGATAAGCGGATTTTTCGTCGATTAAGAACTGTACTTGCAATGTTGTTATTATTATAAATTTTTAATTGGCTAATATCCGCTCGCATCACAGGGTTGACTAATTGGGATTAATTCACACACAATTACCATGTTTGTAGTCCACAACTAGGATAGAAATCCTTAATTCCCTAACTCTCACCAAGAGTCTTCTTGCATGTTCATTTAATTTCTTGCTATTTACATTTCTTGCATATCTTGTCATCCAATCCCCATTTCCTCTCGTAGCCATTAACATGACACTTAATTGTAACTCCTTGGGAAGACGACCCAGGAGTTAAATACTCTCGGTTATAATTTGTTTTGTATTGTGACTATCTTTTGAATTTAAATTTGATTGTGGGAGTTAGTTGTTGATTTGGCTATACTTTCAATGAAGAGATTCTTATTTTGAGAAATTCCGAATCAACAATAATTTTCACTTATCAGATAACTAACTTTGCTAACTCTATGCAAGCAAATTTTACTGCCACGATTTAAGCTGTGGATGAAAGCTAATCCCCCAATTTTCAAGGGAACAAAAAATTCTGCTAAAGCAGACAACTAGTTCAAAGCTGTGGAGTGTGCATTACAAACTCAACATCTCCCAAATAATCAATTCATGGAATATGTAGCTTATCAATTAGTGGGAGAAGCTCAGCATTGGTGGCAAGGAGAGTGTTGATTTCTTCAACTACAGGATATGGATATTCCATGGGAGCTATTTCAGATTGCTTTCTACAAGAAGTATTTTCCTAAGTTAGTGAGAGAGGCCAAAGAGTTAGAGCTTATGCAGCTGAAGCAAGGTTCAATATCTGTGGCCGAGTATACGAGTAAGTTCGAGGAGCTATGTAGGTTCTCAAGGGTATGTCAAGGAGCCCTTGAGTCTTATGAGGGTTGGAAGTGTGAAAGGTACCAAGGAGGTCTGAGGGAAACTATTATGACTGTTGTGATTCCATTAGAGATTCAGAGATTCTCTAAATTGGTGAACAAGGCAAGAATTATTGAAGATTGTGCCAAGAAAATAGCTTTGGTTAGAGATGATCATGGCGGTACTAGTAGCAAAGGTTGTGGGAAGTATGTTCCATCAAGAGGCCAGAACTTCAAGAAGGATAGACATGCCCCTCAGCGATCCCAAGTTCAAGGGCATATTGGAAAGACTAACCATGACCAATATCACCAAGCGAGAGGAAGAGGTAAGCAGAAGTGAGCTCAACAAGAGGAATTAAGGTGCCCGAGATGTGGAAGATACCATCCGAAAATGTCGTGCATGGCTGTATTCAGTGGATGTTACCGCTGCGGATTGTCAGGGTATATCTCCATACATTGTCCTTACAGGAAGGACCAAGGTGTGGATTGGTCTCAACGATGGGGTTAAGGATCTCCAACTTGAGGTAATGATAAAATTGATAACCGAGTTTTAATCACGTTATAGGAGATTGTAACTCGACTCTCCTTATTAACTTATGATAGGGGCAAGGGTTTAAAACTAGGAATATTAGATTGAACGTCAGGATTAGGACCAGAGTTTAGCTTAATTTTATTCTATGGAATGTTTCCGTTAGGGCTGGCCAAACTTAGCATCAGAGGAACCAATGGGAGAAGATAATTCTGGTGGACGTAGCCAAGCGATTCGGATTCTTAGTGACAACTAATTAGAGTGACGCAGCGGAAGGCGTGAGGGAGCATTGACACGGTAGAATTATGAAAGACGAAGTACTTTAATGACTCAAATTAGGTTGGTAATATTAAGTAGTAGAACACTTCGTGGAAGGAGGGACAGTTGTAGCTGAGGGTTGTATACTCTTGGCGGTGAATGCGACTCTGCGTGGATTACTGACGGTTGAACAAAGTGACTGTGAAGAACAAGTATCCGTTGTCAAGGACAGATGACTTAATGGATCAGTTGCAAAGAACTGGAGTGTTTTCAACAATTGATTTAAGATCTGGTTATCATCAAATAAGGGTGAAGGAAAATGGCAATGGGAGACCTAATGCGAGAGAGATTACCAATAAATACGTGTGAACCGATCTGTCTTTCTTTTGTAACCCGAAGTGAAGTACTCTATTCCGTGATCCTTTTTTGATAATTAGCTTGAACATTTTCCAATCCTATTCTTTGTTCACATGTGTCCTCGCCCGAAACTCGTACCCCTTGACATGAGCCTAAACTTGTTTCGACCCAATCAAGTGTGGGGGAGATTATTGTTGAGATAAACCATCTTTATTCATGAACTCATAAAATTTTTAAAAATTATCAGAGACATATTTTCATTCAATGTGCCTTATTATTTCCCCCAAAGATTCTTAATTTAGAATTTCTTTCTTGGGGTTCACTCTAATTCTCTTTCTGGTGCATTTTCTTATTTCCTACAACCTCATCTGATCACAACACAATGTATCTTTTCAATTTCTTATGGATACCATTTGAATTGTTTGTTCTCTTTTGAGCTTGGTATCCCTTTAGATAACTTGAGCTCATTTCGGCATCGCATGTAATCCTTAGACGCAACTATTGATATGTTAATTCCTTAGGACACGAATTATAAACACGAAGGACGAAACTTGTGAGCGTGCGACATCACAAGGAGTTGTGAAGCTTTGCTTTTGCAAATGGCATTACGTATGACTAAGTTAACTCACAAGGATGCCCCGTTGGTACGGACGTCAAATTGTGGGAAAAATTTCTCAAAAACTTGAAAGAAAGATTTAACCACATCGCCAGTGCTTATGTTACTTGAATTTCATGAACCAGTTGGGATCTACGATAACGCTTCATTGAAAATCTTGGAATGCATTTTGATGTAACATTAGGATGTAGTGGTTTATGCGTCGCAACGGTTGAGGCTGTACGAAGTGAATTCTTTAACTCTTGATCTAGAGCCTGCTGCATTTGTGCTATGTTGAAGATGTAGAGCAAGGAGAAAACTACCTCCATGGAGATGGATGAAAGTACTAAAGGACTATGATTTTGGGTTAAGATACCACATGAGGATATCCACATTTGATTTTGGTTTTGACGTGTAGATTCTAGGGTGATTGATATGACATTTGGTACATGGTGAATTATTTAAGTGCAGAGGCAAGTAGAAAAGGAGAAAAATATGTGGGCATGAATTTAGGCTTGAATTTTAATTGGGTTTGACATGGAGTGGAATTTGGTTTTAATTATGATAAGTGAAAATTCATTGGTTGTTTAGTATGTTGAGCTGTAGTGTTGCACTTAAAGATGAATAACTTGAGTAGGTACCCTAGTTGTTGTTGAGGTCCTAGGTAATACAATTATTGAGGTTGAGGATTTAATGAGAAATTGATTTAGGCCTAGAGATGCTATAAGGCCCTAAATTATGACTTAGTCATAGGATAAGCGTAAACCCTATTTGGGTCAAGTTAAGGGAGTTCAGAAGTAAGCCTAGGTTTTGTAATCTGATAATGATGTATGACTTGACTGAATAATTGGATTAGTTAATTAATTAGCGGTTAAAAATCAGAGTGGCTCAGCAGAAGCTTGTGGAATGCAATTGGCACATGATAGTTGTGAATAGAGGTAGTAGAATGGTGATTAGACATATCTTAGACTGGAATACTTGAATAGTTTAGTGGGTTAATGTAAGTAAAGATTTCTAAAAAACTAAGTTTAATTATGGTTGTAAGATTAAATTAATTCGGGGTAGGTTTTGAAGATCGTTGCAGGTGTAATTGGATTTGTGTGTAGATGGTAATGGATAAATTTTTTGTTTTGCAAGATAGATTTAGAGAACATTAAATTGAAATACAGATGTTGTATTGAGGTTAACTGAAGGGAGCTAAGAGTGAGAAGGATGAGTATAGCATAGGCTTAAATTTGGTTAAGATATGGAATTATGAATAAGAATAAAGGGTGTAAATAGGAAATTGAGCTGACGTAGAGGAATAAAAATATGAATGGTGAGAGGTAGGTTTAAGTTGAGGGAATATTTAACGATGATGATGGGTAAACTAAATTTTGGGGACAAAATTTTTTATTTGGTGGGGAGAATGTGAGAACCACAATTAATTAACTGCTTAATTAATTAATTTAATTGCCTAAAATAGGTTTTAAAAATTTAGAATATTAATTATAAAATATAAATATGATATTTGGACTCAGTAGATTTTTTTGAGTTGGAAAATGTAATTTTCTGTAGAAAATTGCGTAAAGATGCGTACTGGTAAATTAGCCACCAGTATTGGCTTAAATCTGTTCGGTACTGTGTGAGAGCAATAAAAGCTGTAGAAAATCTTAGAAAATTAATTAAAGTTGAAAACCGGGTGCTTATTCTAAATGTTTGGCCCAAAATTGGACCAAACGGGCTAAAAACGCTAACGGGTTGGACTGGACCCAAGTTCGGCCCAAGCCCAACATATAAATACATACATAAGTGGCCATTTCAGCCACTTTCAAATAGAAACCAACAGGAGCAACGTTAATTGAGAGAGAAGAGAGCAAGGGTTTTAAAATACTATTCACTTCATCACTCTTTCGATCAAAATTCGAGTTGCGTTGCTTCGATTCGCGTGCCATTTAAGTTTGGTTTTTGAGAGATTTTTGTGATTTTTGGTGTTTAGGTACATTCTAGCACTTGGTTGCTATTAGGTTTTGCTCCTAAAATTGTTGGGTTAGGTAAGCTTTGCTCTTATTCCTTGTAAATTTGTGTACTTAGGAACCCTAGGTATTGATTTGTGGTAAATTAATGTGTATAGCTTGAAAAAATTGATTGTTGATGCTTGTTGGAGTTGACTGGTGATTTGTTGGTGATTGGATGGTTGATTTGGACTCAACTTAGTGTATTGTTCATATTGAAAATCGGCCAGGGTATGGTTTTGGTTTCTTCTATGTAATATATAATATTTTTAGACACTTACGCTGGTGGATCTTAGTATAGGATTGAATTTGGTTGTTGACAGTTGTTAAATTGATAATGTGTGAAGATATTAATGCTTGTGATGGTTTTGATGACTTGTGATAGGAATTGTTGATGTTGAGGTTAAATTATTGTAATTATGAGAATTTTTGATGTGGTATGATAAATGATGCTAATGAGTGGTGAGATTGTGTTCAAGTTGTTAATATTGGAATATTGATGTACAAATTGTGGAATTATTGAGTTTATAGAGGAGGAATTGATTGATATAGGTGTTGAATTGGTTGAATTGTGATGGAATTATTGAGTTTATTTAGTAGTGCTTTATGGTAAAATTGAATAAGCTTTGACTTGGTTTGGTTGTGAATTTTGGAAGTATGAGAACCTAGCTGATTTTGGAAAAAACCAGTTCTCAGTAAACTTTGACGGATCATAACTTGAGGAAAATAACTTAAAATTTATCTTAAATTAAAGATATTTAAATTGATATAAAGTTTGAGGAAAATAGATTTTTGTAGAGGAAGTTATAAACGTTTAAAGTTTAGTGTTTAAAACTGAATTCTGCAACTTTAAAAATTTTCTAAGTCTAATGAGGGTCGCGTACGCGACACAGTGCACGCGACACGACCAACCAATTCGGGTTGGGCATCATGCGTACGCGGGCACTACATGCATACGCGAGCTAGCAGAATTTTAACCCTTGTGTACGCAAACTTTAACACGCGACCCGAGCAACCCATTCGGGTTGGAACACTCGTGTATGCGAGCAGGGGGTTGCGTACGCGACCACCCTTTTTCAATAGCATGCGTACGCGAGCCCCCCGTTTTGCTGAAAAATGAATTTTCTTCGTTTTTAAGGGTTCTCTAACTTTCTAAACTTCTTTCAAATGCTGTTTAAGAGTACTATCTAGTAATTAGGATCTAATACTACTAAAGATGAGTTAGTGACTTATTTTAGTGAAACTCTACACGAATTTAGAAGACGAAGACTTATATTTCTGGAGTACTGAGGATGGATTTATTTAGTGAGATGGCAGAGTACTGTAATCACGATTGATATGATAAATTGTGGAGTTATGGATTTGGTGATGGTTGAGACGAGTCTAAAACTCAGAGTGGAATGATGACTTTACTGAGAATTGAAAATGATTTCTGAAAACCACTGATATATTGTTTTATACTGATATTGTTGAGACGCTATGCGCCTGGCAGGGACGGTAGGTTAATTCCGCCTGTCGAGGTCGTGGCGGCGGTGTAAGGGCGGTGGCTAGTCCCGCTTACGTTAAGATGTGAGGTCTGTGGCAGAGTACCCCACTCGCATCCTTTCGGATCACAGGAGTGTGCTTGGCACTATATCCGTGGGGGGTTTCCGTAGCTATATACCTTATTGAAAGGCGACATTCCCATGGGAATGTGTTGGATTGGTAGTTGAACCGACAATGTGATATCACACCCAAATAGGATAGGCATTTATCATGTGCATATTTTATATGTTTGCTTGCTTTGCCAACTTGCATTGTTTGCCTAATTGTATAACATGCTTGGTTATTTCTTAAATTACTTGCTATACATGATTATACTTGTATTTTACTTGCATTGCTATTACTTGTGTTTTCTACTGGAATTGAGGAGGATTGGAAGGCGGTGGCGATGGGATCGCATGGAGGTTAGGCTGGTGAAAGCTAAGGGATAGCGATGTAAATGTTAGATTAGAAAATCCCTAAGTTAGATCCCCTTATTTCATTATGGTTTTAAATTGATGGTTTTAAATTTAGTTATACTTTAAATTGAATCTCATGACTGATATGAAGCTCTAGGATTGCCTTTGGTATTCCAGAGTCTTATATCTTACATTACTGGACACTGTTACCATACTGAAAATCTCCAGTTCTCATACCAAATTCTGTTATTTTTTAGATGCAGGTCATAATCCACCTCAATGAGTTACGTGATGGTGACAGAGCGGAGGATCCTTATCATATTTTGGAGTCTTTTGGATATTTTGTTTAGTACTCTCACTTTTATATTTATATTTGCCTTGGAGGCTTACTTTGAGAGAGAGATATATTGTATATAATGGTTTTACCTTCAAAACTCTGTATGTCTGTATATAACTATTTGGCCTAAACTCCGCGGGCTGAGACTAATTTCTTATGACTATTATACTCATATATCTATTTATGCTTTCTTATCTTGTATCTATATCTTGTGCTTTAAGTTTATAGCTTCGTGTGAACGTTTTGCGCTTTTGTAACTCTGTTTTTGAGCTTATTTCTTCACCGGGCTTCTAGAATTACTATTTCTTTCTATATATAATATTGTATAAGCCTTAGGATTGTCGTAACCTTTGATTAACCTTTGCTTTACGGCATGGGGTAAGGCTTAGGGTAACTAGGGTGTTACAAAAACAACAGCAGTGTTCAACTTTCAAAATTTTCATATAAAATCCAAATTAAATTCAATGACCTTCAAATTTTATATGGTACCAATAGACTCATGTAGGTTTCTTTTACAATTAGTTTTAGGTCAATACCATTTTTAACGAAGAATTTATGTAGCTTGGAAGTTGGGTAATTTTATGCAGAGTTTTGTTTTTAAATCTAGTAAACATATCCTCTTCCAAGTCCCATAATTCACTCATTAAAATATGAAAAGCCCTAAAATGTAAGTCACATATACTAAACACACCCAACTTTTACAACCAATTGGTTGCATCTCAATATTCTTCCAGAATTAAAAGTAATAGACTTACAAAGTTACTGACTTAGAAAACAGAATCTGGTTTTTACTGCATAATGTATCATATTTCGAAAATCCATATCTTTATAACGACAATTCCAACAATCCTGGAATTTTATGACACTAAACTAAAAATACAAAAGTTTTACTTAAAATTGGTTCCATTTTGAAATTCAAATTGGAGAGTTCCCAGTAGAGCAAACAAGTTGCTACAGGTTAAAATCTTCTGCAGAAAAATTAGATTCGAAGACCACATTTCAAAAACTTATCATAAATTGCACACTTAACGAATAATTCAAAAACTTTTCAGCCTAGTTTAAGACACTTCAATATTCACCCCAAATTCGTCCCACTTAATTCCGATCATTTTAGAGATAATTATAGCCTTTCAAAGTTTCTGAAAACTTTTAAAAATAACACAAAATCAGATTTTCAAGAAAACATTTTAGCGTCTTATATTCCAATCCTTCGACAATCATCAAAATCAATTCCAACCAGTCACAAGTTAATTTAACGTCTTAAAAATTTTTCACTAACCATATACCTCATTAAGATAATGTTATCCTTTAAAAATCGTCACTTATGATTTTCATTTATTTTTTGTCCTATTTTAAATTAATATTCATGATTTCTATTTACATTAACAATCCATAATAATCCATTCAAGATCAGAATCTTAGCCAATTCATACAACAATCAATAATTCAAATACAATTCACAACCGCATCTAATCTCAATCATAATAATTTAGAGTAATCACAACAACTAACTATTCTCAAACACATTTTAAGCGATTCACATCAATTAATTAATTCTTAATCATTATTAACTATTTGCAATTATCCAATTAATTTTGCAGGCATTCTAAAATTAAAACAATTAAACTATAAAAATAAATCTCCTACCTCAATGTCGCAACTAGGAGAAATCAGAGACAAAATTGTTGCAATAGCGGCATCAACCGAATAGTTTGCAGTGGCATCCCAGTAGTAGCAACAGGAGATGCAGCCCCCTTCCTCCTGAGTTCTTGATTCTGGCAACGATGACGGTCCCAGGACAGAATTAGAATCCGTGGGGTCATCTCCTCCTCTCACATGCAACGGTGGCGGAACAGCGTCTCCTTCCCCTGATTCATGCGACGCTTCTCTTCTCTCTACACACAGCAGCAACGGCTTCCTCCGATGATGGCCCAGACGGCGGACTCCACCCACGAAGACGGCGACAGCAATAATGGCCTCTTCCTCTCGTTTGCCCGAAACAATGCCTCCCTTTTCTCTCGCGCCTTCGCTCCCTCTTTCTTTCTCTTTCTCCCGCGTTAGTCTCTCTCTGACACTCCTCCACCTTCATTCGACGGCAACGACAACAACGGCCGAGCCCTAGTCGGCTCCGTCCCTTCCCTCTCTTCTCCTTCTTTTCCATTCTCCTTTTCTCGTTTCTCTGTGTGTGTGTGTGTGTTTTTTGGTGAAGAGGAGGGTTACGATTAGGATTTATTATTTTGGGAAGTTTTTTTTAAATTTGAAAATTAGGGTAAGAAATTAAGAATTTTATAAAGAAGTAAGGATAGAATAGATATTTTGATATTGAAAATAAAAATTAACATAATAATAAGCATTTTTTTTGTCTTTGATATTTATGTTAATTTGGTTTAGTTTTAAAATTATCGCTAATTTTTCAAATATAATTTAATTTTATCTTTAATATTTTAAAAGTATTTCAATTATATTTTGAGACGCTAATTTCATATAAAATCTAATTTTCTGCGTACAAATAATAGATTAAGTTAGTATTAACACATTATTAGTTTTCTAGTAGTATTCTGTCTCTAAAATTATAAGTAAAATATATTTAAAAGGTCAAAAAAATAAAACAAAATTTTTGAAATAATATAAATATTGAAAACAAATAGCATGTTTATTTAATTTTTTATAACATAATTGTGCAAATAAACAATGAACAATCTATTTGTTTTAAAATATAATTCCATATGTCTTAAATTCTATATTAACAACAAATTCGGTTGTTACAGAAATTTTTTACTTACAAAATATTAAAAAAATACCTAAACTAAATTTATTAATTTTTCTCACTGCAACCTAATAAAATTAAAGGAATCAAATGATTTTCTTTTTTGGAAAAATTTTTTTGATATGTATTTATATTCAAAATTAAAAAAAGAATTATATCATGCATATAAAATTATTAACAAGTTCTACTTTAAAAAGAGAAAAAACAATTATATTTTTTTCTAATAATCATCACTATATGTTGTAAGAACCTAATTTATAATTGAGAAAGTCTAGGGGCCAGTAAATTTTGTGATTTTTAGCCATTAATTAGCTATCAATGATATTTTTAATGGTGTGAGATTTACATCTAATAATATAGAATCATTCAATTTTCTTTTGATAATTAAGTGTTAGCCAAAATTTAACAAAGACCTAGCACTTTTCTTTATAGTTTTATCTATTTTATCTATCTCTTTATTTTGGGTCAATGCTCCCTTAAAATTTTAACCAAGCTATGACTTCCTTTTACGTGGCGCATGACTCATTAGCCATGCAAGCACCATTATACGAAATCTATCAAAATCTCTATCATTTACATATTTTAATATCAGTGAAAAACAGTGCGAATTTATCTTATTAAATATTTATTAATTATCGTAATAATTAATAAATATTAAATAAAATAAATTATAACTGTTTTTATCTAATTTTTTTTGTTACCAAAAATTTTCAATTTAATATATATCTTTATAACTAAAAAGTAACGAAATAACATATTTCACTCAAGTATAATGGTATATGTGAACATCTCTTAATCTTATTAGTTTGAACTTTGAACTAAAATAGTACTCAAACTAATCAATCACCATTTCACCACAAATTGTAGAAAATTACTATTAAGTTATGATCGCATCATTACCAATAAATCAATAAAGAAAATAGCTAAATAGCCAGAATATTTTGTTTGAAAAAAAAGGGCTATGTTATGATCTCATCATGATCATAATTATTCCTTAAATGTTATCTATTATGACCTATCATATATACTAACTTGATTTATGGCATAGTTGTACCAGTTACCCTAAGTTTGCTACTTTTCATGTCTACAAATCTCCCGATTTTCTTGCTCTTTCCAAAAAGACAGGGCTTCAAAGAACTGCAAAAAACAAAAGACCAAAAAAGGAAAGAAAGTTTCAGAAATTGACTAAAATATTTTACTATGAAAGATAAATATGTGCAATACAATTCTGTTGATGGTACATATATTTTTATTTTGATATGGGAATTAGTAATCGGACTGTCCGATTACTTTGTAAGTTAGTTTTTAAAATTTTTTTAATATCAAATTGGAAGGTCCGATTTGTTTGTTGTAATTTTTTTTATAAAAAAAAATCAAAAATCGGAGGGTCCGATTTTTATTCCTAATAAATCGGATGGTCCGATTTCCACATTTTAACCAAACAAATTCCACATTTAAGAATAACACCCTTATCCATCCATAATTCTAAAAAACTCCATTTCCACCCCAATATCAAAAATAATTTCCGTCAGAAATTAGTATCTTAATTTATTAAGGCTACAACAACTTCGATGCTACATTATATATGATGAATAATATGATTGAAACTCAAGTAGCAACTGGTCATTTTATACAAACAACTAAAATTCGTCAAAAATTATTTAACAAAAATTTAACATTTAAAAATTTTTAAAAATCACACATTCAAAATAATAAAATAAAGGACTTGCCTCTTTATTTTCTTCCTTTTTGATGGGCTTCGCTACAAGAA
This sequence comes from Arachis ipaensis, assembly GCF_000816755.2. Taxonomy (NCBI): domain Eukaryota; kingdom Viridiplantae; phylum Streptophyta; class Magnoliopsida; order Fabales; family Fabaceae; genus Arachis; species Arachis ipaensis. The sequence continues at coordinate 49,139,843 of NC_029789.2, forward strand.
CTTGCCATGAATCTTCCTCATACATGCACAAATTACAACTTCTTCTAGTAACTACCGTCTTATTTTTTCGTTTTTCTTCGTTTGATTCACATAATGAATAAAGCTCCAATGATGACTCCATTTCTTGAATGCTCTCTTGATCCATTTCCTTGGAATCATCATCAATCAACACATCCCCATGAATTTCAGCTTTTGACGACTCTTTAGACTTTGATGAGGCTCTTCTTTTAAACAAATTTTTCATAAATTTCATTGTTAGGAAACAGACAACATGGATGAGAAAAGGATAAAGAATACAAGAGTTAAAAGGAAAACTATGGCAATGAAGAGTGTGATATTGGAATTAGAAGAGGGAAAAGAAGAAAGAACAAAGAAGAATGGGTTAGCGATGGTAACTCATGAGGCTAAGACTAATTAAATGGCTCTAATTAGTTTTACTGTCATTATGTTTGTGTTTGGGTACAAAGAGAGAATGTGAAGTGATTAGTTAGGGTATGTTTGTTTTCATATTCAAGGGAGGCACAAATTTCGGGTTGCAGTTAAGATATGATTTTGTTTACTACTTTTTCAATTAAAAACAAATAGTCTTATCCAGACATTTTTAAATTCACAATCGAGTATATTTTTAGATTTTTTTTATTGGCTGAAATTTTATGTATTTGTGTATTTTTTACGGTTGATGAAAAAATAAAATAAAAGAGAAAGTTGAAGTACAGATCACAGCAACATCGAAAACAATAGAAACCACAACAGAATTAGAAAAACAAAATCAACGGCGCCAAAAGCAATTCTGCTAAATTAACTGTACTCATTCAACAATATTGCCGTTGAGATTATTAAAGCTAAGGTACGAATAATAATGCTAATACCCATGTCCAGTGGCGGAGTCACATAGGAACAAAGGGACAATGGCTCCCTAATTCTAAACTTTTACATATAAATTATATGTAAATTTTAATTTAATTTTATTTTTAAATTTTATTTTAATGTTATTTTATTGTATAAATATTTTTAATCTCTCTCTAATATTTTATCTATCTCTGCCGTGCCAATGTCACCAACCTAAATACCTGTAGCCAGCCCCAAGATAGTGAAGTAAGAACAAAGATAACATCACTACATCATATGCTATATATTATCCAATAGACTATAGCGTATAGAGCACTAGCCTCTTGATGGACACATTAAACGGATAATTTTTTTGAAATAAATAAATTAAATATTTTATTTTTTAATACATATAATTTAAAAAATATTTATCAATTTATATAATATTATTTATCAAAGATATCAAACAAATGGGCGGACAAGTTGGAAGCAACTCGTCACAAATAGCGAACCAAAATTACAAAAATGATTAGGCTCATATTTTAAACGAGTAAAAAAAATATATAATGCCAATTTGACTTGACTCATGGGAGTTAACGAGTTAGATAAGTCAACCCATTATTGACTCATTTTTTTTGTATTTTGTAAAAAAAATTACTATATATTTTAGTAATTTTTTACTTGATATTCATACAAATAAAGAGAATTATATATCATACATTTATGTGTTTTT
>NC_029789.2:49142084-49143732 GCF_000816755.2 Arachis ipaensis
TACCAAAAGAGATTTTATATACAAAAAAAAAAATGAAATCAGACAAACCAACATGTACTTACTAGTTGAACCTGTTAACGTTTAACTTGCGAGTGATATAAGTCGAGCTAAATTGATCTACTTCTAAATGAGATGTGATTTTATTGGCTTAACTTGTACTTTTTTACAAGCTATTCGAGCCAACTCATGAGTCATAGCTTGCTTTGTCGCTCTAGAGTTAAGTAATTTTTTTTCATTATTTGATATACGTAATTTAAAAAAAAAAATATCTCGTTTATAATTATATTATTATTTCATTTATACTGACAACGAAATACACATATATTTTTAGATGAATTTAAAATATAAAATTAATATAATTTGTTATGATTTAAATATTATTAATTTAATTTTTATTTTTAATTTAATCAAATTTCATTTAAAAATATTAATTTAAATTTATTTTTTAATTCTATCCAACTTTAAAACTCGTCAAAAGAAGTTAAGCCATTTGGAGAGCTCTCCCTCAATAAAATATAGTACAGAGCTACTATTCGGATATGTCTAAAACGAGCACAACAATTATGTGCTTATTGGATGCACCATATTTATATAGATCGTTAGATTTGATTAGATGAAAATCAAAGGCTAATATGAAAGAAGAACATTGATGAACTCTAATAAATACAGAATATCCTAATACATAAATAAATAATTTAAATGACAATACTTTAATACACAATACTTTAAATGGTAATAGAATCTTTTATTCTTAAATAATTAAATATAAAACATATAAATACAAAAATATTGTAACACCCTAATATTCAAATCCTTATGCTCGAGTCATAAGTCAATGATATTACGGTGGTACGACTCTCAGGTGGATTTTTAATAAATAAATATAGGTAATTTCGAGAGGAGTATTAATCGAGAAGCCTGAAAAGAGTAGAAATAAAATCGCGAAGACGTATCTCTCACGTTTCGACAACAAAAGATAAACCGTGAAGCCGAAAACAATATACGAACAAGGCGTAGAGGAGATTAAGAGATAGATAACAGATAGATATATATAACATAAGTAAGTAGCTACTAGTCGCGACCCGCGAAGTTTAGGTCGGCTAGAGTACATTATGAAATTAGTTGACAACAGTATATCCTAATCTCTCCCGAAGGGTCGCACATCACATTTCAATATTTTTTCATTATTATCCATTTAACATATTCATTCATTAATCATATATGCATTTATACTCAGCCATAAACAATAATGACTTTGCCGTAACCCGGCAATAACTCAGCCATCCGGCTCATGGTCCAATCAAGAACGGGCCATTTATCAATAAATATAGCCCTCCGGCTCATGGCATACACGGTACTTCCACCGTCATCCTCCATATCTCATATAATTATCTTTGATCATCATTGATCATAACTTTTCCCCTTGCTTCACTCGCAAGTTACCACATCCCCTAGCTCATTGCTAGGCAGGACAAACACAATATCATGTCATACATCCTTCCTCATCCCAATTTCCAATAATACCATTTCCAATCAACCATCATTATACGCAATCAATATCATACTCACTATCACGTGATTTCACCCACAAATCAACCTTAATCATTCCCCAAGCATATATCACAACATACATATCTCTAATGCATCA
>NC_029789.2:49146653-49196986 GCF_000816755.2 Arachis ipaensis
TCCCAATTTCCAATAATATCATTTCCAATCAACCATCATTATACCTAATCAACATCATACTCACTATCACGTGGTTTCACCCACAAATCAACCTTAATCATTCCCCAAGCATATATCACAACATACATATCTCTAATGCATCATCATACCATCAAGGCATCAATAATCATAATCACATATATGATCACATAATATATCTCAACCGAACCAAACATACCTCGTCTACATAATTTTTCACCCAAAATTACCAAATTCCACACTTCAACTTCTCAAACCTTATTCTTCAATAACCAACCTAATCATTCATATATTCATTATCTGAAATTCATCCAATCACTTGTGCCATCATACAATGTACACATCGACTTACCTTTCTTACCTCTTTCCGGCCTCCGGCCCAAAATTCACGGCCTCTGGCCCAATTTTCACAATTTGAATGCATAAACCACAAATCAATACTCATTACCCAATACATCAAATTCTCAATACACCAAGCATACAAGGACACACAATTCTCAACCCAATCATTAATTCACATTACATATCAACTATGCATATTAGCACCAACCATTTACACAATCCAAACTTAATCCTAGGGGCATCTAGCCTAGGAATTCTCATCACAACACACGGTACTTAAATGAAACTCCTCTTGTAGCTCTTGTAGCCAAACCAATTGAGCCTCTTCTTTGGAATTCTTCACCAACCTTAGCTCCAAGCCTTACCAAAGCTCCTCAAGCAATACCAATCTCCCAATTGTGCACCAACATCACCAAATACACTAACATAACCAATGTCACATACATACATCAACCTAGGGCTTATAAAAATGACAAATCACAAGGGTTTGAGCACTTCTTACCTCAGCCCATATGAAGTAGGGATAGAACCCACTTAGAATCCATGTTGGAATATCCCTAAACACCCAAAATCACAAGATTTCAACACTAACTACCCAAAAACGTGTAATAGTGGGGAATTTCGAAAACTGGGCAGAGATGAATGAAATACTCACCACCAAACTTAGATAGCATTGTAGAGAATGAGAAGAGCAATGCGTGGCCGCAAATGGCTCGTCAATCGGAGCTCCGTAGCTCAAGTTATGGTGGTTTGAAGATCAAAGAGAGTTAGGTTTTCTCTCTTCTATTTTCTCTTCTCAAATCAGCGCCCCAACCCTTCTTTTTAGGGTAAAATGAGCTGAAATGCTCACAACTAATGTTAACTTATTTTTTTATAGGAACAACATCAATTTTATTTTTTTTTTATGGTTAGATTGTCACCACCTAAAACTTCATGCTTAGAAAAAAAAAAAACTTTAATAAGTGAGTGTGTGTTGTCAAAAAAAGAAAAAAATAGTATGCTTAATAAGAAAATTAAATTCCAGGAAATAAATAAATAAATAAATAAAAGACTACAACTAGAAGTTGCCTCAAATTAAGAAAATACTCCAATAATCAAATAAAACAATCCAATATTGAGTCTTTAGGTTAAGCTTGAGATCATTCTCAGAGGTCGTGAAAGAATACTCATATTTTTGTATTTATATGTTTTATATTTAATTATTTAAGAATAAAAGATTCTATTACTATTTAAAGTATTGTGTATTAAAGTATTGTCATTTAAATCATTTATTTATGTACTAGAATATTCTGTATTTATCAGAGTCCATCAATGCTCTTCTTTCATATTAGCCTTTGATTTTCATCTAATCAAATCTAATGATTTATATAAATGTGGTGCATCTAATAAACACATAATTATTGTGCTCGTTTTAGACATACCCCTACTATTCTTAGCAAAAAGATACTCACATAAGTTAAAACTTAAAAGTGATTTAATACCATTCTTAGCAAAAAGATACTCACATAAATTAAAAGTGATTTAATTTTCAATACCACTTTAAACAATATAGAGATAAAAATAGAAGAGAGATTTTTAACAAATCTTGAATAACAAGGAGAACATCTTTTAAGAATGAAGTGTCGTAAATTTTTTAATAATATATCCAATTTTCATAATCATCTATTTAAGATATTTATAATTTGAACTGCTGACTCAACAGCTCCAAAACTTGACACCTAACTACTAAATTACTAATAATCTTTATCATTACCATTAGTTTCATTCACTATTATTACCATTAATCATATTCATTGCTTAGTTTCTTTCCCATTTGGCCGAAGCCATTAAGGGAACAAAGAAGGAAATGAACTTGAAAGAAAAAAGACAGAGAGAGACCGAAAGAGTTCCTTGAGAGAACTGTGAAACCTCCATGAGTTTTAGGTTTTGATTTCTTGTGATCTGTAACTCCAATAAAAAAATCTAATCTAATAAAAGTGTTCGTATCTTCTTCTTCTACACGTTGACGTCACTTTTGTTTAGTAGAAGTTGACGGTGACGTAACTCTCCTTTCTCTTGAGTTGGTTGTAGGTTGTTTGTGGAGCAAGTCTCCCTTGCTTGTATTTGAAAAGTCTCAAAAAAAGAGGCAAAAAAGATTTTTGTATTTTTACAATTTTGATTGGTTTTGAGTTGTAGGTAGTGTTAGGAGGATTTTGAGCGGTTTTTGTTATTTCTGAAAAAAAAGGGGGCAGGGACGTGTGCGCACACCTAGCGCGTACGCGTAGATGGCCTTCGCAGCTCCTGGTTCATTTTTCAGAGAGTTATGCGAGCATTGAGCCAACGTCGAGCCCTATGCCTAACACTACTCACGCGTGCGCGCACCTGGCGCGTACGCGTCCATGACTCTGAATTCGCAATGCACGCACACGCGTATATGCCGCGCGCACGTCGATAGCGCCACTTGCCCTCCTGGTACATCTTCCAGAGAGTTGGGCCAACCTTGGGCTGATGCTGTGCCCTACGCCTAATCCCACCCACGCGTGCGCACACCTGACGCGTACGCGTCCTTCTGCCAATCTGCGCACCGACGCGTGAGCGTGCATGACGCGTCCGCGTTGGTAAAAAGAAAAGAATTTTTTTCTCATCTTCCATTTTCTTTTGTTTATTGCATTTGCATACTTTTATTCTTTGCATTTCAATTTTGTTTTTATAGCCTGTTTTTTTTCTAAGTTTCTCATTTTAATAATGGTGTTGAATTCTCTTACTCAATTGTTGAGAATTTCTTGCATTATTTTGGTGCTTCATGACTTGTTGCATTAATTGTAATATCTGTTCCACACGCAAGATTAGTGCCTTAGTCCGTCCTAATTCATTATCCTTTGTTTTTGTGCTTCATCATCAATGAGTTAGGATAGGACCAAATGCTCTCATGCTTATCACTAATCTTGTTTGTGTCAATTCTTATTTGAACTTAATGCTCAATATGCTCTTTATGCTTTGACTTACGCTTGCATAAGGTATTAGTTAATATGCCTTAGCTTATATTGCTTTCTCATCTACATGTTGTAGCTACCATGTAGTAGAGAATCATACTCTTTCTTGGAATTAGCCCTCGCCTATGTTCTATTTGCTTTGATATCTTTGTTATAGGCTTAATTCTTCTTTCCTTTTCTTTTCTTTTAGGTTGGCCAACAAGAAGGGAGAAGTGAAAAGCTTTTAAATGGGGGCAACAAACAAGTCATCCGCATAACCTTTTGAAGGAGCTTGAAGAGAGAACTTTTGCGTGGTCTAGAATTCAGAATAAATTCCTGTTGCAAGTATAGCTTCTAAACCAACAAAAGTCCTTTCTTACAAACGTTTTGGTTGTCACAAGTAACAAACCCCTTTTAGATTGATAACCGAAGTATTTAAACCTCGGGTCGTCTTCTCAAGGAACTACAGGGAGGTATGTTCTTATTATTGGTTATGAGTTTTGTAAATTGGGGGTTTTGAAAGTAAGGAACAAGTAATTTAAATGACAAGTAAACTAAATAAATAACTATAAAATAAACTCTTGGCAAGGCATGAAAGTTCGAAAGTCCTATCCTAGTTATTCTTATGAGAATTGAAGTTAATCCCACTTAGTTAACCCTTACGAGAGCAAGAGAAAGTTAAGTGAACTAATTAGTTAGATTTTCCAAGTACTAGCCAACTCCTAAGGAAAGACTAGAGTTAGTGGAATTCAATTCAATTAGCAAACATAACAATCAATCATGATAAGTTTAATAACTCAAGAATTTTCAGTTAATCAATTAAAGCCAAGGATATGAAAAGCTAAATAAGAATTATAAATCTGAAATACCTCAATTGTATTAATAAGAGAAAATCAATCTAAACATGAAGAGTTCACAAGCCAATTTGGCAACATAAGTAATTAAATGAGAGCATTAAAGTATCTGAAAGTAAAAGAGAAATATAAAGTAAAAGGAATATTGAACCTGATAAAGAGTTGAAATACTAAATTGAAATAATAAGAAATCCTAATCCTAGAACCTAAGAGAGAGGAGAGAACCTCTCCCTCTAAAAACTACATCTAAATCATGAAAAGTGAATAATTTGAGAGCTCCCTCTGAATGGATGCATTCCCCTACTTTATAACCTCTAATCTGTGTTTTCTGGACTTGGATCTGGGCAAAAAAGGGCTTCAGAAATCGCTGGTAGCGTTTTCTACTTTTTTTGCACGTGGCGTCTGTCACGCGTCCGCGTGGGTCACGCAGTCGCATCATCTAGGAGTTTTCCTTGTCATGCGTTCGCTTCGGTCATGCGTACGCGTCATCTGCGTTCTGATCAAGGCACGCGTCCGCGTCAGTCACGCGTTCGCGTCGCTGCCTTTTCGCGCTGGGCATACGGCCGCGTCGTCCATGCGTTCGCGTCGCTACCAGTTTCTTCAAAAACTCCATTTTGTGCTTTCCTTCCATTTCTGTTTGTTTCCTTTTCATCCTTTGAATCATTCCTGCCTTAGAAGATCTGAAAATACTTAACACACAAATTACGGCATCGAATGGTAATAAAAGGTAATTAAAATAATTATTTTTAAAGCATAGGAAACATGTTTTTCACACATATCACATAATAGGGAAAGGAAAATAAAACCATGCAATTTACATGAATAATTGAGTGAAGGATTGAATAAATCACCTAAATTGAACACAAAATACGTCATAAAATATGGGTTTATCAACCTCCCCACACTTAAACAATAGCATGTCCTCATGCTAAATCCAAGATGAAAAATAAGGTAAGGTGGTGGAATTTCATGCAATGCAATCTACTCTAAATGCAACTACCTAAATGAGTCATGCAATTCTAGTTATTATTCACTTGTATATAAAGCTTACATGTAGTCAAATTAATTCATATCCTCAAGGAATCATATATGCATAGCCAGACCCTAGATAATGTTAAAGCACCTTTACAATTGAGATGGGTAAAAGTATTTCACAAACAAGCAAGACAATTAATAGTTAAGCAGAGATATATGGTGATGAGCTATTGAACCATCACTGGATTTTGTGTTTACTCTCTAGTCACTCAGTGTTTATTGGGTTAATCACTCTATTCTTTTTCTATCCTTACTTTCTATAACTTTATTCTTCATCTAACCAATCAACAATTATAGAATACAGACATACAAAAATCATGAGGTCTTATCCAAGGTTGTAATGGAGCTAAGGTAAAGGTAAGGGTATATGTATAAGGCTAAGTGAGCTAATAAGCGAATCCTTGATTAGTCTAAGATCTCACCTAACATACATACTTTATAAAATTTTAAGTTCCCTTTACCTATTTACCCAAAATTTCCCATTTTGTTTTGCAAACTCATGCATTAAGTTTTAGTTTTGTCCCATGTGCATTGATTCTTTTTTTTTTGCAATTGGAAAACTTTTGTATCCCCTTAATTAAATACCGAAAATAATTTTTTTTTAATGCACATGGTAATTCAATTATTTTGATTTCACATGAGCATGCTTCCCAAATTTTTGTTTTTGAAAAAAATTATATTATATTATATATATATATATATTTTAAATCATAAATGCACAAGGTAATTCAATTATTTTGATTTCACATGAGCATGCTTCCCAAACTTTTATTTTTAAACATCTTTATTCTTTTTTAACTTTCTACCTTGTTTCTATCATCCATGTTCCCATAAAGTTTCCCACACTTAAACAGTACACAATTTCTATCTTAAGCTAACCAAGGATTCAACTTGGAATTTTTATTTTGTTTTTCTGCTTAAGGCTAGTAATGTGGTTATAGAACAAGAGGGGATTAAAAAGCTCAAGGGGACTAACAAGGGTGATGAAAAAGGTAGGCTAATTTGGGATAAGTGAGGAAAAATTCAAATGATGGCCTCAATCATCTCTTAGTATGTATCTATATTCTATAATTGGACATATAGATTAAAACAATGTAAAGAACATCAGAATAAAAAAGAAGGGCAAAACACACAGGAATGAAATTTATGGTTTGAATGTAACCATACAATTAAGCTCAAAACTCATAGGTTGTGTGTTCCCCAGCTCAACAATCATATATCATTTATACATGTCATGTAAGTAAAAATTAAGAGTTCCCATTATTCTCAATGTAAATCTTAGGGTGGCCCTTAAAATCTTAGTGTTGTTCCTTGATGAAATGTTGTTAACTAACTAACATGTAATGGTATATATACAAGGTGTGTGGATTGTTTTAATTTACTAAAGTCTCTAGTTTACTTCCTTTTTTATTTTCAATTAAACCAAACTATTATATGCTAAAAGGGTAAACTATACTAATTAATCCACATATTCTATAACTAATAGGTTTAGAATTGCAAACTAAACTAAATGGCTAAAATATGAACTAAAGTGCAAAATGCAGAAATAAGGTAAAATACATGAAAAGAGCAATGTATAAGTACTGAAAAATAAAAAAAAAAGATAAAACTACAGAAAAATAAACAAAATAAGATAAAAAGAGTCTGTAGTGGTTCACCAAAAAGACACGCCAGAGATGGTGACCTCCCCACACTTAAAATAAAGCATCGTCCTCGATGCTCACTCAAGCTGGGTGTGAAGGAGTGTCATCACTGGAAGGATGGGCTGCTGGAGTCTCTGAGGTGGCCTGAGGATCTGCAGACTGGATGAGGGTAGAAGGATCTGTCTGCTGCAGTGGAGGCTCTGACTCTATAGGAATCTCGGGATCTGTGGCATGTATTTGGTATGGCTCCCCCTACTGTGGCATAGCCTGCTCCGGGCCTACCTGCTCAGCCTGGGCATGTGCCTCCTCCTCGTGATCGTCCTCCTCCACCTCAGATGTATTAGAATGGGTGTCAGGCTCAGAGGGGATGTCGCCGCCGGATCGGATCATCAACTTGACATGCTTATAGCGTCGTTTGTTGCGACGCTCCATACGATCCAAGCGGGCAAAGAGTCGATGCACCAAATGATAAATAGGCTCAGGAGCAGGTGGAGGTGCAGTGGGTGGGGATGGTGCAGCAGTGGATGAAGAAGGGGCAGCCGAAGATGTGGCTGCCTCACCAGAAGCGGTAAGGAATGGAGGTCTATGGCCTAAAGCAGAAACTTCCTGCTGTGAGGAATGATCTTCTTGCAGTCTGCAGCAGGTGGCTTCTCATCAGCAAGCTCCCAAGGCACGTCAGCTCGACGGCCTAGCTGGGTGACCAGATAAGGGAAGGGGAGAGTGCCTCTGACATGGACCCTGGTCATATAGTGCCGGATGAATCGTGGCAGATACAGGTCCTTACCCTCCAGCATACACCAGAGAAGGGTGATCATAGTAGCTGGCAGCTCCGTCTCATAAGTGCTTGGCATAACAAAGTTGCTCAGGATCTGGTGCCAGAGCCGAGCCTCATCATTCAGATACATCAGCTTGATCCCCTTAGGCATTGTAGTGTTCTTTCCCATGACCCAGGGGACAGTAGGATCAAGGCCTATCCTCTGCTTGACAGTATCCCAGTCAAATCGCATAAATCTCATATCCTCTTCAGCCTTTTGGTAACCGTCAGCCTGATCTGACTTAGGCTGAAGGCAGAGGATATCCTCAATAGCTTCCTCAGTGACCAGTATTTGTTTCCCTCTGAGGTGCACTGCATCCAAGGAAGTCTTGAAATAGTTGCAGTAAAACTCTCTAACCCAGGAAGCATTGACCTCTATCAGGTTTTTCTCCAAGAAGAACCAGCCTCTCTGATTTATTTGATCGGAGGTGTACTGCTGTAGTTCTTCTGGAATTTTCAAAGTTCTCTCTAGGTATAGGTTTCTGGAGGTGGCAAACACTGGATACTTCAGCTCACAGTATCTGTTTGCAAATTTTACCGGATCATTGGCAGTGAGGAGCTGGTCAGCCTTCTCCTGCGGGGTAAAGTGCTTTTCCTGCCAGGAATCATCATGCATAATATCCAGGATAGACATAGAGGATTCTCCTCTTTTTCTTTTACCAGTGGTTGCCTTGCCTTTTCCTTTTCTTTGAGGGTCAGACATCCTGAAAAGTAGAAATTCCAGGATATAAATGAAGAACAGAGCAGGAAAATAAGTAAGCAAATAGAATAATGGCAATATAAGCACATAGTGGCAAAAGAGCAGTAGAATTATGAGATGAGTTAAGTATATGTGCATAAGGGATTGTATTTGAGCTAGGAATCCGAGATGAAAAATCACAATCCAAAATGTAATATAAATAGAATTCATGTTAATTAGGAAAAACCATAATCATGCCTTGAGTTAAAAAGTTAAAGTAAATAGTTAAAAACCAAAAAGAGAAGTTTGAAAGTTAGATCAGTTAGGATTTAGAAAGAGGTTAGAAAGTGGAAATCAGTGAGTGAGTAAAAAGAAAGTCAGAGTAAGTGGCATGATGATCGGTTTCTAAGTAACAAGAATTTCACAATTATAAGCAACAGTCAAGTCATATTCAAGCGAGGAAATTAGGTTGATGACGATTCATATAGATATGGAAATAGCAAAAATTGAAATCGATTCATCAAAAGTGCAATTTATTAACCAGGAGATCGAAAAGAATAAGAACGCTGGCCCGTGCATTCAAGAATTGGTTTGGTAAAAGCTAAGTAATGGAAAGTTCAAAATTGCCAAAACCAATGCATGAATGAGAAGGAAACAATTTGCAAAAAATTGGGCAGCATTCCGGCTAAAATTGGATGTTCCCGGGTAATAAACAGCAAGCAGAATAGTTCATATAAGGTAAAATAAGGCTGCAAATACACATAAGTAATTTGAACATGAAAGAGCAATGGAACAGCAGCATAAAACAGTGAAGAACAGCATATGAACAGTATTAACATCACAGCCAAACCAAAATTGCAGAATAGGTAAAACAAGCAACAATTATGGTGCAATTATCAGGCCTAAATCCACTAACCACGTCCTAGCTACCTAACCACCTAGAATTCACTACAACATGCATCTCTAACTATCCTAAGTTTGAACATAAACTGAAAAATATGCAACTAACTACGAATGAAAGAAAAATGGCGTTCGGCAGAACCTGGTAGGCGTATGAACTAAGGTAGGGATCAGAGAGATGGCGGGGGTGTGGTGGTTGTGTTGCTGACACGGCGGTGAAGGGCGGTTGGCACGGCGGTGAGCGGCTGTTCGGTGGTAGGGGTTTCGGGTTGGGGTAATGGTGGAGAGGGGGTTAAGGAGGAAGGAAGGGGTGGTGGTTGGCCACGGTGGGGGCAGCGGTGGTGGAGGGAAGAAGAGAAGAGAGAGAGAAGAAGGGGAGGGAAGGAAGAAGGAGGGGTGGGCGTCGCGGTGGGTCTGGGTGGTTGGGGGTGGTGCGGCGGTCGGAGGTGGTTGGGATGGTGGTGTTGGAGTGGGGAGCAGAGAAGGAGCAGAGGGGGTTGGGGGGAAGAGAATGGGGGCGCGATGGGGGTAGGGTTTCGCGTCACTGGGGGTTAATGAATTTGAATCCACGCGAACGCGTGGGGCACGCGATCGCGTGGCTAGGGTGAAATGGGGTTGGCGCGGTCGCGTGGTTGACGCGATCGCATGGAATGGATAAAAGATGAATGACGCGGTCGCGTGAGGCACGCGACCGCGTCGCTGAAAATTGTGCTAAATGCACAATTCCAGCGTCGTTTCAGCGCAACTCTCTGTCTCCATTTAAGGTGTTATGCAATCCACGCGACGCGGACGCGTCGCTCACGTTTTCGCGTGGGATAGGTATTTTGCAAGTGACGCATTCGCGTGATGGATGTGAACGCGTGGGCTGTTTTGTGCTAAACACAAAACAGCTGCACGATTCTAGCCCAAATTTCTGGGCGTTGGATCTTTACGCCGATTTCCAGATCACGCGTTCGCGTGAGTGACGCGGACGCGTGGGAGGTATTTTTCGCAACTGATGCGATCGCGTTAGCAACGCGGTCGCGTCGCACGCCTTTTTTTTATGCAATTATGCAATTATGCCGTATGCAATGCTAATGAATAATATTCAGGTTCAATGAAAAATAATATAATATATTTACAAACAAAACAAAATAAAATTGAAAAAGAAACGACCATACCATGGTGGGTTGTCTCCCACCTAGCACTTTTAGTTAAAGTCCTTAAGTTGGACATTGGATGAGCTTCCTGTTATGGTGGCTTATGCTTAAATTCATCCAGAAATATTCACTAATGTTTGGAATGCCAACAGCCTCCGGGGTCCCAAACTAGGCATGTAAAGCTTCTGAACAGCTTCAAACAGATTCTCAGGCTCCCGGGGTGATGAATATCAGAATATTTTCCAGGATCCCAAACTTTGCTTTTAAATTCGCCTTTGTCTCGATATATATTTTTCCATCCGGGCGGTTTAGGAATTAGATTCTCACCAAGATGACCAAACGCCTTCCGAGACCCATTCAATTGAACTTGATACCAATCCTTGCACTTCGAATTGAAGCGTGGAACCTTATTGAATCTTGCGTACTAGCTCTGAGTACGAGCCATTTCCCTCTTACTCTTAAAGCCGCAGAGAGCTATAAGCTAGCCATCTGTTTCAAGCAAATCATATTCAAGTGGAAAAGTAAAGATAAAGGTTAAGGATTGTACCCACTTGAAGCTTGTATTGGGCGGTAATGGCCTTGGGATAGGTGTTTCCAGTGGTTCTGTGAGCTCTACTCCCTTGTAATCTTCTGTGAATTCCTCCACTTCTTTACAAGATTCTTCAATTGCAACTGCGTCCTGATCAAAGTCTTCTATGTCTTCCTCATCACTCAAGTCATAAGCTGGAGGTTGAGAGAAATCTACCTCGACATCATCTTCATATTCACTTAGATAAGGTTCTTCAATCTCAGAAAATTTACGTGCGGATGCAAGTTCATTACTAGGAGAACTTGACTTGAGACTATCATCATCAAGGAATCTTGCGTCTTGGGTTATTCCGTCTAATTCTTCATAAAATACCTGCTTTGGGGGTTGTGCACTATCCTCCTTAGCATCAATTGTAACGTCCTTGACAGAATTTTTCACAACTCTGGATTCCCATGGAGGTTCAGCATCTCCTAAATCTTCAATCAGTACTTCTTCTTCTTGGATAATTTGAGCTTCCTCCAATTGTTCCAGAACAAAGTTATGCTCATTACTACCCACTGGAATTTCTAGTGTCTCCTTCATGCTACGTTTGTCATTAGATTCTCCACATAAAGCTATTAGAGATCCTTGAGTGTCTAAACGTCTGGAAGATAATTGATGTATTGCTTGCTCCAGCTGATGAAGGGTTGTATGAAGTTGATCTACTGTTTCCTTGAGGCGACCCTGTGATTCATGAGGTGATGGATATGGACATGGTATATAGGGAAGTTGTGGTGTTCGGGAGTAATTGGATTGGAATTGGGGTAAATAAGGATCATACGGTGGTGAATGGTGAAAAGGAGCTTGTGAGTGTGGTGGTTCGAAGTTATGTTGAGAGGATGGTCTATAAGCACAGGGTGGGGCTTGTTGGTAACTACCAGGAGGTCCACCATATCTATCAGCTTGGTATGCATTGTAGAATGGTCTTTGTCCATGATATCTTGGAAGGTGTTGTTACCGAAAGGGTTGATCAGATCCTCTTAGCTCCATCCATCTTTGATTGCTTAGACCTTGATGCATATTCCTGTTATAGCTTCTACTCCCTTCAACAGATTCAGAACCGAACTCAAAGCGAGAGGGGTAAGAGTTCATAGTAGCTAAATAGAAATAAAAGAGAAGAACTAAAACAAGTAAAAAAGAAAAAGAAAAATATTTACAATAACTAATAATAAGGCACAAGTTTGCAATTCCCCGGCGACGGCGCCATTTTGAAGAGAGAACTTTTGCGTGGTCTAGAATTCAGAATAAATTCCTGTTGCAAGTATAGCTTCTAAACCAACAAAAGTCCTTTCTTACAAACATTTTGGTTGTCACAAGTAACAAACCCCTTTTATATTGATAACCGAAGTATTTAAACCTCGGGTCGTCTTCTCAAGGAACTGCAGGGAGGTATGTTCTTATTATTGGTTATGAGTTTTGTAAATTGGGGGTTTTGAAAGTAAGGAACAAGTAATTTAAATGACAAGTAAAATAAATAAATAACTATAAAATAAACTCTTGGCAAGGCATGAAAATTCGGAAGTCCTATCCTAGTTATTCTTATGAGAATTTAAGTTAATCCCACTTAGTTAACCCTTACGAAAGCAAGAGAAAATTAAGTGAACTAATTAGTTAGATTTTCCAAGTCCTAGCCAACTCCTAAGGAAAGACTAGAGTTAGTGGAATTCAATTCAATTAGCAAAGATAACAATCAATCACGATAAGTTTAATAACTCAAGAATTTCCAGTTAATCAATTAAAGCCAAGGATATGAAAAGCTAAATAAGAATTATAAATCTGAAATACCTCAATTGTATTAATAAGAGAAAATCAATCTAAACATGAATAGTTCACAAGCCAATTTGGCAACATAAGTAATTAAATGAGAGCATTAAAGTATCTGAAAGTAAAAGAGAAATATAAAGTAAAAGGAATATTGAACCTGATAAAGAGTTGAAATACTAAATTGAAATAATAAGAAATCCTAATCCTAAAACCTAAGAGAGAGAAGAGAACCTCTCCCTCTAAAAACTACATCTAAATCATGAAAAGTGAATAATTCGAGAGCTCCCTCTGAATGGATGCATTTCCACACTTTATAACCTCTAATCTGTGTTTTCTGGACTTGGATCTGGGCCAAAAAGGGCTTCAGAAATCGCTGGTAGCATTTTCTGCTTTTTCTGCATGTAGCGTCTGTCACGCGTCCGCGTGGGTCACGCGGTCGCGTCATTTGGGAGTTTTCTTTGTCATGTGTTTACTTCGGTCACGCGTATGCGTCATCTGCGTTCTGCTCAAGGCATGCGTCCGCGTCAGTCACGCATTCGCGTCGCTGTCTTTTCGCGCTAGGTATGCGGCCGCGTCGTCCATGCGTTCGCGTCGCTACCAGTTTCTTCAAAAACTCCATTTTGTGCTTTCCTTCTATTTTTGTATGTTTTCTTTCCATCCTTTGAGTCATTCTTGCCTTAGGAGATCTGAAAATACTCAACACACAAATCCCAGCATCGAATGGTAATAAAAGGTAATTAAAATAATTATTTTTAAAGCATAGGAAACATGTTTTTCACACATATCACATAATAGGGAAAGGAAAGTAAAACCATGCAATTTACATGAATAAGTTAGTGAAGGATTGAATAAATCACCTAAATTGAGCACAAAATACATCATAAAATATGGGTTTATCAGAGCTCATCAGTTGTAACAACCCATCCACCTTGCTCCTCTTTGCGTGCACCGAGGACGGTGCAATCTTCAAGTGTAGGGAGGTCATCCGACCGATCTCCATGGGTAACAATTCCCTTTTTCAACACCAATGTTAGCTAGTTGTTGCATTGCATGATAGGTTGCATGTTAGTTAGAATTTGTACATATATTACCACTTCTTTCTTGTTAGGACTACTTGGTTAGGGTGATGATTTCTTTTCCAAGAAACTGTTTTAGGGCACCCTACCAATTTGAAAAAACTTTTGTTGAACATGCTTGAAAATTTTATTTTGGAACATGATTTTTGAGCTAAGAACACAAGCATGTGAGTTTTGAGCCTAATTGCGTGGTTACATCTTATAACCACTTATTTTCCATTCTTGTGTGTAATTGTTCTCTTTCTATGATTGTAATCTTTGATTTGTTTAATTCTCTATTTCCATTATTTTGTGTATTCATGCATTTATATGATTGAGGCCATCATTTCATTAGCTCACTTACCCAAATAGCCTACCTTTTACTCTCCATTGTTAACCAATTTTGAGCATACGCTTAACCCAATTGTTCTTTATTTTAGCATATTACAAGCCTAAAGCGGAAAATAATAAATGTCCATTATTTGGATCTTTGATTAGTTTAGGCTAGTGAGAGTGTTTATTATTCAAGTTTGGGGAGATTTGGGAACATTGATTGGGATAAAAGGGTGTTTTGTATTTCTATATTTGGGAATTAGGTGCGTACTCATGTATTGATTAAATGTATAGACCTTATGCATTGATGTTCTTGTATATAGTTTGAAAGAAAGAAAAATGAGAAAAACAAAAGAAAAAAAATAAAATAAATGTGAAAAAAAGAAAAGAAAATGAAAAAAAGAAGAAAAAAATAGAAAAAGAAAGAAAAAAAAAACAATAAAAAGGGGACAAAAATGCCCCAAAGTAAAGTTCAATAAAGTCAATGCATAAGTGTTGTGAAATAAAAAGAAAATGCATGAGTATGTGAAAAAGTGAAGAATGGGTAGTTAGGTTAGCACTTAAATTGTATAGGTTGTCATAGGTTAGGTGGGAAGTTTAAGTTGATCAAAGATTCAAATTCTAGTCCACTTAACCATATACAATCCTACCTTGACCCTAGCCGCATTATAACCTATGAAAAGACCTCATGATGAATGTATGCATGCATTGAATAATTGTTGATTGTTAGATGAAAAACAAATCTTAGAAAGCATGATTAGAGGAGAATTGAGAGAATCGATCCTATACACTTGAGCGACTAGAGTGTAAACACTTTCGGTGAGGGTTCGATGCTTAAGTCCTTGATTCCCGGCTTTCATGAGCGTTCTTCTTGCAAGTCTACTTGAACTTCATTTTGATATTTGAATTGGTAGGATTCATAAATTGTTATATAATCTTGGCCCTACTTGTGCATGTATGTCTTGGAGATTGATTTACTTTTAACCAAGTAGGTAGAATCATCTTACATTTAGTTGCATTCATTTAGATAGGATGCCTTGAATAAATGTTCATACCCCTTTTCTTGTCCTTCTTTGGTTTAGCATGAGGACATGCTATGGTTTAAGTGTGGGGAGGTTGATAAACCCCATTTTTAGGGTTTATCTTGTATTAATTTTAGGGGATTTTATTACCTTTTCTCACATTTAGTCAATGAAATAGTATGGTTTTGTAAATTCTCCTTTAATTGTGCTTAAGAGTGAAAACATACTTTTTAGGTCTTAAAATAGCTAAATTTAATTCATCTTGATTCCATTAGATGCCTTCATATGTTTGTTAAGTGATTTCAAGTTTAAGAGGCAAAGATTCGATTGAGGGAATGAAGGAAAAGGCATGTAGAAATGGAGAACTCATGAAGAAATGAAGGAATCGCAAAGCTATCAAGTCCGACCTCTTTGCACTTATTCTATCATAACTTGAGCTACAGAGGTCCAAATGAGACGGTTCTAGCTGCGTTGGAAAGCTAACATCCGGGGCTTCGAAATGATATAAGATTTGCCAAATTTGTATCACGTATAGGGATGCGTACATGCACTATACGCATACGTGCCGATGGCTACACGTGATTCACTTAATGATTGAAGGATTGAAGGAAAATCAACATACTTTGGATCATTAGTCATAGTTTAAGTTTTAGATGTAGTTAGAGTTAGTTTCTAGAGAGAGAAGCTCTCTCTTCTCCCTAGAATTAGTATTAGATTTAGATCTAGATCTATTTCTTCTTCTTCTCTCTTAATTTTCCTCTTTCATTCTTAATTGTTCTCTTGTAGTTGTAGCATTCTACTTCTCTTGTAATTCCTTTGTATTGTTAGTTGTAGCTTATGAACTTTCTTTTGTAGATCTATATTTCTTCTTCAATGCAATTGGTAAGTTCTTTGTTGTTTCATAATTTTTTGCCTTTCTATTGTTAATATCTTGTTTTTGTAGTTGTAGATTTCTTTAATTATTGTAATTAATAATGTTTACCTTTATTGCCTTCTATGTGTTTGTTGAAATGCCTCTTCTAGATATGAGTTAGATTTTGTTCCTCTTGGCCTAGGTAGAGTAATTAGTGACACTTGAGTTATCAAACTCTTTTGTTGATTGATAATTAGAAATTGCTAATTGACTTGGATACCACTAAAGCTAGTCTTTCCTTAGGAGTTGGCTAGGACTTGTGGAATCAAGTTAATTCATCCACTTGACTTTCCTCCATGGTTAGAGGTTAACTAAGTGGGAGCAATAAACAATTCTCATCACAATTGATAAGGATAACTAGGATGTGATTTCTAGTTCTCACACCTTGCCAAGAGCTTTCTTAGTTATTAGTTTATTTCTTTTGCAATTTACATTCCTTGTTCCTTAACTCAAAAACCCCAAACATACTTCATAGCCAATAACAAGAACATTTGTTTGCAATTCCTAGGGAGAACGACCCGAGCTTTGAATACTTCGGTTATTAATTTTTGGGGTTTGTACTTGTGACAAACAAATTTTTGTATGAAAGGATTGTTGTTGGTTTAGAAAATATGCTTGCAACAAGACTTCATTAGTGAAATTCTAAACCGTCAATTTTCTGATCATCAGAGGGTTTATGATTATTATTGTTGTTGATGAGTGTTGATGATGAGAAATTGGCAAGTAATGATTGTGATGGAAATTTACAAGTTTTTGTATGATTTGTGCTCAATTTGGAATTAATGCTTGAATCGATATAGTGACAAGTGTATGATCTAGGTATTAGAATGCTTGAAAGATGATTGAAGACTACTTATATATTGTTTTGGGTATGGTTAGTTTGGTTGTGAATTGAGTGTTTTGAAAATTAGAGAATTCGCAAATTTTGGTAAAATAATATTTTGGAACAACTTCGGCGGGGCATAACTTGGCCCTTAGAGTTTGGATTGGAAAGAATTTTAATTTCAAATTAAAGAGGGTTATGAGAGCTTTAAAATGTTAAAAGGATGAGATCAGAATCTTGTTGAGGAAGATATGAACGTTGAAAGTTAGGTGCAAAAAACTGAATTCTATGATATTAAAGAAAACCAAAAATTTTGGTTTGTATGCCTACACATACTACCTTGCACACGCACAGACCAGAACGTGGGTTGCAACTCGTGCGTACGCAAGAGGGGGTGTGCGTACGCACATCCTGTGAAATTTGCAAGTTGTGCCTACACACAACATCATATCTACGCACAAGTTGGAAAACCGTCTGGTGTGTGCGTATGCACAGCTATTATGCGTACGCACAAGCCCTATTTTTCACCAAAAAAGCTGTTTTTAACATGGTTCTGAAAATCGGACCGGACCGGCCGGTTCAACCGGAAAAACCGGGAACCGGTCACCTAACCGGTCCGAGTAACGCTAATAACCGCCTGGCAAAAAACCGGCCAAAAAACCGGTCGAACCGGCGAACCGGAAGAACCGTCCGATTTTTTAGCGGTTCAATGGTTTGCAAATTCATATGCCAAATGACGTCGTTTTGGCATTTAAAAAAAAAAAAAACAAAACAAAACGCGTAGCCCAAATGCCCCCCAATCCCCTTTCCCTTCTCTCACTCTCAGTGTCACCAACGTACAATCAAAATCCCTAATTCAAAGGTTCTTTGGAGAGCAGCGAAGAATGAGGCTTGTCGGAGCATGGCAGCGGCGGAGGAAGGAGGCGGTGGAGCTGTGGTTGATGTGCATGGCTTCCCGAGCTTCTCTGCTTCTCTCTTCTCTCTTCTCTCTCACTCTCAGTCTCACCAAAATGGCAAAATCCCCCAATCTATCTCGCTCTTAGTCTCAGACGCCGCCAGTCTTCTCTGTCGTCCCCGTTGTCGGCTGCCTCTTTCTCGTCATCAAAAACGCCTCTGTCTCCGAGACATCTCTCCTCTGTCCAGGTCGAAGGTCGCCGTCGCGAATCGAGGTCGAAGGCCACCGTCGCGGGTCGAAGCATCACCGTGTTGGCGTCGTCTGGTCATCGGCTTGGCGTCGTCGTGGTCGTCAGCGTGTTGTCGGCACCGAACTGTCACCGTCACCGAAGCGTGGGTCGACGTCTGGCTCTGACAGTCTGACCATGCTCTCGGCCTCTCCCGCGGTGAGTACTCAGTAGTCAGTACTTCAATCTTTTCTTTCTTTCAATTAATTTCGTTTATTTGGTGATAAAACTGTATGAATTGGACAGATTTGAGTTCATGGTTCTGTTTTTCAAATCTTTTCCTTCTTCTGAGTTCTTGTTCATGGGTTCTTGTTCTGTTTTTCAATTAATTTTTTTTATTTTGTTAATTATTCTTGTTTTGTTTTTCAATTTTGTTTATTTTGAATTTCGGTATATAAACTGCTATGTTCTATGTTGGATTTGGCTATATTGAGTTTTGTTTATTTCTGCTCTGTTGAATACTGCTCTGTTGAATTTTGGGTTTAAAATCAATTCTGCTATGTTGGATTTGGCTATATTGAGTTTTGTTTATTTCTGCTCTGTTGAATACTGCTCTGTTGAATTTTGGGTTTAAAATTTAAATTCAATTCTGCTCTGTTAATTATGTTGAATGAATGTCGTATGAGTTATATGGATTGATATATTTTTCTGGATTCTAGATTGCTGTCATTTTGAATTTAGATGGAACAACCACAAAATGATCAGCAACTACAACATAATTCTGTGGGCATCTTCAAGACTAGAAATTATGGAATTAGCCCTCTCTAGTTGCTTGTTGAGAACCATTGTATTTTGATTGACTTCATTTAGTGATTTTGTTCAGGTTTACTTTGCTTTTCAACAATCAATATTTAGTCATTGACTGTAATTGTATTTAATTTGTGTAAATTTGTGTTTGTAAATTGTAGTTGTTACTAATTAGAAATTTTTATTTTTGAAGATAGAACAACTAGATAGCAATCAAGCATTACATATATTAATTTTTAATAATTTTATTTAATATTTAATTAAACCGGTTGAACCCCGGTTGAACCCCGGTTGAACCCCGGTCGGACCATTGAACCAGTGAACCAGTTACTTTACCGGTTCATTGACCGGTCCGGTTCTCGCAACCTTGGTTTTTAACTATTTGACCTCCCTGGAAAGCTTGTAAACTTCTATAACACTTGTTTAAGACCCTGATGCCAGGGCATTTTGGCCAGTTTCACTGACCTTTTCTTTACTGTTTTAGGGTAGTTTCATGCATTTTCTTAGTTAATAAGCAAGTTTTAGGCAGATAATCACTTACATCTTGATTCAAGCAAACATTGTGAATCTTACATGATTTTATGAGAATTATGCATGAATTGAATGATAAAATGGATGATGCATGATCTCATGAGTTAGAACCTAGCTTTGATGCACTTTATTTGCTTGATTTCAGGACAAAGGAAGCAAGGAAGATGCCACGTTAATAGCCACGTTAGTCTAACTAACGTGACCATTAACGTGGAATGGAGGCTAGCTTGCAACGTTAATAAGAAAAGTGAACACCAATAACGCCTTCGTGAGCCATCATAGCCCACGTTAATGTCCACGTTAACTACAATAACGTGGAAGCTAACGTGGAGGAAAAAGAAAGCCCCAACGTTAGTGGTAAAAGTGAATACCACTAACGTTCCAAAAGATACAATTGGCCACGTTAAGAGTCACGTTAACTATTTTAACGTGAACTCTAACGTGGGAGGAGCAAGGAAGAGCCAACGTTAGTGACACTCACCTTTGTCACTAACGTTTGACCAAGCCACTATTAGCCACGTTAGTTGCCACGTTAACTACATTAACGTGGAAGCTAACGTGGAGGAAGGAAATGATGAGCCAACGTTAGTGACACTCACCTTTGTCACTAACGTTGGAGATGGCAATCACCACCACGTTAGTGGTCATGTTAATGCAATTAACGTGAGGCACTAACGTGGGAAGGGGAATTTGGAGCGTTAGTGACAAAGGTAAGTGTCACTAACGCTCTCGAAGTTGAGGCATGCCTACGTTAAGGGTCACGTTAGCTACACTAACATGGACTCTAACGTAGGGAGGAAGGGCAAGAAGCAAACGTCATTGGAAAAGGTGAATGCCAATAACGTTTGCGAAGGACCAAGAGGCAACGTTAGTGGTCACGTTAGTGCCACTAACGTTGAAGTTAACGTGGACCATTTTGGGTTAGGAACGTTAGTGAAAAAGGTGATCATCACTAACGTTCTCGAACCCACATTTTTACTTAATGTTAACACCACTAACGTCCTAACTAACGTCCATGCCTGACTCACACTTTTTCTGCAAGCAAAGCTAAGCCCACTGAAGATGATAACTGCTTCAACTCAAAGATCCAAAGGCCTATATCCAAGACTTGAAGAGCCAACTAGAAGATCAGAAGAGTAGTATATATAGGAGTAGTTTTGAACTAGAAAAGGAGCTTTTGGGCATTCAGAGAACTACTCTCTGTAGAATTTTACTTTCTCTGCAACTTCTATTTTTACTTTCAGAATGTATTTTCCATCTTTGCTTTCCATTCCCAGAGCTATGAACAACTAAACCCCTTTCATTGGGTTAGGGAGCTCTGTTGTAATTTGATGGATCAATAATAGTTTTCATTATTCTTTTTCTTTCTTTTCTCTTGATTTTACTAAAAAGCTTTCAATCTTCATCCAATTGGGTAGTTGTCTTGGAAAAGAAGCTATTCATACTTGGATCTATTCGGACCTTGGAAGAGGAATGAAGTGATCATGCTAAAAATGATTTCTCTTGTTGGACCAAATTGGGGTTTGGATGGATATGGTAACATATAATCCTACCAATACTTTGATTTAGGAATACACGTGGTATAATCAGTGACCATACTTCATCTCTTCTCATGAGCAATTAGACCAAGGAATTGGCTATTGATCAAGATTTGAGAGATTGGGTTGCCAAGGAATTGGAATCCAATCACTTAAGATTGCCAAGGAGATCAATGAATGCATTGATTGAGGAAGAGATCAAAATGAACATGATCCGGAGAATACAACATCTCCTGAGCCCAATGAACTCCCTATTTCTGATCTTACCCATTCTTTTTATTTTCTGCCATTTACTTTTATGTTCATTTCCCCAAATCCCCATTTAAGATTCTGCAATTTACTTTCTGTCATTTACATTCAGTTCTTTATTTCCAGCATTTACATTTTCTGCCATTTACTTTCCCGCCATTTAATTTCCTGCAACTCTCAAATCAAATTCTTCTTAGCTCAACTAGAACATTCCTCCAATTAAAGTTGCTTGACCAATCAATCCCTGTGGGATTCGACCTCACTCTATTGTGAGTTTTTACTTGACGACAATTCGGTATACTTGACGAATGGGAATTTGTTGAGAGACAAGTTTTCGTGCATCAAGTTTATGGCGCTGTTGCCGGGGATTGATTTTGTATCAACAATGATTAAATTAGTGGATAACTAGATTGAGCATTTTTCTTTTGTTTGATTTAATTTTTGTTTGATTGATTTACTTTCAGTTTCAGTTATCTTCTTCCCTTTACCCCTACCTGTTTGAGATATTCTCTTAATTGTCACAATTCAGTTCACTAACCCACTAACTTTTTGATATATTGCATCACTCACACTAACAGTATTTTTAACAAGAATACTCTCTATCTTCCTTTTGCTTTAGCCTTGTTGGTTGTATGACAGATAGAAGAAGCGGGGCTTCAACTTCTTTTGATTCTGAACCTGAGAGGACCTTCCTTAGACTAAGGAGGGAAGCAAGAGGAAAGAGAGTCGTTGGTGCTGAGGAAGAAGAGGAGTATTTTGAACCAGACATGGATGAGAATATGGAAAACCATCATGAAGAAGAGGCTCACAACCATGGCAGAGAAGGTCCAGTGCATCATGCTGGGCAAGAGAGAAGAGTTCTGGGCTCTTACATAAATCCAAACCCAGGAAACTGTGGAAGTAGCATCCAAAAGCCAACCATACATGCCAATAACTTTGAACTGAAGCCAAAGCTCATCACCCTTGTTCAGAACAACTGTTCATTCGGAGGAAGTGTCCAAGAAGATCCCAATCAACATTTCACCACATTCCTGAGGATATGTGATACTGTGAAGTCTAATGGTGTTCATCCTGACACCTATAGACTGCTTCTGTTTTCCTTCTCACTCAAGGACAAAGCATCTAAATGGCTGGAATCCTTCCCAAAGGAGAGTTTAACAACCTGGGAAGATGTGGTGAACAAATTCTTGGCAAGATTCTATCCTCCTCAAAGAATCAATAGGTTGAGAGCTGAGGTACAAACCTTCAGGCAACAAGATGGTGAAACTCTATATGAAGCATGGGAGAGGTTTAAGGACTTGACAAGAAGGTGCCCGCTAGATATGTTCAATGAATGGGTACAGTTATACATCTTCTATGAGGGTCTTTCTTACGAATCAAAGAAGGCAGTAGACCACTCATCTGGGGGATCTCTGAATAAGAAGAAGACTATTGAAGAAGCCATAGATGTCATTGAGACTGTAGCAGAGAATGACTACTTCTATGCCTCTGAAAGAGGTAACACTACAGGAGTGATAGAGCTAAACAACGTGGATGCATTGCTGGCTCAAAACAAGATGATCACCAAGAAGTTGGCTGACCTTACCAAGAAGATGGAGAGGAACTAAATAGCAGCAATCACCACCTCATCAACAGCCCAAAAAGGAGTAAATACAGAGGCAGAGGGTGATCAGGAACAAGCCAACTACATTGAAAACTCACCTAGGCAAAACCATGATCCATACTCCAAAACTTATA
This sequence comes from Arachis ipaensis, assembly GCF_000816755.2. Taxonomy (NCBI): domain Eukaryota; kingdom Viridiplantae; phylum Streptophyta; class Magnoliopsida; order Fabales; family Fabaceae; genus Arachis; species Arachis ipaensis. Next base: position 49,169,490 of record NC_029789.2, read on the forward strand.
ATCCTGGTTGGAGGAACCACCCAAACTTTGGATAGGGAAATCAACAAGATCAAGGCCAAGATCAGAGACGTCACAACCCCAACAACAATGCAGCTCACCAACATTCCACACAGAGATCATATCAGCACCCACCTAATAACACATCTCAACATCCATACCAAAGCCAAAATGGCCCTTCTCACCCCTCCAATCTCAACTCACCATCATCCAAAGATAGACTCTCAAGGATTGAGACTCTACTTGAAGGCATATGTAAGGAAATTCAAGACAGTAAGGTGTTCCGAGAGGAAGTGCGATCCAACATACAGAATCAAGATGCTGCCATCAAGAAACTTGAGACACAAATTGGCTACCTATTTCAGCAAGCTCCCGGCCACAACCTTTGCAGCAACATTGAGCCAAACCCAAAGGAGGAGTGTCAAGCCATCACCCTCATAAGTGGAAAGAAATTGAAGGAGACCTCCGAGAAACCACAAGAGAAGGACTCAATTGGAAGGAAGGAGGAACAAGATGAAGTTCAAGTTCCCACCTCCAATTCACGTCAAAAGGGAGAAGAGCTGAAGCCATATGTTCCGAAAGTCCCATATCCTCAACAATTGAGGAAGAAGGGGGATGACAGCCAATTCTCAAGATTTCTAGAAATCTTTAAGAAACTACAGATTAACATACCCTTTGCTGAAGCCATAGAGCAAATGCCACTCTATGCCAAGTTCTTGAAGGAATTGATGACCAAAAAGAGAAGCTGGAAGAACAACGAAACTGTGATACTAACCGAAGAATGCAGTGCCATCATTCAGCATAAACTACCCCAGAAATTGAAGGATCCTGGGAGCTTCCAGATCCCTTGTATTATAGGGGAAATCACAGTGGAGAAGGCTCTATGTGACTTAGGAGCCAGCATAAATCTGATGTCTGTAGCTATCATGAGGAAAATGAGGATTGAAGAGGCCAAGCCAACAAAAATGGCCCTACAATTGGCAGACCGATCATTCAAGTTTCCTCACGGCATAGTAGAAGACTTGTTAGTGAAGGTAGGAGACTTTATCTTCTCCGCAGACTTTGTAGTATTGGATATGAAGGAAGGAGCCAAGGCTTCTATCATCCTGGAAAGACTATTCCTAGCCACTGCTGAAGCTATCATTGATCTCCAAAAAGGTGAACTTACCCTGAGACTACACAATGAGACGATAATATTCAATGTGTTTAAGGCCATGACTTACCCACAAGAACCATTGGGAGAGTGTATGAGGTTAGATTTACTGGAAGATGCAGTACAAGAGACTCTTGAAGAAGAAGAACTTGAGGGGTTAACAGAAGAGGAATCAGCATCAAGCGAAGAAGTTGCAACAACAGAGGTTCATGTTCAGGGTACACTAGAAGAGAAGAATGAAAGAAAAGAAGCACCCAAACTTGAACTCAAAGCACTGCCACCCACCCTCAAATATGCATATTTAGGAGAGAATGAATATTATCCAGTGATCATAAACTCAGCCCTCAGCCAAGAACAAGAGGAGGAACTACTCCAAGTATTACAAAAGCATAAGGATGCCATTGAATGGACCCTCACTGACCTGAAGGGAATTAGTTCGGCCATATGCATGCATAAGATACTGTTGGAAGATGATGCCAAACCATCCATTCAACCCCAAAGGAGGCTGAATCCAGTCATGAAGGAAGTGGTACAGAAAGAAGTCATGAAGTTTTGGCAGGGAGGGGTGATCTACCCGATCTCAGATAGCCCATGGGTCAGCCCCGTGTAAGTTATCCCAAAAAAAGGAGGAATCACTGTAGTCCCTAATGAGAAGAATGAACTAATCCCTACAAGGACCGTCACAGGATGGAGAATGTGCATAGACTACAAAAAACTCAATGAAGCTACAAGAAAAGATCATTTTCCCCTTCCTTTCATGGATCAGATGCTGGAAAGACTTGCAGGACATGCATATTACTGTTTTCTCGATGGTTATTCAGGATATAACCAAATAGTGGTTGATCCGAGAGACCAAGAGAAAACCTCATTCACTTGCCCATATGGAGTGTTTGCTTACAGGCGCATGCTATTTGGGCTATGTAATGCACCTGCAACTTTTCAATGCTGCATGCTCTCCATTTTCTCAGATATGATAGAAAAATTCATTGAAGTCTTTATGGACGACTTTTCAGTATTCGAAGATTCTTTTCCTAATTGCCTAAATCACCTGGCCCTGGTATTAAAAAGATGTCAAGAGACCAATTTGGTCTTGAACTGGGAGAAATATCACTTTATGGTGACAGGAGGAATAGTTCTTGGCCATAAGGTTTCTAACCAAGGCATTGAAGTAGACAGAGCTAAGTGGAACTCATTGAAAAAATACCCCCACCAAGTGATGTCAAGGCAATTAGGAGCTTTTTAAGGCATGCTGGCTTTTACAGAAGGTTTATTAAAGATTTTTCAAAGATAACCAAGCCCTTAAGCAATCTCCTTGTATCTGATACACCATTTATCTTTGATGAAAAGTGCATGCTAGCATTCGAAAACTTGAAAAAGAGGCTGTCATCTGCCCCTATCATTTTCCCACCTGATTGGAACTTGCCATTTGAACTGATGTGCGATGCATCTAATTTTGCAGTTGGGGCAGTGTTAGGACAGAGGAAAGGTAACTTGGTCCATGTGATATACTATGCCAGCAAAGTCCTCAATGACACTCAAAGAAACTATACCACTACTGAAAAGGAGTTGCTGCCAATAGTTTTTGCATTTGACAAGTTTAGATCATACCTCATTGGTGCCAAAGTGATTGTTTTCATAGATCACACAGCAGTTAAATATTTGTTTACCAAGCATGAATCAAAACCAAGACTAATAAGATGGATCTTGTTGTTGCAGGAATTCAATATTGAAATTAGAGACAAGAAAGGAGTGGAGAACAAGGTAGCAGATCACCTGTCCAGAATCCCTCATGAGAAAGGAGGAGCACATGATACAAGTGTAAATGAGTTCTTGCCAGATGAGCAGTTGATGACGGTTCATAGAGCACCCTGGTTTGCAGATATTGCCAATTTCAAGGCAATTGGGGCTTTACCTCCAGAAATCAACAAACATCAAAAAAGAAAGCTCATCCATGACGCAAAGTATTTTGTTTGGGATGAACCATATCTCTTCAAGAAGTGTTCAGATAGAATCCTGAGAAGATGTGTTTCGGAAGAAGAGGGACGAGAGGTCTTGTGGAACTGCCACAGCTCGTGCTATGGAGGCCATTTTGGAGGGGACAGAACTGCAGCCAAGGTGTTACAAAGCAGATTCTTTTGGCTCACCCTTTTCAAGGATGCCAAAGAACTAGTAAAGAACTACAACGAATGCCAAAAAGCTGGAAACTTACCCAAAAGAAATGAGATGCCACAGAATTTCATCTTAGAACTAGAACTGTTTGATGTGTGGGAAATCAATTTCATGGGACCATTCCCAACCTCACATTCAAACAAGTATATCTTGGTAGCAGTGGATTACGTTTCCAAGTGAGTGGAGGCTATTGCAACCCCAACAAATGATAGCAAGGTGGTCATGAACTTCCTCAGAAAGAATGTCTTCAGCCGGTTTGGAGTCCCACGAGCGCTCATCAGTGATGGAGGGAGCCATTTTTGTAACAGACCACTAGAAGCTCTTCTCCTAAGATACGGGGTAAAACACAAGGTTGCCATGCCTTACCACCCCCAAACAAGCGGGCAAACCGAGATATCTAACAGAGAGTTGAAAAGGATTCTGGAGAAGACTGTAGGAGCATCAAGAAAGGACTGGTCGAAAAAGCTAGATGATGCTCTTTGGGCATACAGAACGGCGTTCCAAACACCGATCGGGATGTCCCCATATCAACTGGTGTATGAAAAAGCCTGTCATTTACCACTAGAACTGGAACACAAAGCCCTCTGGGCTCTCAAGCTACTAAATTTTGACAGCATTGCTGCTGGTGCAAAAAGGGTCTTGTAGCTGCAAGAAATGGAGGAGTTTAGATCTCAAGCCTATGAAAATGCCAAGATCTATAAAGAAAAGGCAAAGAGAAGACACGACCTCAATCTGATACTCAGAAGCTTCGAAAAAGGACAGCAAGTACTCCTCTACAACTCCAAATTGAGACTTTTCCCAGGGAAACTCAAATCAAGATGGTCAGGACCTTTTCTTGTCACAAAGGTCTCGCCATATGGACACATAAAAATCATGGAGGAAAGTTCAAAGAGGACTTTCACTGTGAAAGGACAAAGGCTCAAGCACTACGTGGGCAACATGGGGGAAAACCCCAAAATGAAGTATCGTCTCAACTAATGGAGGAATCGTCGAGCTAGTGACGCTAAAAGAGCGCTTTGTTAGGAGGTAACCCAACCTAAGGTAGTTTCCTTTGCATGATCATTTCAATAAAAGTTATAAGTAGTTTTCCCTATATTGTGAGGAGCTAAGTTTGGTGTTGAACACCAAAACAATCCAAGAGTGAATGTGTAATTCTAAGTTTGGTGTTCCACCAAAGATTTTAGTTAAAATCACACTACACTTCTTCAATGGTAAGTTGCTAGCCCCAACCAATCAGGGAAACCACTTAACATTAGTTTAGTTTCTAGTTCATAGCCGTTTTGTTAATAACAATGAAGTTCTTTTCACATATTCAATATGTGTATTAGGCAAGGAACTAAGTTTGGTGTTCACACACCAAGTTAAGTTCAGAATTTCACAAGCATACATGCATGCTAACTATTTTTCAAGTGCTTTGGGAACAAGCAACTTTCAATAACTCTGTAAGAATTCAATCAATCTTCTAGAAAATAGTGCACCATCATCCAAGGAGGCAAAGAAGGATGCAGAAGCTATGGATGATGACAACAAAGGGATAGCTAGAAGTCACCACCAAAAGGTTGTATTGTTACTTGATTCCATATGAGTGCTCAAATTGGAAGTCTGAATGTACCCTTGATTTATAGTTACTCTTCAGATTAAGTCACTAGAATTTAATGTTTATTTTCTTTGCTTTCGTCACATGTGTGCTGGTCCTAGCTACCTGCTGCATTTTCACCTTGCTTACTTGTATGCTTGTCCTTTAAGTCAAATAAAAAGAGAATGTTATGAAAGATCAGAGTGGGGTTCAATTTGTGGAGTAAGTTCTTAAGCTTGTGGTGTAGTAATTACTTAGCTAAGTTGGTTCACCAACAAGGTAGGAAGGCAACTATCTGTCCTGAACCATATGCTTGAAACAAACCCCATGAGACCAGCTAAATAACAAGATCCTAATAAGAAAAAGGGAAAGAAAAATGAAAGTTGAGAAATAAAGAAAAAAGAGTAAGAAATAAGGCTAGGCACCAAGGGTTGAATCTTGAGGCATGTGTCTGTGGTGCTCCTGTGTAAGGGATATGCTTGGATGAATAAGCTCTCAGGGGTGCCTTATCACTTGGTAACTTGGGTTAACTAACCCGGGATTATCAGCTGAAAGTCCACTATCAAGAGTAACCTTTGCTACAGAACACTTAGTAACCCAAAGAGGTGCTGGACACCAAGGTCTCAAGTAAGAAAATAATAAACCATGTGCCTATGGTATGTATGTATGGGGGAAAGAGACTTGAGGGAGTAAGTCCTTAGGGGTGTCTTAACACCCAGTACCTTGGACTAACTGGTTCAGGAGTACTGACTGAAAGCTTATCTTAAAGAGTCGTCCTCTCACAAAGCACCTAGTCTAAGAACACAATTAAACCTTGAAAAGACAAAGGGATCAATAAATAAAAGTCTCATAGGGTGCAATCAAGTGAGTAATCCAGGGCATGATAAAGGTCTGAAAGCCAGTGAAGGAATGAACCTAAGTTGCTATGCATGAAACCCCATAAAACCAAGGACATGACTTCCACAATAATGACTTATTTCTCTTGTCATTTCATTCATCATTCTCATGTTTCAGTACTTGCTTAGGGACAAGCAAGCTTTAAGTTCGGTGTTGTGATGCCAGGGTATTTTGGCCAGTTTCACTGACCTTTTCTTTACTGTTTTAGGGTAGTTTCATGCATTTTCTTAGTTAATAAGCAAGTTTTGGGCAGATAATCACTTACATCTTGATTCAAGCAAACATTGTGAATTTTACATGATTTTATGAGAATTATGCATGAATTGAATGATAAAATAGATGATGCATGATCTCATGAGTTAGAACCTAGCTTTGATGCACTTTATTTGCTTGATTTCAGGACAAAGGAAGCAAGGAAGATGCCATGCTAATAGCCACGTTAGTCTAACTAACATGACCATTAACGTGGAATGGAGGCTAGCTTGCAACGTTAATAAGAAAAGTGAACACAATAACGCCTTCGTGAGCCATCATAGCCCACGTTAGTGTCCATGTTAAGTACATTAACATGGAAGCTAACGTGAAGGAAAAAGAAAGGCCAAACGTTAGTGGTAAAAGTGAATACCACTAACATTCCAAAAGATACAATTGGCCACGTTAAGAGTCACGTTAACTACATTAACGTGAACTCTAACGTGGGAGGAGCATGGAAGAGCCAACGTTAGTGACACTCACCTTTGTCACTAACGTTGGACCAAGCCAGTATTAGCCACGTTTGTTGCCACGTTAACTACATTAACATGGAAGCTAACGTGGAGGAAGGAAATGATGAGCCAACGTTAGTGACACTTACCTTTGTCACTAATGTTAGAGATGGCAATCACCACCACGTTAGTGGTCACGTTAATGCAATTAACCTGAGGCACTAATGTGGAAAGGGGCGTTTGGAGCATTAGTGACAAAGGTAAGTGTCACTAACGCTCTCAAAGCTTAGGCATGCCTACGTTAAGGGTCACGTTAGCTACACTAACGTGGACTCTAACGTAGGGAGGAAGGGCAACAAGCAAACGTTATTGGAAAAGGTGAATACCAATAACGTTTGCAAAGGACCAAGAGGCAACGTTAGTGGTCACGTTAGTGTCACTAACGTTGAAGTTAACGTGGACCATTTTGGGTTAGGAACGTTAGTGAAAAAGGTGATCATCACTAACGTTCTCGAACCCACATTTTTACTTAATGTTAACACCCCTAACGTCCTAACTAATGTCCATGCCTAACTCACTTTTTCTGCAAGCAAAGCTAAGCCCACTGAAGATGATAACTGCTTCAACTCAAAGATCCAAAGGCCTATATCCAAGACTTGAAGAGCCAACTAGAAGATCAGAAGAGTAGTATATATAGGAGTAGTTTTGAACTAGAAAAGGAGCTTTTGGGCATTGAGAGAACTACTCTCTGTAGAATTTTACTTTCTCTGCAACTTCTAGTTTTACTTTCAGAATGTATTTTCCATCTTTGCTTTCCATTCCCAGAGCTATGAACAACTAAATCCCTTTCATTGGGTTAGGGAGCTCTGTTGTAATTTGATGGATCAATAATAGTTTTCATTATTCTTCTTCTTTCTTTTCTCTTGATTTTACTAGAAAGCTTTCAATCTTCATCCAATTGGGTAGTTGTCTTGGAAAAGAAGCTATTCATACTTGGATCTCTTCGGACCTTGGAAGAGGAATGAAGAGATCATGCTAGAAATGATTTCTCATGTTGGACCAAATTGGGGTTTGGATGGATATGGTGACATATAATCCTACCAATACTTTGATTTAGGAATACACGTGGTATAATCAGTGACCATACTTCATCTCTTCTCATGAGCAATTAGACCAAGAAATTGGCTATTGATCTAGATTTGAGAGATTGGGTTGCCAAGGAATTGGAATCCAATCACTTAAGATTGCCAAGGAGATCAATGAATGCATTGATTGAGGAAGAGATGAAAATGAACTTGATCCAGAGAATACAACATCTCCTGAGCCCAATGAACTCCCCATTTATGATCTTACCCATTCTTTTTACTTTCTGCCATTTACTTTTATGTTCATTTCCCTAAATCCCCATTTAAGATTCTGCAATTTACTTTCTATCATTTACATTCCGTTCTTTATTTCCAGCATTTACATTTTTTGCCATTTACTTTCCCGCCATTTAATTTCCTGCAACTCTCAAATCAAATTCTGCTTAGCTCAACTAGAACATTCCTCCAATTAAAGTTGCTTGACCAATCAATTCCTGTGGGATTCGACCTCACTCTATTGTAAGTTTTTACTTGACGACAATTCGGTATACTTGCCGAAGGGGAATTTGTTGAGAGACAAGTTTCCGTGCATCAAACCCCTTAGCTAGTATTTAGGCTTTTGTAACAAAGGAAAACACAATGACTAGAATTAGTAGATATTTTTCTAATTATGAGTTTAAAGACGATGACTTAGCCTTGGGAAGTTCTAAGGATGGAATAAATTGAGTGGATTGGTGGAGTATTGAGGTGACAATGAATTGAGAATAATGAAAGATTGAGATTGTGGAAATTAATGTAGTGAATGTTATTGAACTTGCGAAATATGAGAAGTGATCACTGGGATTGAATTCTATACTACTGTTGTGCTATGATTGGTAAGTCGCTATGCACTTGGCGAGGACGGTGGTTAATCCCACTTGTCGAGGTTGCAGCACCGACATAAGAATGGTGGTTAATCCCGCTTACGATGAGATGTGAGGTCTGAGGCAAACTATCTCGCTCGCATCCTTTTTGGTCATAAGAGTGTGCTTGGGCACTATATCCTGTAAGAGTGTGCTAGAGCACTATATCCCACGGGCCATATATATACGTGACAGAAAGGCGACATCCTGATGAGATGTGACGGGTTGGCAGTTGAACCGACAAGTGATATCATGGCCAATAGGACAGGCATCCATCATATGAATTCTTAACTATTTGTTTGCTTTGCTTACTTGCATCTATTGCCTAAGTGTATAACATGTTTAATTCTAATCGAATTACCTGCTATATATGTATATTACTTGTGTTTTACTTGCTTACATCTATTTGTGTTTTCTGCTGGGATTGAGGAGGCTCGGTAGGCGATAGCGATGGGATCGCGTAAAGGATAGGCTGTGTGATAACGGTGATCTGTTAATTTAGAAAATTCTTAAGATTAGATAACCCTTTATGGATTTTCACTCTAAATGTTTCTAAGTCTGAATCATATGCATGCGGGAAGTTCTAGGATTGCCTTTAGCTTCCCAGAACCTTATATCTTATCTATTGGGCATTGTTACCATACTGAAAACCTTCGGTTCTCATACCATATATTGTTGTTGCTTTCCAGATGTAGGTCGCAACCCACCTCAATGAGTTTATGTGTAAAATCTGCAAAAATTAATAAATAATTAGTCAATAAGTTAAGTATTATTTAAAGAAATTAGAAACTTAAATTTTTATAGTTTAAAGAAGTACAATTACTTAAAATATGAATTTTGGAACTAATTTTAAAGAACTTAGCCCAAAATTGGGCCGAACGGGCCGAACGGGCCGAACCGAGCAAACCGGGCCCATATTGGGCCCAAGGCCCAACCTATTTTCATTTAAAGGGAGGAGCTCAGCTCTTCTTCCTCTTCATTAACACAAAACTCACGCTGGACACTCTTGGAAGGAGAAGGGAGAGTTTCCAAAACTTAACCTCACACTTAATTCCACATATCCTTTCACTCTGAGCCCCGATCACCACACCGTTTGCAGCCACACATTTGCAGTGACAAGCTCTACAAAGCCCAGTACTCCATTAGGTAAGGAAGCCATATTTTCATTTCCAATTTCTCCTCCCCAATTTAAAAAATTTGCATGTTGTGAGGTATTGAGATTTTTGAATTTTGATGTTATAGGATCCGATTAGCTTGAGAAATTAGTGAGTTTTTGTTATCTTGAGACACGGTGAAGATAAAAAACCTGCCAAATCCTAGTTAATCCATTGATTATAAGTTTTGAGTATTGATATTTGGTATATAAATGTGATAATATATGTTAGGTAATGTATATGTGAGATTGGAACTCATTAAGAGATTGGGAGCTTGTTTGAACCTTGGGTGCTGAGGTTTCGGTATTGGAGGCTTGTGACCTTGTCAATTTGGGTGTTTTTGGTTTCTCATATTTAATATGTAATATCTTGTAAAAACTTAGGCTAGATAACTATAGGATAAGTTGGGATGCATGATTGTGTTAAATGTTTAGTACCCTTAATGATAATTATTAAATTGGGTTAAGAATGAATTTGGAAATTTATGTTTATAGTGAGAATGCATTGGTGCATGATGATCTTAATGATGAATGATGAGGATGATGGGAATGAATATGCATGTGGTGGTAAATTGATGATTTTGATTATTTGATTGAGAAATTCTAATAAGAAATTGTTTAAAACTGAGGTATGATTGGTTGTGGTAGGATATAGGGCTGTGTTGTTGTGATATGGTATGTTTTGGTGTTGATTATAAGTAATAAAAACTTGGTATTGAGTTATGCTTTTGTGAAAATAGAGGTTTGATGAATTTCGTGAAAATATCGTTTTTGGCCAAACTTCGGCGAGCCATAACTCAGCTTCCGAACTCCCAAATTCTTTTAAGTTTTTCTTATATGAAAATTAGGTCCGTGAAGTTTATGCCGTTTGAAGAATAGATTAAAAATGTCTTAAAACGAGAAAATTATTCCCGTCGAAAGTTCGATGTGCAAAATTGAAATTCTGCAGCTCATGCGTGAGCATCTTTCCTATCTTTTCCTAGTGAATTGCATTCGAATTTGTGAGTTTAATCAAGATTTAAATACTTCTTGGCCACTATGAATGCTACTTTGAGTTGTGTGCAATTCTGTTTATTTCAGGTAGCTTTCGGATAGATTTGACGGAGTTTTATAGAAAAAGAGAAGAAAGTGAATGATGCTTTCAACTCTGACCTCCTTGCACTCCAATGATAATAACTTGAGCTATATAGGTTTAATTGACGTGATTTTAGTGGCATTGGAAAGCTAACTTCTGGAGCGTTCCAACGATGTATAATAGTATACACTTCTTCTCCAGCATATTTGGCCATATTGGTGCCTAACTTGGTTATTCTCAAGTTAGGTGCCAGAAGAAGGATTGAGCGTGAACTATGTGCTGCATTGGTGGCGCCTAACTTGACTTTTCCCAAGTTAGGCGGTAAGACCAAAGGAACGCCCCCAATTGCTTGCTGCCCACTCCAATCCTAAAGAGAATAATGGTTCCCACGTTCATCAAAGAAAGCAACAAAGATTTTATTTAATTTTGATTAAAAATTTAATTTATTTATAAATAGGAAAAGATATTATTTAGTTCTAGAAAATATATTTTAGATTAATTAGGATTAAATATAAAAGGGAAAAAAATCAGCCCTTCGGCCTCCTCTCTTCTCTTTTACCTCATTCTGCACTTTACAGTTTTTCAGAATCCTTGTTTTCTCTCTGAAGCATGAGCAACTAAACCTCCACTATTAAGGTTAGGAGCTCTGTTTATTGTATGGATTGATACTATTACTTTTCTATTTTAATTCATGTATTGATTTCAATTTTAAGAATTGTTTTCGTTCTTCATCTTATGAATCTGGGCAGAACGGAAGTATGACCCTTATTCTATTTGAGTTCTTGGGAATCTCGGGAGAGTTATCTCTAGAGGATCGTCTCACTTGAAGAACAGGCTCGATTGTGGTTCTCTAGAGAGTCTCACTTGAAAAACATCTTGAAAACAATTTCTCCTAAATTTATATTTATCTGGACTTAACGGGATACATGACATATAATCCTCTTATATTTGGATAATTAGGGTTTCTGTGGCACATAAACTAGTTTTGAACTTAACCCTCTAATCGGAATCAAGTGACCAAGGAATTGGCGGTTGATGAAGGTTAGAGGAGACTAAAAAGGTCTAAAGAATTATGGTTTAGTCACATATAGTTTGCCATGAATTGAATCTTACATGATTAAAATAGTTGGTATGAAAAGTTAATCCAGAAAATAAATATATCTGAAATGTTAACTGTTTTCTCATATATATATTTCACAATCCGTTTACTGCTCGCTTTCTGATCTTCTGAATTTACTGTTTAATACACTTGAGACCCAAACACTTTTTTTTATTTGTCTAACTAAGTAAATCACTGAATCATTGTTGCTTAGTCCATCAATCCTCGTGGGATCGACCCTCATTCACATGAGGTACTACTTGGTACGACCTGGTACACTTGCCAGTTAGTTTGTGGGTTAGAAAATCTGCACCAGCAGCACTTAGCATTTTTACCCATTCTGCAGAACTCGCGTACGTGACCATTCCATTTGGGTTTGGCGTCTCGCGTACGCGGGCTGGTACATGCGTACGCGAGCAAAGGACCCACGTACGCGAGCAAAGGATTTTAAGGGGTTCCGTACGCGACCATTTGCATGCGACGCGACCATTCCATTCAGGTCTGGTATCTCACATACGCGAGCATGGTAAAATGAGCCCTTGCATACGCGAGCAAAGTGCTTGCGTACGCGACGCCCTTGTTTTTAGCAAATGAATTTTTGTGTTTTAAAACTTAATTTTGAACCTCTAAACCTCTATTTTTATTCTTTTAGCCCTTAGACCTTAGTGGTATGCTTAGTAATGAGATGAAGTTAGGAAGGATAAGTAACTTAGAAATGAAGAAAGATTTTTAAAAGGTAATATGTAGTTGGAGAAGATGGTACTTGATTTGATGAAGATGATGAAAGTAGTATATGAGGCAATTAAGAGAGTAATGTAATATTGAGAATAATATGTGAGACAATTGATGATGTTAATTAATTGAGAACGATGAGATGAGCTATGAATTATTATTGAGAATAAAAATGATATTTATGAGATATAATTGATTATTATTGAGACACTCGTTGATCCCTTGTACGTAAGAAGTGACCGGGCATTTTAACTCCCCGAGTTCCCCCATGGGCATACATATATGAATATTATTGAGCTTAGGGTGTTGTCTCCCCCATGTCAGCTTGGAAATCTTCCCATGGATATTCTTGAGCTTGGGGTGTTGTCTCCCCCATGTCAGCTTGGGTTCCTTCCCATGGTTAATTTTTGAGCTTAGGGATGCACGTACAGAGGGACTGTCGACAGTTAGCTACTAGGACATGTCGGGCTGGCTATGTAATTGGCATTTGATATCAACAGCCATAGGATAGGCATGCATCATACGCATTTGAATGATTTGTTTGAGTGTGCATTATCTTGGATTGCCTATTTTTTCACTTATATCTAATTGCTAATTGCCTAATTATCGTATTTGTAATCTATATGTGTTTGTTTTGTCTGTACTATTTGTGTTTGACCAACTGAGAGGCCCGTTTGTTTGGTGGATGAGTGACAAGGGCAGTTCTACCAGGGTTTCAGAGGGATGCAGGAAGCAGGAATTAAAGGGTTTGGTTAGAATAGAGTTATCACTTGAGATCCTTAGATTATATAGGCAAGACATGGTTAGTTTATTCCTTAAGATTTAAATCAAAGTGGCATAGTTCTAGGATTGTCTTTGGCTTTCCCGAGACCTTATATCTTATGTATGCAGTACCATTACCATGCTGACAACCTCCGGTTCTCATTCCATACGGATATTTGTGTTTTTCAGATGCAGGTCGAGAAATACCACGCTAGGCATCTGGAGTCTCTGCAGCAAAGTGGATATTTTGGGACATTATGTTTTGTACTGTTTATAAATGTCCATATGTATAGAACTCTCCTATAGACCGGTTTTACTTTTGTACCTCATAGAGAATTATGGAGAACTATGGTTTCTTTTATGTATTTTGGGTTATGGATATCTATATGCATGTATGTAAATATTTTTCGGCCAGCCTTAGCTTCGCAGGTTGAGTTAGGAGCTTGATTATTTTGTATCCTTGACACTCTATACTTAGTATCTATAAGTTTCTCTACTTTTTCTTCGTACGGAAGTAATCATTGTTCTGAGTGTTGCATTTTTATTTTCGCGATTTTTCTTTAACCATTCTTCAAGGATCCTTGAATATTATATTCTTTTAATTATATTATGTATGTATATTTTATTTATAGAAGTCGTAATACCTCGTCACCTCTGCTTTACGACTCGAGCCTAAGGTTCCGTGTGGTAAAATGTTACATTATAGTATCAGAGCAGTTCGTTCCTGTAGAGCCTGAGGGACGGACTGACTATGCTTCTGTGCATACTCTGTGGGTGTGTCTTTGTGCTATTAGGATATCTAACTGATATATGTGACATAAACGTTCATGAGCATGCCTTTGGGTCTCTGAAGCACTAGACTTGTGATATTAAGACTGATCACTGGTGCACAAAATTGTGATCATCAATGGCGCCAACAACTTGGTACGCACAATTGTAATCTCAACTCTTTATCACAACTCCGCACAACTAACCAGCAAGTGCACTGGGTCATCCAAGTAATAAACCTTACGTGAGTAAGGGTCGATCCCACGGAGACTGTCGGCTTGAAGCAAGCTATGCTCATCTTGTAAATCTCAATCAGGCGGATTCAAATGGTTATGGAGAATTGATAATTAAAATATGAATAAAACATAAAATAAAGATAGAGATACTTATGTAATTCATTGGTAGGAATTTCAGATAAGCGTATGAAGATGCTTTGTTCCTTCTGAACCTCTGCTTTCCTATTGCCTTCTTCCAATCATTCATACTCCTTTCCATGACAAGCTTTATGTTGGGCATCACCGTTGTCAATGGCTACTTCCCGTCCTCTCAGTGAAAATGTTCCAAATGCGCTGTCACCGCACGGCTAATCATCTGTCAGTTCTCGATCATGTTGGAATAGGATCCATTGATCCTTTTGCGTCTGTCACTACGCCCAACACTCGCGAATTTGAAGCTCGTCACAGTCATCCCTTCCCAGATCCTACTCGGAATGCCATAAACAAGGTTTAGACTTTCTGGATCTCAAGAATGACCGCTAATGAGTCTAGCCTATACCACGAAGGTTTTAATCTTAGATTAGAAACCCAAGAGATACACATTCAAGCTTGATTGCATGTAGAACGGAAGTGGTTGTTAGGCACGCGTTCATAGGTGAGAATGGTGATGAGTGTCATAGATTATTACATTCATCATGTTGAAGAACGAATGGATATCTTAGAACAGAAATAGGCTTGAGTTGAATAGAAAAACAATAGTACTTTGCATTAATTCATGAAGAATAGCAGAGCTCTATACCTTAATCTATGGTGTGTAGAAACTCCACCGTTGAAAATACATAAGAACAAAAGGTCCAGGCATGGCTGAATGGCCAGCCCCCAAACGTGATCAAGAGATCAAAAGTATGATCAATTGTGTAAAACTCTATCCAAGATAAAAATACAATAGCAAAAGGTCCTATTTATAGAGAACTAGTAGCCTAGGGTTTACAGAAATGAGTAAATGATGCAGAATCTACTTTCGGGCCCACTTGGTGTGTGCTTGGGCTGGGCATTGAAGCTTTCACATGTAGAGACTTTTCTTGGAGTTAAACGCCAGCTTTTGTGCCAGTTTGGGCGTTTAACTCCAACTTTTATGCCAGTTCTGGCGTTTTGACGCCAGAATTTCTATGCTGACTTGGAACGCCGGTTTGGGCCATCAAATCTCAGGCAAAGTATGAACTATTATATATTTTTGGAAAGCCCAAGATGTTTACTTTCCAACAAAATTAAGAGCACGCCAATTGGGCTTCTGTAGCTCCAGAAAATCCAGTTCGAGTGCAGGGAGGTCAGAATCTAACAGCATCTGCAGTTCTTTTTCAGCCTCTGAATCAGATTTTTGCTCAGGTCCCTCAATTTCGGCTAGAAAATACCTGAAATCACAGAAGAATACACAAACTCATAGTAAAGTCCAGAAATGTGATTTTTATTTAAAAACTAATAAAAACATAATAAAAACTAACTAAAATATACTAACAGCATACTAAAAACAATGCTAAAAAGCATATAAATTATCCGCTCATCACAACACCAAACGTAAATTGTTGCTTGTCCCCAAGCAACTGAAAATCAAATAGGATAAAAAGAAGAGAATATACAATGAATTCCAAAAACATCTATGAAGATCAGTTTTAATTAGATGAGCAGGGCTTTTAGCTTTTTGCTTCCGAACAGTTTTGGCATCTCTCTTTATCCTTTGAAGTTCAGAATGATTGGCATCTATAGGGACTCAGAATTCAAATAGTGTTATTGATTCTCCTAGTTCAGTATGTTGATTCTTGAACACAGCTACTTTATGAGTCTTGGCCGTGACCCTAAGCATTTTGTTTTCCAGTATTACCACCGGATACATAGATGCCACAGACACATAACTGGGTGAACATTTTCAGATTGTGACTCAGCTTTGCTAGAGTCCCCAATTAGAGGTGTCTAGAGATCTTAAGCACACTCTTTTTGTTTTGGACCACGACTTTAACCGCTCAGTCTCAAGTTTTCACTTGACACCTTCATCCCACAAGCACATGATTAGGGACAGCTTGGTTTAGCCGCTTAGGTCAGGATTATATTCCTGTGGGCCTTCCTATCCACTGATGCTCAAAGCCTTGGATCCTTTTTATTTTACCCTTGCCTTTTGGTTTAAAGGGCTATTGGCTTTTTCTGCTTGCTTTTTCTTTCTCTCTCTTTTTTGTTCGCCTCTTTCTTTTTTTTTCGCATATATTTTTTTCTGCAAGCTTTTCACTGCTTTTTCTTGCTTCAAGAATCATTTTTATAATTTTTCAGATTATCAATAACATTTCTCCTTTTCCATCATTCTTTCAAGAGCCAACAATTTTAACATTCATGAACAACAAATTCAAAAATATGCGCTGTTCAAGCATTCATTCAGAAGAATAAAAAGTATTGCCACCACATCAAAATAATTAAACTATTTTAAAATTCAAAATTCATGTACTTCTTTTTCTTTTTGCAATTAAAAACACTTTTTATTTAAGAAAGGTGATGGATTCATAGGACATTCATAACTTTAAGACACTAATGATCATGTAATAAAGACACAAACATAGATAAACATAAAGCATAAAATTTCGAAAAATAGGAAATAAGGAACAAGGAAATTAAAGAATGGGTCCACCTTAGTGATGGCAGCTAGTTCTTCCTCTTGAAGATCTTATGGGGTGCTTGAGCTCCTCAATGTCTCTTCCTTGCCTTTGCTGCTCCTCTCTCATGACTCTTTGATCTTCTCTAATTTCATGAAGGAGAATCGAATGCTCTTAGTGTTCCACCGTTAGTTGTCCCATATTGGAACTTAATTCTCCTAGGGTGGTGTTAATTTGCTCCTAATAGTTTTGTGGGGGGAAAATGCATCCCTTGAGGCATCTCAAGGATTTCATGATGAGGAATTTCCTCATGTTCTTGTCCATGAGTGGGATCTCTTGTTTGCTCCATCCTTTTCTTTGTGATGGGCTTGTCCTCATCAATGAGGATGTTTTCTTCTATGTCGATTCCAGCTGAATTGCAAAAGTGACAAATGAGATGAAGGAAGGCTAACCTTGCCAAAGTAGAAGACTTGTCCGCCACTTTGTAGAGTTCTAGGGATATAACCTCATGAACTTCTACTTTCTCTCCAATCATGATGCTATGGATCATGATAGCCCGGTCTACAGTAACTTCAGACCGGTTACTAGTGGGAATGATTGAGCGTTGGATGAACTCCAACCATCCCCTAGCCACGGGCTTGAGGTCATGCCTTCTTAGTTGAACCAGCTTCCCTCTTGAATCTCTCTTCCATTGAGCACCCTCTTCACAAATGTCTATGAGAACTTGGTCCAACCTTTGATCAAAGTTGACCCTTCTAGTGTAGGGGTGTGCATCTCCTTGCATCATTGGCAAGTTGAATACCAACCTTACATTTTCCGGACTGAAATCTAAGGATTTCCCCCGAACCATTATAAGCCAATTCTTTGGATCCGGGTTCACACTTTGATCATGGTTCTTGGTGATCTATGCATTGGCATAGAACTCTTGAACCATTAAGATTCCGACTTGTTGAATGGGGTTGGTGAGAACTTCCCAACCTCTTCTTCGAATCTCATGTCGGATCTCCAGATATTCACCCTTTTTGAGCTTGAAAAGGACCTCGGGGATCACTTTCTTCTTGGCCACAACTTCATAGAAGTGGTCTTGATGCACCTTTGAGATGAATCTCTCCATCTCCCATGACTCGGAAGTGGAAGCTATTGCCTTCCCTTTCCTCTTTCTAGAGGTTTCTCCGGCCTTTAGTGCCATAAATGGTTATGGAAAAATAAAAAGCTTTAGCTTTTACCACACCAAACTTAGAAGGTTTTCTCGTCCTCGAGCAAAAAAGAAGAAAGAAGAGAGTAGAGGAAGAAGAAATAGAGGAGATGGAGGGAGGGGGTAGTGTTTAAGCCAAGGGGGTGAAGTAGTGTTTAAGATGTGTGAAAATGAAGGAGTGAAGATGAGTTTATATAGGAGTGGAGAGGGGGGCTTGGGTTCGGCCATGTATGGGTGGGTTTGGGAGGAAAAGTGGTTTGCATTTGAATGGTGAGGTAGGTGGGGTTTATGATGGATGGATGTTGATTGGTGAAGGGTTTATAGAGAAGAGGGTAGGATTTGATAGGTGAGGGATTTTTGGGGAAGAGGTATAGAGGTGATTGGTGAAGGGTATTTGGGGAAGAGTATTATGAAAAGGTGTGAAGAAAAGAGAGAGTGAGTTGAGGTTGGTGGGGATCCTATGGGGTCCACAGATCCTGAGGTGTCAAGAATTTCTCATCCCTGCACCAATTAGGCGTGCAAAACGCCCTCTGCTGCCAATCCTGGCGTTAAACGCCAGGTTGCTGCCTATTTCTGGCGTTTAACGCCAGCTTCTTGCCCTTTTCTGGCGTTAAACGCTAGTCTAGTGCCCATTTCTGGCGTTAAACGCCCAGAATAGTGCCAGGCTGGGCGTTTAACGCCCATTCTGCTGCCCTTACTGGCGTTTAAATGCCAGTAGGCTTCTCCTCCATGGTGTGCTATTTTTCATTCTGTTTTTTAGTTTGTTTTTGATTTTTCAATTGTTTTTGTGACTTCACATGATCATCAACCTATAGAAAACATAAAATAACAATGGAAAATAGAAATTTAACATAGATAAGTAAAATTGGGTTGCCTCCCAACAAGTGCTTCTTTAATGTCAGTAGCTTGACAGTGGGCTCTCATGGAGCCTCACAGATACTCAGAGCATGATGATGGCCTCTCAACACCAAACTTAGAGTTTGGTTGTGGCTTCCTAACACCAAACTTAGAGTTTGAATGTAGGGATTTTGTTTGACTCTGTATTGAGAGAAGCTTTTCATGCTTCCTCTCCATGGTTACAGAGAAAGATCCTTGGGCTTTAAACACAAGGGAGTCCTCATTCACTTGAAGGACCAATTTTCCTCTGTCAACATCAATCACAGCTCTTTCTGTGGCTAGGAAGGATCTGCCAAGGATGATGAATTCATCCATACACTTCCCGGTGTCTAGGATTATGAAATCAACAGGGATGTAGTGGCCTTCAACCTTTACCAAGACATCCTCTACAAGTCCATAAGCCTGTTTTCTTGAATTGTCTGCCATCTCTAGTGAGATTCTTGCAGTTTGTACCTCAAGAATTCCTAGCTTCTCCATTATAGAGAGAGGCATGAGGTTTATGCTTGACCCTAGGTCACACAGAGCCTTCTCAAAGGTCATGGTGCCTATGGTACAAGGTATTGAAAACTTTTGCAGGATCCTGTCTTTTCAGAGGTAATTTCTGCCTAGTCAGGTCATCAAGTTCTTTGGGGAGCAAGGGGGGTTCATCCTCCCAAGTCTCATTACCAAATAGCTTGGCATTTAGCTTCATGATTGCTCCAAGGTACTTAGCAACTTGTTCTTCAGTAACATCTTCATCCTCTTCAGAGGAAGAATACTCATCAGAGCTCATGAATGGCAAAAGTAAATTCAATGGAATCTCTATGGTCTCTATATGAGCCTCAAATTCCCATGTTTCCTCATTAGGGAACTCCTTGGAGGCCAATGGACGTCCATTGAGGTCTTCCTCAGTGGAAATCACTGCCTCTTCCTCCTCTCCAGGTTCGGCCGTGTGGGTAATATTGATGGCCTTGCACTCTCCTTTTGGATTATCTTCTGTGTTGCTTGGAAGAGTACTAGGAGGGAGTTCAGTAACTTTCTTGCTCAGCTGACCCACTTGTGCCTCCAAATTTCTAATGGAGGACCTTGTTTCAGTCATGAAACTTTAAGTGGTTTTAATTAGATCAGAGACTACAGTTGCTAAGTCAGAGTGGCTTTGCTTAGAATCATCTGTCTGTTGCTGAGAAGATGATGGAAAAGGCTTGCTATTGCTAAACCTATTTCTTCCACCATTATTGTTGTTGAAGCCTTGTTGAGGCCTCTGTTGATCCTTCCATGAGAGGTTTGGGTGATTTCTCCATGAAGGATTATAGGTGTTTCCATAGGATTCTCCCATGTAATTCACCTCTTCCATTGCTGGGTTCTCAGGATCATAAGCTTCTTCTTCAGATGAAGCTTCTTTGGTACTGACTGTTGCTGCTTGCATTTCAGACAGACTCTGAGAAATCATACTGACTTGCTGAGTCAATATTTTGTTCTGAGCCAATATGGCATTCAGAGTATCAATCTCAAGAACTCCTTTCTTCTGATTTGTCCCATTATTCACAGGATTCCTTTAAGAAGTGTACATGAATTGGTTATTTGCAACCATTTCAATGAGTTCTTGAGCTTCTGTAGGCGTCTTCTTCAGATGAAGAGATCCTCCAGCAGAGCTGTCCAATGACATTTTGGACAATTCAGATAGACCATCATAGAAGATACCTATCATGCTCCATTCTGAAAGCATGTCAGAAGGACACCTTCTGATTAATTGCTTGTATCTTTCCCAAGGTTCATAGAGGGATTCACCTTCCTTCTGTCTGAAGGTTTGGAATTCTACTCTAAGCTTGCTCAATTTTTGAGGTGGAAAGAACTTTGCCAAGAAGGCATTGACTAGCTTTTCCCAAGAGTTCAGGCTTTCTTTAGGTTGTGAATCCAACCATGTTCTAGCTCTGTCTCTTACAGCAAAAGGAAAAAGCATAAGCTTGTAGACCTCAGGATCAACCCCGTTGGTCTTGACAGTGTCAGATTTGCAAGAATTCAGCTAAGAACTTATGAGGATCTTCCAATGGAAGTCCATGAAACTTGCAATTCTGTTGCATTAGAGAAGCTAATTGAGGTTTAAGCTCAAAGTTGTTTACTCCAATGGCAGGGATTGAGATGCTTCTCCCATAGAAGTCGGGAGTAGGTGCAGTAAAGTCACCAAGCACCTTCCTTGCATTGTTGGCATTGTTGTTGTTTTCGGCTGCCATGGCTTCTTCTTGTTTGAAAAGTTCTGTTAGGTCCTCTATAGAGAGTTGTACTTTAGCTTCTCTTAGCTTTCTCTTCAAGGTCCTTTCAGGTTCAGGATCAGCTTCAACAAGAATGCCTTTGTCCTTGCTCCTGCTCATATGAAAAGAGAGGAGAGGAAAATATGGAATCCTCTATGTCACAGTATAGAGATTCCTTGAGGTGCCAGAGGTAAATAAAAATAGAAGAATGAGGTAGAGAAGAGAGAATTTGAACTTATCAAGAGGGATAGAGTTCGAATTGTACATTGAGGAGGAGTGTTAGTCCTTTAAATAGAAGGATTTGAGAAGAGGGGAAGAATTTTCGAAATTAAAGTAAAAAGATTTTGAAATAATTAAAAGAAATTTTAAAAATTTGGTAAATGATTTTCAAAAACTAAGATTGGGAAAGAAATTAAGTGATTTTTGGAAAAGATTTTGAAATTAGAAATAAAAAAGATATGATTGAAACTTAATTTTGAAAAAGATGTGATTGAGAAGATATGATTGAGAAGATATGATTGAAAATCAAATTTAAAAGAAGAAAGTTTTTTTAAAATTAAAGTTGATTACTTGACCAACAAGAAATTAAAAGATGTGATTCTAGAATGAAAACTTTTGATCCTTTCTTAAGAAGCAAGTAATAACTTGAAAATTTTGAATTAAATCACTAATTGTAGCAAGGATTTTCAAAAATAGTAAAAAATAAAAAAAATTGAAAAGAAATTGATTTTGAAAAGATATGATTTGAAAAAAAATTGATTTTGAAAAATTATGAAAATTTGAAAAAGATTTGAATTAAAAACAAAATCTTCCCTCTAGTTTCCTCCTGGCGTTAAACGCCCAGAATGGCATTCATTCCGGTGTTTAACGCCCAAAATGCTACCTTTTTGGGCGTTTAACGCCCAGCCAGGTACCCTGGCTGGCGTTTAAACGCCAGTTTTCCTTCTTCACTGGGCGTTTTGAATGCCCATATTTTTCTGTGTAATTCCTCTGCTAAATGTTCTGAATTTTCAATTCTCTATGTTATTGACTTGAAAAGTCACAATTTTAAAAAAAATTTGAATTTTTAATGATGAGAAACAATAAAAAATGCAACTAAGATCAAATAAACAATGCATGCAAGACACCAAACTCAGAAGTTTGTATACTAAGGACTATAACAATTTAAAAAATGCATATAAGAAACAACAAAAGACACAAAATAAGAGAAATCAAAGACCAGAGCAATGAAATCATCAAGAACAACTTGAAGATCAATGAAGAACATATTGCATATATTCAAAAAATGCAAGAAGAATAAAGGCATGCAATTGACACCAAACTTAAAAATTGACACTTGACTCAAACAAGAAACATAAAATATTTTTGATTTTGTAAATTTTAATTTTTTTTGTGATTTTTCGAAAATTATATGGAAAAGGAAATAAAGAGATTCAAAATTTTTAATGAGAATTCCAAGAATCATGCAATGTTAGTCTAAAACTCCGGTCTAGGAATTAGACATGGCTTACTAGCCAGCCAAGCTTTCAGTGAAAGCTTCGGTCCAAAACACTAGACATAGGCAATGGCCAGCCAAGCTTTAGCAAATCATTACTTTCAATAGCAAAATTGATAGAAATCAACAAGGTCTTGTGATGATAAGTTGAAACCTCGGTCCAAAAGATTAGACATGGCTTCTCAGCCAGCCAGACTTCAACAAATCATTATGAAACTCTAGAATCAATTCTTAAAAACTCTAAAGAACAGAATAGAAATATTTTTGTATTTTTGAAAAAAAATTTTCAAAAATAAAAAGTAAAAAGCTTAAAGCATAAAGTAAAATTACCTAATCTAAGCAACAAGATGAATCGTCAGTTGTCCAAATTCGAACAATCCTCGGCAACGGCACCAAAAACTTGGTGCACGAAATTGTGATCATCAATGGCGCCAACAACTTGGTACGCACAATTGTAATATCAACTCTTTATCACAACTCCGCACAACTAAGCAGCAAGTGCACTGGGTCGTCCAAGTAATAAACCTTACGTGAGTAAGGGTCGATCCCACGGAGACTGTCGGCTTGAAGCAAGCTATGCTCATCTTGTAAATCTCAGTCAGGCGGATTCAAATGGTTATGGAGAATTGATAATTAAAATATGAATAAAACATAAAATAAAGATAGAGATACTTATCAAATTCATTGGTAGGAATTTCAGATAAGCGTATGAAGATGCTTTGTTCCTTTTGAACCTCTGCTTTCCTATTGCCTTCGTCCAATCATTCATACTCCTTTCCATGGCAAGCTTTATGTTGGGCATCACTGTTGTCAATGGCTACTTCTCATCCTCTCAGTGAAAATATTCCAAATACGCTGTCACCGCACGGCTAATCATCTGTCGGTTCTCGATCATGTTGGAATAGGATCTATTGATCCTTTTGCGTCTGTCACTACGCCCAACACTCGCGAGTTTGAAGCTCGTCACAGTCATCCCTTCCCAGATCCTACTCGAAATACCACAGACAAGGTTTAGACTTTTTGGATCTCAAGAATGACCACCAATAATTCTAGCCTATACCACGAAGGTTTTAATCTTAGATTAGAAACCCAAGAGATACACATTCAAGCTTGATAGCATGTAGAACGGAAGTGGTTGTCAGGCACGCGTTCATAGGTGAGAATGGTAATGAGTGTCACGGATCATC
The DNA here is from genome assembly GCF_000816755.2 of Arachis ipaensis. Classification (NCBI taxonomy): domain Eukaryota; kingdom Viridiplantae; phylum Streptophyta; class Magnoliopsida; order Fabales; family Fabaceae; genus Arachis; species Arachis ipaensis. The sequence goes on from NC_029789.2 coordinate 49,193,415, forward strand.
ACATTCATCATGTTAAAGAATGAATGGATATCTTAGAATAGAAATAGGCTTGAGTTGAATAGAAAAACAATAGTACTTTGTATTAATTCATGAAGAATAGCAGAGCTCCACACCTTAATCTTTGGTGTGTAGAAACTCCACCGTTGAAAATACATATGAACAAAAGGTCCAGGCATGGCCGAATAGCCAGCCCCCAAACGTGATCAAGAGATCAAAAGTATGATCAGTTGTGTAAAAGTCTATCCAAGATAAAAATACAATAGCAAAAGGTCCTATTTATAGAGAACTAGTAGCCTAGGGTTTACAGAAATGAGTAAATGATGCAGAATCCACTTCCGGGCCCACCTGGTGTGTGCTTGGGCTGAGCATTGAAGCTTTCACATGTAGAGACTTTTCTTGGAGTTAAACGCAAGCTTTTGTGCCAGTTTGGGCGTTTAACTCCAGCTTTTATGCCAGTTCTGGCGTTTTGACGCCAGAATTTCTATGCTGATCTGGAATGCCGGTTTGAGCCATCAAATCTCAGAAAAAGTATAGACTATTATATATTTCTGGAAAGCTCAGGATATCTACTTTCCAACGCAATTAAGAGTGCGCCAATTGGGCTTCTGTAGCTCCAAAAAATCCACTTTGAGTGCAGGGAGGTCAGAATCCAACAGCATCTGTAGTCCTTTTTCAGCCTTTGAATCAGATTTTTGCACAGGTCCGTCAATTTTAGCCAGAAAATACCTGAAATCACAGAAAAATATACAAACTCATAGTAAAGTCCAGAAATATGATTTTTATTTAAAAACTAATAAAAACATAATAAAAACTAACTAAAATATACTAAAAGCATACTAAAAATAATGCCAAAAAGCGTATAAATTATCTGCTCATCAATCACCTTGATATCAGTTGTTTGGTGTGTATAGGAACCAGATGGCACCTCGTGGACGCGGTCGTGGCCGAAGAAAAGGTCAAATTAGTAATGAGGAACCCGAGACATATACGAATAACCCGGTTAATTTCATGGCTGCTTTGGAGAACATGGCTGCTGTTATGCAAGCTACTGCGGAGGCACTTGGACAATAGATGAACAATGGTAATTGGGAAAATGGTGAAAATGGGCCTATGACGTTGTCAGTATTTTTGAAAGTTAACCAACCAGCCTTTAGAGGAACCAGTAATTCGACAGAAGCTGATAACTAGTTTCAGGCAATGGAGCGAGCACTGCAAGCACAACTGGTTCCCGAGGATCAACATGTTAAATTCACCACTTATCAGTTAGTGGGGGAAGCACAATTTTGGTGGCAGGGGACCTGACGCCTCCTACAGCACAGCGATGCCGTGATACCTTGGGACGCATTCCGACTTGAATTCTATAGGAAATATTTTCCTAACTCCGTCAGGATGGCAAAGGAGCTCGAGTTATTATAAATAAAGCAGGATTCCATGTCAGTAGCCATGTATACAAACAGATTTGAGGAGCTATGTCATTTTTCTAATATCCGTTTGGGTGCCCAGGAGTGCTTCGAAGAATGAAAGTGCATTAAATATGAAGGTGGACTTCGGAGCAACATTTTGAGTACCATGGGCCTGATGGAGATCAGAACCTTCTCTGAACTGGTAAACAAAAGCAGAGTTGCTTAAGATTGTTTGAGAAAGGTGGCATTAGATAAGGGTGACTACCGAGCCTCTGTTAGGGGAGACCAAGGAAGAGGACAAGCGAGGTGGCAATATTCCACAGCAACAGCAAGGTCAGAATAACTTCCGAAGGTTCAACAATAACAACAACCAGGCTAGGGAAGAGGACAAGGAAAACAAGCTCAATTTCTGCCCAATGATTCAACTTGTAGGAGGTGCAGAAAATACCACCCGAACACTCTGTGCAGAGCCGGTTGGGTGTATGTTATTATTGTGGGAAAGCTGGGCATCTGTCTTGGAATTGTCCAGAGAAGAAGAGTCAGGAAGCTAGGAGATCCCTGCAGGCGGGACAAGTGTACACCATGGTGGCGGATGGTGCTGAGGGCATAGATGCTTCGACTAGAGGTAACGGTGAGTCAGTAATTAAAATTTTGATTGCCTTGCATGATAATGACCTGTAGTACTCATCATAATGCATTACCGAGTTGTGAGAATTGTGAAACAAAATGGCATTTGGTTGTCTTAGATGAAATGACTAGGTTCTTAAAGAATGATAACTAGAGTTATGCAGTAGAAGAGGATTGAAAGAATTGAGCATACAACTTGAGTTATAGGTTAAGGATCGGGAGTGTTAAGAGCAGTGCGACGACACTATTAGAATCAGTAGAACTTAGGAGCCTAAGGGAGTGTGACATAAAAGACAAAATCCGTTCAATCAAGTGTTCCCAGTACGAAGCGCTAGTTATGTCGGAGGTAAAAGAAGATAACAATAGGATTAATTATACGTGAGGGAGTGCATTAACAAATCTCGGCGAGTCAACCTAGTTTTTCCTTTGGGGACTTACACTGGGAGTCCATCTTGAAGTTCTTTATTGAATAACGAATTGATCAACTTCCCAATCCTATTTCTTACTTGCATGAATCTCGTTTCTCCCGAAAGAAGCTTGAACCTCTACTGGAGTAATCGAGCAAATCCTTGAGTCTTGGGGCTTACTACGAGTGAAAATTACTTTCTTTAGCAAACTTGCATTGCATTGATGTCAGCTAAGATTTATTTAACTTGATGCACTTTATTCCCTCTCCATCAAGCTTGGACTTCAATCCTCTCTTTATAGTACACCTTAATTTCCTTTTTGTGCATTTTTGCTAATCTCTAAGACTTGCTGCAATCACCACATAGGACATTCTTTTATCTTCCAGCGAATACTATTTGTGTAATTCAATCACCTTTGGGCTCTATATCCTTTAAAAAAAATCAACTTGAACTTGGTTTATCATATATAATTCTTAGACGTAACCATCGGGATACTGTGACGACGCCTCAGTACGAAGACTTTGAGACGTAATTGAAGGGTTTGATATCGTTGGGTGATCGTGAATCAAATGACAAGCCTACTTGCTTTTCGCCTATCAGAGAGGGCTATTCATCGAGGAACTTAATGGGAACATACATTAGTAAATAGTAAGATTACGCGGTACGATAATCACTTTGGTAATGAAGTGACCCCAAAAGGATAGGGAGCCGAGACAACAGAAGGACTAGGAAAATTTGGAGTGAGGTTCTAATGTCATAGAGACAACTAAAGAGAGTTGTGCGGATAAGAGAAGAGAATACATAAATTGTTCGAAGAAGAAAGTTACGCGTACTCAGCAGTTACTTCAACAGATTGGGATTAGTGAGCAATTAAGATTAAGGGATTACAACCGAGATGTATTAGACCAATTGAAGTAATAAGATGGATTAGAGACAAGGATGGAAGAACACACCTAAGAACTTGAACCCGAGAGGAGAAACGACTACCGCACCTATTTTCAGATAGGTGAACTTAAATTTTGGGGGCAAAATTCCTAATTAGGTAGTTAGGATATAAAATTCATAAAAATTAATAAATAATTAGCCAATAAATTAAGTATTATTTAAAGAAGTTAGAAACCTAAATTTTATAGTT
>NC_029789.2:49197554-49203620 GCF_000816755.2 Arachis ipaensis
AGAATTAATTAAATATAAATTTTGGCACTAATTTTAAAGAATTCGGCCCGAGAATGGGCTGAACGAGCCAAACCGAGCGAACCAGGCCCGTATTGGGCCCAAGGCCCAACCCATTCTCATTTAAGGGAGGAGCTCAGTTCTTCTTCCTCTTCCTCAAAACAAACTCACGCTTCACACTCATGGAAGGAGAAGGGAGAGTTTCCAAAATCTAACGTCACATTTAATTCCACATATCTTTTCACTCCAAGCTCCGATCGCTGTATCATTTGCGGTCATGCGTCTGCAGTGATGAGCTCTACAAAGCCCAGTACTTCATTAGGTAAGGAATCCACGATTTCATTTCCAATTTCTCCTCCCCTAATTTCAAAAATTTGCATGTTGTGAGGTATTGAGATCTTTGAATTTTGATGTTATAGGATCCGATTAGCTTGAGAAATTAGCGAGTTTTTGTTAGATTGAGACACGGTGAAGGTAAGAAACCCGCCAAAACCTAGTAAATCCCTTGATTATAAGTGTTGGGTATAGATATTTGGTATATAAATGTGATAATATATGTTAGGTAGTGTATATGTGAGATTGGAACTCATTTGAAGAGATTCGAAGCTTGTCTGAACCTTGGGTGTTGAGGTTTCAGTATTGGAGGCTTGTGACCTCGTCAATTTGGGTGTTTTTGGCTTATGGGAGAAATCGGCCAAGGGTTGGCTTTAGTTTCTCGTATTTAATATGTAATGTCTTGTGAAAACTTAGGCTAGATAACTATAGGATAGGTTGGGATGTATGATTGTGTTAAATGTTTAGTACCCTTGATGATAATTGTTGAATTGTGTTGAGAATGAATTTGAAAACTTATGTTTATGGTGAGAATGTATTGGTGCATGATGATCTTAATGATGAATGATGAGGATGATGGGAATGAATATGTATATGGTGTTAAATTGATGATTTTGATTATTTGATTGAGAATTTCTTGTAAGAAATTGTTTAAAACTGAGGTATGATTGGTTGTGGTAGGATATAGGGCTGTGTTTCTGTGATAATGGTATGTTTTGGTGTTGATTATAAGCAATAAAAACTTGGTATTGAGTTATGCTTTTGTGAAAATAGAGGTTTGATGAATATTGCGAAAATCTGATTTTTTGCCGAACTTCGGCGAGCCATAACTCGGCTTCCGGACCCCCAAAATATTTCAAGTTTGTTTCATATGAAAATTGGGTCCGTGAAGTTCATGCCATTTGAAGAACGGATGATGATGAGCAGATATTTTATATGCTTTTTGGCATTACTTTCATATAATTTTTGCTATGTTTTATTTAAGTTTTATTATATTTTCATAGGTTTTAGTGCAAAATTCATATTTTTTAGATTCTACTTTAAGTTTGGGTGTTTTATGGTGATTTTAGGTATTTTCTGGCTAAAATTGAGGAGCTGAGCAAAAGTCTAATTCAGAGACAGAGAAAGCACTACAGATGCTGTCAGGATCTGACCTTCATGCACTCCAAAGAGCTTTTCTGGAGTTACAGAAGTCTAAATGGCGTGCTATCAATGATTATGGAAAGCTAACATCCAGGGCTTTCTAGAGATATATAATAGTCTATACTTTGTTTCGGAAAGAAAGCCACAAAATTGGCATCTAACACTAGCCACAAGTCCCATTCCTGGCGTCCAGCACCCATAGGGGAGCAACTGGAGTTCAACGCCCAAAAGGGGGTACCTAGCCAGCGTTCAATGCCCATAAGGGATATTAGCACATGGAAGACACCCAAACTTAGCCTAAACACTCACCAAGTGGGCCCCAGAAGTAGATTTTTGTACTGTCAACTTAGTTTATCTTATTTTTGTAATCCTTAGTCATTAGATTAGTATATATAGATAAGAACTCTTGCCCACTTTCACGTTTACCATTGTATTTTTCTATCAGCATGAGTCACTAAACCTCCTAGGTTAAGGAGCTCTGCTGATTTTAATGGATTAATAAAAGTACTACTGTTCTATTCAATTTGTGTGTGACTCTATTCTAAAATGTATCTTCGTTCTTTAACCTTATGAATGGGATGATCCGTAACACATTCATCTTCATTTTGTAACACCCAAATTACCCTAAGCCTTACCTCTAGCCGTAAAGCAAAGGTTAATCAGAGGTTACGACAGTCCTAGGGCTTGTACAAATTTATATATATATAGAAGGAAATAATATGATCTAGAAGCCTGATGAAGGATATAGCTCAAAGACAGAATTACAAAAGCACGAAACGTTCACACGAAGCTAACGCATAAGATACAAGATATAGAAGCAAAAGAATGGAATATATATAGATATAAGAGTATAATAATCATAGGGGACTAGTCGCGACTTGCGAAGTTTAAGCCGACTAGTATATACAGACATATAGAGTTTGGGGTTAAAAACAGCTTATACAACTATTCTCTCAAATAGGCCTCTAAGGCCATAAAGATAAATATACAAAAGATGTGAGAGCAGCTATAACAAAGAAAAACATAAATAAACCAAGGATGAACCATACTCCGATCTATCACCATATCCACAATCTCACTGAGGTGGACTACGACCTGTATCTGAAAAATAACAACAAAGCATGGAATGAGAACCAGAGGTTCTCAGTATGGTAACAGTGCCCAATAATGTAAGATGTAAGGCCCCGGGACACTAAAGGCAATCCTAGAACTTCACACCAAACCGATATTCAAGCTTAACATAATTAAATAAATAAATAAAGAACTTAAACCATAACCGGGTTATCTAAACTTAGGGGATTTCTAACTAGAACTAGTCACACCGCTGTATCCCACAGCCTTTACCACCTTAACCTCCGTGCGATCCCATCACCACCACCTACCTAACCTCCTCAGCACCAGACAAACACAATTAATACAAACAAGTAATACACAGGTAATAATCATATATCACAATTAATTCAAGAAGCAAGTAAGCACATTATACAATTGGGCAAATTCAAGTAATCAAAGAAAATAAGCACATAAAAGATGCATGTGATGAATGCCTGTCCTATTGGCTCGTGATATCACTTGTCAGTCCATAAATACCAACCCGACACATCCTTTCGGATGTCGCCTTTTCTGCCACTTCCGAGGATATAGCGCCTGGCCCACTCTTGTTCCGAGGATATAGTGCCTGGCCCACTATTGTTCCAAGGATATAGTGCCTGGCCCACTTTCATGCTCAATCTGAGGATATAGTGCCTGGCCCACTCTTGCGGCAGAAGAAAAAAACAACGATTACATATAACTCATCAATATCATTCCAAGGATATAGTGTCTGGCTCACTATCATTCCAAGGTTATAGTGCCTGGCTCACTTATCCACATCCACAAGTCCATTGATGCGTGAGCATCTTTCCTATCTTTCCTATCTTTTCCGAGGATATAGTGTCTGGCTCACGCATCGCGGTGCAACTTTACTTTTCACGCGTACGCGTCAGGTACGCGCACGCGTCGCCATCGCTGGTCATCTCCTTTAATTCTTGTGCTCCTTCCATTTGTGCAAGCTTCCTCTCCATCCTCTAAGCCATTCCTTCCCTATATAGCCTTCTTCTCTTTTTCTGCGGAAGCTCCATCAAATCCAACCAAATGCTACCTAAAATAAACAGAATTGCACAAGACTCAAAGTAGCATCTATAGTGGCTAAAAGATAATTATTTTTTGATTAAACTCAACAAATTAAATGCAAATTCACTAGGAAAAGATAGGAAAGATGCTGACGCATCATCCATCAACCTCAAATCATCGTCATTTCTCATCTCAAATCACTTCCAATTATTAACTCTCAACATTACAAGGATATAGTGCCTGGCACACTCTCTTTCAAACATTATCATTTCAAGGTTATAGTGCCTGGCACACTCTCAACATCCATCAGGATCATTCTTTCCTTTTTTGAGTACTCAACTCATCACATCCATCATCAATTCATGATTTCTATTCCGAACTCATAGTTCATCAATTTCTCAAATTCGCTTTTAGCAATCACCATATTCATCACTCTTTCTTCTCTCTCAACTAACTCATCCTCAGTACACCAGAAACCTAAACTTCCGTTTGCTAACTTTTCAAAGTAAAACCCAAATTCAACCTCCTAAGACCTTTCCCATATTCCAACATCCAAAAATTGAGTCCAAGAGTCTTAAAACGGTGTTATAGAAGCTTACAACCTTGTTGGGAAGATAGAATAGTTGAAAATAAGAAAAATTTGAGAAGCAGGGTGTGTGCGTCCGCATAGGGGTTTGCGTGCGCATGCCCAGGAAATTTTGAAAGTGTGTGATGAGCGGATAATTTATACGCTTTTTGACATTGTTTTTAGTATGTTTTTAGTAGGATCTAGTTACTTTTAGGGATGTTTTCATTAGTTTTTATGTTAAATTCACATTTCTGGACTTTACTATGAGATTGTGTGTTTTTCTGTGATTTCAAGTATTTTCTGGCTGAAATTGAGGGACTTGAGCAGAAATCAGATTCAGAGGTTGAAGAAGGACTGCTGATGCTGTTGGATTCTGACCTCCCTGCACTCAAAGTAAATTTTCTGGAGCTACAGAACTCGAAATGGCGCGCTTCCAATTGCTTTGGAAAGTAGACATCCAGGGCTTTCCAAAAATGTATAATAGTCCATACTTTGGCCAAGAATAGACGACATAAACTGGCGTTCAACGCCAGCTTTCTACCCAATTCTGGTGTCCAGCGCCAGAAAAGGAGCCAAAACCAGAGTTGAACGCCCAAACTGGCACAAAAGCTGGCGTTCAACTCCACAAATGGCCTCTGCACGTGCAACACTTAAGCTCAGCCCAAACACACACCAAGTGGGCCCAGGAAGTGGATTTATGCATCAATTACTTACTCATGTAAACCCTAGTAGCTAGTTTATTATAAATAGGACCTCTTACTACTGTAGTAGACATCTTTGGTCTCAGTTTTATTCCATTGTTCATCTTAGGAGACTATTGATCTCGTTTAGGGGGCTGGCCATCTCGTCCATGCCTGGACCTCTCACTTATGTATTTTCAACGGTAGAGTTTCTACACTCCATGGATTAAGGTGTGGAGCTCTGCTGTTCCTCAAAGATTAATGCAAAGTACTACTGTTTTCTATTCAATTCATCTTATTTCGCTTCTAAGATATCTATTCGCACCCAAGAATGTGATGAAGGTGATGATTATGTGTGACGCTCATCATCCTTCTCCCTTATGAACGCGTGCCTGACAAACACTTCTGTTCGACATGAAATAAGCTAGAATGAATATCTCTTAGATCTCCTAACCAGAATCTTCGTGGCGTAAGCTAGAATGATGGCGGCATTCAAGAGAATCCGGAAGGTCTAAACCTTGTCTGTGGTATTCCAAGTAGGATTCAATGATTGAATGACTGTGACGAGCTCCGAACTCGCGATTGCAGATGACCGAAAGTAGCCATTGACAGTGGTGATGTATCACATAAAGCCAGCCATGGAAAGGAGTAAGACTGATTGGATAAAGATAGCAGGAAAGCAGAGGTTTAGAGGAACGAAAAGCATCTCCATTCGCTTATCTGAGATTCTTACCAATGAATTACATAAGTATCTCTATCCCTATTCTATTATATAATATTCGAAAACACCATTATCACTTTATATCTGCCTAACTGAAATTTACAAGGTGACCATAGCTTGCTTCATACCAACAATCTCCGTGGGATTCGACCCTTACTCACGTAAGGTATTACTTGGACGACCCAGTGCACTTGCTGGTTAGTTGTATCGAAGTTGTGACAATTATGAATTAAGATCAGAGCACCAAGCTTTGGAGCCATTACCACGATTTGTTCGAGCCTGGAGATCACAATTTCGTGCACCAAGTTTTTGGCGCCGTTGCCGGGGATTGTTCGAGTTTGGACAACTGACGGTTCATCTTGTTGCTCAGATTGGGTAACTTTCTTTTCGTTTTCTTTTCAAAAATTTTTCAAAAATATTTCAAAAAAAAAATTTTTTTTTCATTTGTTTTCGAAAAAAAAAAAAGAGAGGGTTCTAAAATAAAAATGTTTTCAAAAATATATTTTTCTTCA
>NC_029789.2:49203636-49203954 GCF_000816755.2 Arachis ipaensis
CCCTTCCCTATATAAAGCCCTCCATTCTTCATCAAATTCACACAACACACCCCTCTACACCCTTCTTGGCCGAAACACTTCTCACTCTCCCTCTCCTCCATTTCTTCTTCTTCTTCATCTATTCTTTCTTTTATTGCTCGAGGGCCAGAAAAATTCTAAGTTTGGTGTGGTAAAAGCATAGCTTTTTTGTTTTTCCATAACCATTAATGGCACCTAAGGCCAGAGAAACCTCAAGAAAGAGGAAAGAGAAGACGATTGCTTCCACCTCTGAGTCATGGGAGATGAAAAGATTCATCTCAAGGGTCTATAGCTCAGTGA
>NC_029789.2:49204096-49208159 GCF_000816755.2 Arachis ipaensis
GGAAGTGGATTTATGCATCAATTACTTACTCATGTAAACCCTAGTAGCTAGTTTATTATAAATAGGACCTCTTACTACTGTAGTAGACATCTTTGGTCTCAGTTTTATTCTATTGTTCATCTTAGGAGACTATTGATCTCGTTTAGGGGGCTGGCCATCTCGGCCATGCCTGAACCTCTCACTTATGTATTTTCAACGGTAGAGTTTCTACACTCCATGGATTAAGGTGTGAAGCTCTGCTGTTCCTCAAAGATTAATGCAAAGTACTACTGTTTTCTATTCAATTCATCTTATTTCGCTTCTAAGATATCCATTCGCTCCCAAGAACGTGATGAAGGTGATGATTATGTGTGACGCTCATCATCCTTCTCCCTTATGAACGCGTGCCTGACAAACACTTCTGTTCTACATGAATTAAGATCAGAGCACCAAGCTTTGGAGCCATTACCAGGATTTGTTCGAGCCTGGAGATTACAATTTCGTGCACCAGTGTGCGTACGCATAGGAGTGTGCGTACGCACAGGTGTAAAAACTTGTAAGGTCTGTTCACTCGCACAGGGTGTGCTAGCGCTCCCAACAGACGATCTTTTCCCGACTTGTGCATGCGCACAGGACTGTGCGTCCGCACAGGTTGAACTTCTGCATGGATGTGTGTGCGCACAAGCTGTGCTAACACTGCAGGCAGTAAGCCTTTACCTACCTGTGCGTACACACAGGTTTGTGTGTCCGCACAGAATGAGATTTTTGCAGGTTTGTGCGTGCGCACAAAGCTGTGCGTGCGCACATATCAGAAATTCTGAAATTCTGCAACTTTGCAGAATTTCAGATTTTCAACACCAACTTTGAATGATCATAACTTCCTCTACAAAATTCCAAATCTTTCAAACTTTATATCATTTCTAAGAGTTTTTAATAAAATTTAATTCTAAACTAATTTCAACCGATTTTGAAGACCGAGGCAAAAGTTATAATCAGACAAAGTTCACCAAAAATCCATTTTTAACCAAAAGTTCACAAATTCCAACTTTTCCCATTACCACAACTCAAACCAACCAAAACTAAATAAAACCATTCCAAACTCCATTTTTACCCAAAACCTCATAACCTCAAATTCAACCAATTCTCAAATCAAAACCAAACCAAACCTGCCCAATCACTAAACCACTACCACATACAACATCTTACCTACACTTCCACCAATTCCACACCTAATTCACTCAACATTTTCACCATAACTCAACCATGGTCCAAAATTCACAATTCTAAACCTCAACTTCACAATTTCCACACAACTAACATCATAACTCATCAATCTTCAAAATATCAATAACAATCTTAATTCTCTTTATTCAACAATGACATCCCCATTTATTATCATCAATCATCAACAACATCCACAAACCCTCATCACCAACAATAAATCACACATTTATCATTAACCTTCACAATCATTAAATACCAACAATCATCACCAAATCATATAATCACTATTATTATTATTCAAATTCCTTCTACATAACACCATTACAACATCAATCCATCCACATTAACAACACCAATCATCAATACTCATTAACACCAATAATTCCCAATAATCATCATCAACCACACTAATCCAATACAACCAACAATTAACATCAATTCATATTTAAATATTCATACACCAATAACATTCAATCCTATCTTAAGATCAACTAGCCTAAGTGTCCATGAACATTACATATTACATAAAGGAAACCAAAACCATACCTTGGCCGATCTCCAAATGCACCAAACACCAAACGAAGCCACCAAGCATGATCCAAAGTCTCAACCAACTCTAACAAACATCGAAAACTCAATATAACATCACATATATCACCAAAATCAAAACCTAAGATACCCAAAACAACTAAACACAAGGGTTTAGTGAAACCTTTCCTTATCCAGCGAGATTAGGGGTAAAATTCATCAATTACCCACTACTAGAGATCACCTAAACAAGCAAAACCACAAAATCTACTCAAAACCCATAACTAAAATCAAGCAAAAACTTAGGGCAGAAAACTAGGGAGTGAGCTTTGAGTTCTTACCAGAAAAACTTAGATAGAAAGGAAGAGCTCGTCAAGAGCTTCTCGTGACCGCAAACGGCTCATCAATCGGAGCTCTGGATCAAAGTTATGGCTCCCGAAAGAGGAGAGTGAATAGTAACATGGAGCTCTCCTCCCCCTTCCTCATTTCAGCGTGCCTCACCGTCTTTGGTGAGTGAATGAGCTAAAATGCTCATTTAATGAGGGTTATATATATTGGACTTGGGCCCACTTGGGCCCGTTCCAACCCGATAAGTGTTTTTGATCCGTTTGGCCCACTTTGGGCCAAAACCTTTAAGATTAGTGCCCGGTTTTCAATTCTAAATTATTTTTGCCCTTTTAAAACAATAAATCAATTTTTCAAAATATTATTTTTCTCAAAACACAGGACTAGACAGGCTTAAACCGGTTTGACTGGTTCGGCTGCCGGTTCTCGGTCTTTCGCAGAAAATACATTTTCTGACTCAGAAAATTTCATTGAAACCAATTTTCACATTTATATTTTCAAATTAAAACTTCTAAATTTTGAATCCATCTCGGGCACTTAAAATCATTATTTTATTAAAACAGTTTTGCGTGAAAAACTCGGGTTCTTACACATTGTACATGGGTTCAGTGTATGTCCTTAACCAGAGATCACTGAACCACCAACTTGATTATACATCTCTTAGACGGCTAATCTACGACTTCTTTGGGGACTTCTCGAGACACTAGTTCAGTCGAGGTATGGGGAGATTAGGGTCTTTATGGTAGAGGCTAGAACCAAAGGCGTAGCATTCTCTGATCCGAAAGATTCGACTTTGTCTGTGGCGTTTTAAGTAGGATCATCAAGGGGATGAACTGCAGGAGCTTCACCCTCATTCAGATTGGGCGCACACTAAACCTGGCGTTCGGCCTAAAGGAGGAAGATTGGTGGCCATTAAACCGGCGTTGATCACTTACAGCTTGCCATGGAAGGAATCACTCACTGTTGGAGAAAGGCAGTAGGAAAGGTTGATCCAGAAGAATGAAGCATCTCCGAAGCCTTAACCGTTCTCTTATCATTGGTTTTACTCAAATTAAGTAATTTCATCACTATTCACGTTTTATGCGTTTATCTCAACACACTATCTTTTCTAATCACTTGACTAAAATCTACAAGGTGTCCATAGCTTGATTTAAAACAACAATCTCCGTGGGATCGACCTTGACTCACCTCAGGTATTACTTGGACGACCCAGTGCACTTGCTGGTTCAGTTGTGCGAGTTCTTATTTTGCGCACCAAGTTTTTGGCGCCGTTGCCGGGGATTGTTCGGATTTGACAAACTAACGGATTATCTTGTTGCTTAGATTAGGTACTTTTTAATTTTGTTTGAGTCTTTTGTTTCCCTTTTTTGAAAAAATCAAAAAATCTTACAAAGAAAGTGTCTTTTGTTTGAGTCTTGTGTCAGTCCTTAAGTTTGGTGTCTCTTTTTATCTTTGGTCCCTTTGGTACTTTTAGTCTGTCTTTTCTTGAGTTTTAGAAAATTGTTCTTGTTACTTTCTTTTATTTGATTTCAATTTCTTTAAATTTGATGTCTTTTGGTGTTTTTCATGCAAATTTCGAAAAATTAGTGTCCTGTCTTTTAAAATTTTAAGTTTGGTGTCCTTTAGTTGTTCTTTATTTGCTTTGAATTTTTGAAATTGTTCTTTCTGTTCTTTCTTGGTTTTCAAGTTGTTCTTGTTTCTTTTCTTGTTTTGATCTTAAAATTTTTAAGTTTGGTGTCTTTTGATGTTTTTCTTTTTGAATTTTCGAAAACTTAGTGTTTTATATCTAAAAATTTTAAGTTTGGTGTCTTTTGGTTGTTTTTCTCTTTCTTCATTAATTGAAAAAATAAAAAAATCTTTTCTATCTTTATTTCAAAATTATTTTCGAAAATTTCAATTACAATTTTAAATTTTAATTTCAAAATCATTATCTTATATTAACTTTTTAAAAATCTTTTAAAATCTTTTCTTTTAATTTGATTCTAGC
>NC_029789.2:49208223-49219457 GCF_000816755.2 Arachis ipaensis
TTTTAAAATCTTTTCTTTTAATTTTATTTTAGCTTATCTTATCTTTCTTTAAAAATTTAAAATTCAAAACTTTTTTCAAATCTTTGTCTTATCTTTTGTTATATTTCATTAAATTCCAAATCATTATCTTATCTTATCTTAGTTTTAAATTTCAAAATCAAATCTTTTCAAAAAATTAAATCTTTTTCAAATCTTTATCTTATCTTGTTTCAAATTCAAAATCCAAAATTTAAAATTCAATTTTCAAAATTTTATCTTATCTTAATTAAAATTCAATTTTCAAATTTCAAATTTTAAGTTTCAAAATTCAAATTTCAAAATTCAAAATTCAAATTTCAAATTTCAAAATCCAATATTTTTTCAAATCTTTCTTATTTAGTTACTTGTTTTCTCTCTCTTCTTTTCAAAACTTCCTAACTAATTTCTCTCTTCTATTTTCGAAAACTTCCCTTCTATTTCTCTCTCTTTTTTTTTCGAAAATTATTATTTAATTTTCAAATCTTCTTAGTTAATTAGCTTTTATTTTCAAATTCAATTAATAAATAAAATAAAAATAAAAATATTTTAATTTTAGTTTCTCTTTTTACTTCTTAATTTTCGAATCCTTCTTCCCTTTTATTCGAATTCTTCATCTCCTTCCTCTATCTTCATTCGTCTTTCTTCTTCATATCTAACAGGGAGTCCTCTGTTCCTGAACATAGAGCTCCCATTCTTTTTATTTCTTGTTTTCTTTTTCTTGTTTATGAGCAGGAACAGGGATAAAGAACCTCTCTTAGATCTTGATCCTGAACCTAAGAGGACCCTAAAGAAGTGTTTACAACAAGTTAAAGTACAACATTCCAGAGGAAATCTCACAGAGCTATTTGAACAAGAAGCTGAAACAAAGATATGGTAGCTGAGCCAAATAATGGAGGAGATGCAAGAAAGGTTCTTGGTGACTTCATTGCACTAACTTCTGATCTCTATGGCAGAAGTATCTCTATACCTGCCATTAGAGCTAATAAGGTTGAGCTAAAGCCTCAGTTAGTCTCTTTAATGCAACAGAATTGCAAGTTCCATAGACTTCCACTGGAAGATCCACATAAGTTCTTATCTGAATTCTTGTAGATTTGTGACACTATTAGGACCAATGGAGTGGATTCTGAGGTCTACAGACTAATGCTTTTCCCTTTTAATATTAGAGACAGAGCTAGGATATGGTTGGATTCTCAACCTAAGGAATCCTAGACTCTTGGGAAAAGTTGGTCAATGCTTTTTTGGCCAAGTTCTTTCCACCTCAAAAGATGAGCAAGCTCAGGGTGGAAGTTCAAACCTTCAGACAAAAAGAGGGTGAATCCCTATATGAAGCTTTGAAAAGATATAAGCAACTGATCAGGAGGTGTCCTCCTGACATGCTCTCAGAATGGTCTATCTTAGGAATCTTCTATGATGGTCTATCTGAGATATCCAAGATGTCCTTGGATCATTCTGCTGGTGGATCACTCCATCTGAAGAAAATGCCTAAAGAACACATGGAGACTCCTAGGCAGAGCCTTTCTGACTTAGTCACTATAGTCTCTAACCTCTCTAAGACCACTCATAGTTTCATAGCTGAAACAAGGTCCTCCATTAGAAATCTGAAGCTTCAAGTTGGTCAACTGAGTAAGAGGATCCCTGAGACTCCTCCTAATATTATTCCTAGTAACACTGAAGTAAACCCAAGAGAAGAGTGCAAGGCCATCATAATAGACATTGAGGCTGAAAGAGATGTTTTGGCGTTGAACGCCAGTAAGGAAGACCTTACTGGGTGTTCAACGCCCACAAAGGCACCGTCACTGGTGTTGAATGCCAGGAAGGAAGCTTCTACTAGGCGTTCAACGCCCAAAGTGGCAGAGAAGCTGGCGTTCAGGGCAGTAGCTGGGAGTTCAACGCCTAATGATCCCCCAATTCTGGCATTGAACGCCATCCAGGGAATAGTAGTTGTGCGTTTAACACCTACAAAGGCACCATCACTGGCATTGAACGTCAGTAAGGAGGACCTTACTAGGTGTTCAATGCCCAAAAAGGCACACTCACTGGCATTGAACGCCAGTCAAGGGGCAAAAGCTGGGCATTCAACGCCCAAGGAAGCACCATTACTGGTGTTGAACGCCAGTAAGGAAGGCCTTATTGGACGTTCAACGCCCATCCAAGGCTTCTCTATTGAAGATCTGAAGGCAACTATAGCTCATGAGGATACTATAAAAGTTCCCTTGAATGCCTTGTTGCAAATCATGGATTATAAGGATCACTCCTCCTCTGATGAGGAAGAGGAAACTAGGGAAGAGCAAGTTGCTCATTACCTAGGAGTCCTCGTGAAGCTTAATGCTAAGTTATTTGGCACAAAGCCATTGGAAGAAGAACCTCCAGTGCTCACCAAGGAACTCCATGATTTCTTCCATCCAATACTTGCCTTATGAACCTGAGATCACTCAACAAACACATCAAGGCATCGAATGGAATTAAAGTGAATTAAAATCACCAATTTAAGGGCCTAAAAAGCATGTTTTTACACTTAAGCACAAATTAAGGGAGAATTACAAAACCATGCTATTTCATTGAATAAATGTGGAAAAAGGTGATAAAATCTCCCAAAATAAGCACAAGATAAACCACTTAATTGGGGTTTATCAAGAACTCAAAATAGGTTCAACAATAGACCACCATTCCCATCTTCTTAGCAACAGATGGAGACTTCTAAGCCCACTGAGCACTCCCCTATTGAAGAGCTGATAACATGCAAGGTTCATGAGGAACCCATTGAGGTTCCCTTGAGTGCTTGGTTGAAGATCATAGAATCTGAAGAGTATGCTTCGTCTGATGAGGAAGAGGAAACTAGGGAGGAGCAAGTTGCTCGGTACTTAGGAATTCTAATGAAGCTGAATGCCAAGTTGTTTGGCACAGAGACATTGGAAGAAGAACCTCTAGTGCTCACCAAGAAACTCAATGCCTTGGTTCAGCAGAAATTACCTCAGAAGCTGCCGGATCCTGGACGCTTCCTGATTCCCTGCACCATAGGCACCATTACCATTGAGAAGGCTCTGTTTGACCTAGGGTCAAGCATAAACCTTATGCGACTCTCTGTAATGGAGAGGCTGGGAATCTTTGAGGTACAAGCTTCAAGTATCTCACTAGAGATGGCAGACAAGTCCATAAAAAAGGCTTATAGACTGGTAGAAGATGTCTTAGTGAAGGTTGAAGACCTTTACATCCTGCTGATTTCATAAACCTAGATACTGGGGAGGAAAAGGATGAATCTATCATCCTTTGAAGACCCGTCCTAGCCACTGCCAATGCCATCATGGATGAGGCAAAGGAAGAGATAATTCTACAGTTATGGGAGGACACATCTTATTCAAGATGCCTAACCCTAACTCTCCCCCTGATAAAAGAGAAATAATTGTACAACACCTGGTGTTCCAACCTTCTCTCTCAGTGTAGAGCTATATAGAATCCCCAGACACCAACTCTAAGTTTGGTGTTGGACAGTGATGAGCGGATAATTTATACGCTTTTTGGCATTGTTTTTACATAGTTTTTAGTATGATTTAGTTAGTTTTTAGTATATTTTTATTAGTTTTAATTAAAAATCACATTTCTATACTTTACTATAATTTTGTGTGTTTTTCTGTGATTTCAGGTAATTTCTGGCTGAAATTGAGGGACTTGAGCAAAAATCAGATTCAGAGGCTGAAGAAGGACTGCAGATGCTGTTGGATTCTGACCTCCCTGCACTCAAAGTGAATTTTCTGGAGCTACAGAAGTCCAAATAGCGCGCTCTCAATTGCGTTGGAAAGTAGACATCCAGGGCTTTCCAGAAATATATAATAGTCCATACTTTGCCCGGGTTTAGACGATGCAAACTGGCGTTCAATGCCAGCTTCCTGCCCTATTCTGGAGTTAAACGCCAGAAACAGGTTACAACCTGGCGTTTAACTCCAAAAGAAGTCTCTACACATGAAAGCTCAATGCTCAGCCCAAACACACACTAAGTGGACCCCGGAAGTGGATTTCTGCATCATTTACTTATCTCTGTAAACCCTAGTAACTAGTTTAGTATAAATAGGACCTTTTACTATTGTATTAGACATCTTTGGAAGTTTTGATCATCTTTAGATCATTTTGTACATGTTTAGGAGGCTGGTCATTCGGCCATGCCTGGACCTTGTTCTTATGTATTTTCAACGGTAGAGTTTCTACACACCATAGATTAAGGTGTGGAGCTCTGCTGTTCCTCATGAATTAATGCAAAGTACTACTATTTTTCTATTCAATTCAAGCCTATTTCTTCTCTAAGATATTCATTCGCACACAAGAACATGATGAATGTGATGATTATGTGACGCTCATCATCATTCTCACTTATGAACGCGTGCCTGACAAACACTTCCGTTCTACATGCAAACAAGCTTGAATGTGTATCTCTTAGCCTTCTGATTGTGAGATCAGAGTCTTCGTGGTATAGGCTAGAACTAATGGCGGCCATTCTTGAGATCCAGAAAGTCTAAACCTTGTCTGTGGTATTCCGAGTAGGATCCGGGAAGGGATGGCTGTGACGAGCTTCAAACTCGCGAGTGTTGGGCGTAGTGACAGACGCAAAAGGATTACTGAATCCTATTCCAGTATGATCGAGAACCGACAGATGATTAGCCGTGCGGTGACAGCGCATCTTGGACCATTTTCACTGAGAGGACGGGAAGTAGCCATTGACAACGGTGATGCACTACATAAAGCTTGCCATGGAAAGGAGTAGGAATGATTGGATGAAGACAGCAGGAGAGCAGAGGTTCAGGAGGAACAAAAGCATCTCTATACGCTTATCTGAAATTCTCGCCAAGGAATTACATAAGTATCTCTATCCTATTTTATATTTTAATTGTATTTTAAATTATCAATTCACCATAACCATTTGAATCTGCCTGACTGAGATTTACAAAGTGACCATAGCTTGCTTCAAGCTGACAATCTCCGTGGGATCGACCCTTACTCACGTAAGGTTTATTACTTGGACGACCCAATGCACTTGCTGGTTAGTTGTGCGAAGTTGTGACAAAAAATTAAGATTATGAACGTGCGTGTTAAGTTTTCAGCGCCGTTACCAAGGAATGAACGATCACGATTTCCCACACCAAGTTTTTGGCGCTGTTGCCGGGGATTGTTCGAGTTTGGACAACTGACGGTTCATCTTGTTGCTCAGATTATGTAAATTTTATTTTAATTTTAAGCTTTTTGTTTTTATTATTTTTTTTTATTTTTGAAAAAAAATTTCTCAAAAAAAAAAATATTAAAGTTATTCTATGTTCTTCAGAATTTTTAAGAATGAATTCTAGAGTTTCACGCTGATCTGTCAAATTCTAGCTGGCTGTGAAGCCATGTCTAATCCTTTGGATCGAGATTTCAACTTATCATCACAAGAGTCCATGGATTCTCATCTAATCAGCTGTTATATGTCTGATTTGTATCTGCTGAAGCTTGGCTGGCCATTGGCCATGTCTAGTATTTTGGACCGGAGCTTTCACTGAAAGCTTGGCTGGCTAGTAATCCATGTCTAATTCATGGACCGGAGCTTTAGACTAACATTGCATGATTCCTGGAATTCTCATTAAAAATTTTGAAATCCTTATTTTTCTATTTTCCAAATAATTTTCGAAAAAAAAATTTAATAAAATCATAAAAACCAAAAATTTGATATTTCTTGTTTGAGTCTTGTGTCAAATTTTAAGTTTGGTGTCAATTGCGTGTTTATCTCTTGCATTTTTCAAAAGCTCATGCATGATGTTCTTCATGATCTTCAAGTTGTTCTTGATGATTGTCTTTGTTTGATCTTTAGTTTTTCATGTTTTGTATCTTTTCTTGTTTTTAATATGCATTTTCAATTTGTTAGTGCCTAAACATTGTCAATTTCTAAGTTTGGTATCTTACATGTTTCTCTCTTCTTAAAAGTTTTCAAAAATAAAGTTCTTGGTGTTCATCTTGACATTCAAAGTGTTCTTGCATATTTTTTGTGTTTTGATTCATAATTTTCATGTTTTGAGTCATTTTGTTGTTTTTCTCTTTCTTCATTGAAAATTCAAAAATCAAAAAAATATCTTTCCCTTATTCTCTCATAAATTTTCGAAAATTTGGTTTGATTTAGTCAAAAAGTTTTTAAATTTAATTGTCTCTTATGAGTCAAGTCAAATTTTCAATTTAAAAATTCTATCTTTTTCAAATCTTTTTCAAAAATCAAATCTTTTTCATTTTTCTTTTATGATTTTCGAAAATTTCAAAATGATTTCCAAAAATCTTTTTCTTATTTCTATTTCATATTTTCGAAATTAATGCTAACAATTAATGTGATTGATTCAAAAATTTTAAGTTTGTTACTTGCCTAGTAAGAAAGGTTCAATCTTTTAAAAGAAAGGTTCAATCTTTAAATTTTAAAATCATATCCTTTTGTTTCTTGTTAGTTAAGTAATCAACTTTAATTTTCAAAATCAAATCTTTTTAAATTTCTTTTTCAAATCTTTTTTTTAAATAAATGTCAATCACATCTTTTTCAAAATCAATTTCAAAATCTTTTCTAACCTCTTATCTTTTTAAAATTGATTTTCAAATCTTTTTCAAACTAATCCTATCTTTTTGTTTGATTCTTATCTTTTTTCAAAACTACCTAACTAATTTTCTCTCTCTAATTTTCGAAAATCACCTTCCTCTTTTTCAAAATTCCTTTTTGATTAACTATTTGTTTTAAATTTTGATTTGATTTAATTTTATTTTTCTTTTTAAATTTTCGAACTCTAACTGCATTTTAAAATAAAAACAAAAATATTTTTATTTTATTTTATTTAATTTTCGAATTCTTCCCTCTCTCATCTCCTTCTAATTATTTGTTTATTTACTAACACTTCTCTTCATCTAAAAATTTGAACCATCTCTTCCTCTTGGTGTTCGAATTTCTCTTCTTATATTCCCCTTCTTCTTATACTTACATAAGGAATCTCTATACTGTGACATAGAGGATTCCCTATTTTTTTCTGTTCTCTTCTTTTTCATATGAGCAAGAACAAGGATAAGAACATTCATGTTGAAGCTGATCCTGAACCTGAAAGGACTCTGAAGAGGAAGCTAAGGGAAGCTAAAACACAACTCTCTGGAGAAAATCTGACAGAAATTTTCGAAAAAGAAGGAGACATGGCCGAAAATAATAACAATGCAAGGAAGATACTTGGTGACTTTACTACACCAAATTCCAATTTACATGGAAGAAGCATCTCAATCCTTGCCATTGGAGCAAACAATTTTGAGCTAAAGCCTCAATTAGTTTCTCTGATGCAACAGAACTGCAAGTTTCAGGGACTTCCATCAGAAGATCCTTTTCAGTTCTTAACTGAACTCTTGTAGATTTGTGATACTGTTAAGACCAATGGGGTTGACTCTGAGGTCTACAGGCTTATGCTTTTCCCGTTTGCTGTAAGAGACAGAGCTAGAATATGGTTGGACTCTCAACCTAAAGATAGCCTGAACTCTTGGGATAAGCTGGTCACGGCTTTCTTAGCCAAGTTCTTTCCTCCTCAAAAGCTTTGCAAGCTTAGAGTGGATGTTCAAACCTTCAAATAGAAAGAAGGTGAATCCCTCTATGAAGCTTTGGAGAGATATAAGCAACTGACCAAAAAGTGTCCTTCTGACATGCTTTCAGAATGGACCATCCTGGATATATTCTATGATGGTCTGTCTGAATTATCAAAGATGTCATTGGACCATTCTGCAGGTGGATCCATTCACCTAAAGAAAACGCCTGCAGAAGCTCAGGAACTCATTGACATGGTTGCAAATAACCAGTTCATGTACACTTCTGAAAGGAATCCTGTGAGTAATGGGACGCCTCAGAGGAAGGGAGTTCTTGAAATTGATACTCTGAATGCCATATTGGCTCAGAATAAAATATTGACTCAGCAAGTCAATATGATTTCTCAGAGTCTGAATGGATTGTAAGCTGCATCCAACAGTACTCGGCAAGCTACCAGAATCTCTTTAGAGATGGCAGACAACTCAAGAAAACAGGCTTATGGACAAGTAGAGGACGTGTTAGTAAAGGTTGAAGGCCTTTACATCCCTGCTGATTTCATAATCCTAGACACTGGGAAGGATGAGGATGAATCCATCATCCTTGGAAGACCCTTCCTAGCCATAGCAAGAGTTGTGATTGATGTGGACAGAAGAGAAATGGTCCTTCAACTGAATGAAGACAACCTTGTGTTTAAAACTCAAGGATCTCCTTCTGTAACCATGGAGAGTAAGCATAAAAATTTTCTCTCACTACAGAGTCAACCAAAGCCCCCACAGTCAAATTTTAAGTTTGGTGTTGGGAGGCCACAACCATACTCTAAGTTTGGTGTTGAACCCCGACATTCAAACTCTAAGTTTGGTGTTGGGAGGTCCCAACAATGCTCTGAATATCTGTGAGGCCCCATGAGAGCTCACTGTCAAGCTATTGACATTAAAGAAGTGCTTGTTGGGAGGCAACCCAATGTTATTTAATTATATCTATTTTATTTTATTGTTATTTTATGTTTTTTTTTTAGGTTGATGATCATGTGGAGTCACAAAAACTACTGAAAAATCAAAAATAGAATGAAAAATAGCTTTAAAAATAGCTCACCCTGGAGGAAGAACTTACTGGCGTTTAAACGCCAGTAAGAAGCATTAAACTGGCGTTTAACGCCAGAAAGAAGCATCAAGCTGGCGTTAAACGCCAGAAACAAGCACCAGACTGGCGCTTAATGCCAGAACAGAGCATGAAAGTGGCGTTAAATGCCAGAAACAGGCTACATTTGGGCGTTTAACGCCAGACATGCATGCTAAGGGCGTTTTACATGCCTAATTGGAGCAGGGATGTTAAGTCCTTGACCCCATAGGATCTATAGACCCCACAGGATCCTCTCAGGATCTGTGGACCCCACAAAATCCCCACATTTTCTTCTCTCCTCTTCACACCTTTTCATAACTCTCTTCCACAAATACCCCTCACCAATCACCTCAATCACTCTTCCCCATCACCTCTTCACCACTCACATCCATCCTCTCTTCCCCAAAAACCCCACCTACCTCCAAAATTCAAACTCTTTTCCCTCCCAAACCCAACCCTAATAGCCGAACCCTAAACCTCTCCCCACTCCTATATAAACCCCTCATCCCCTCTTCATTTTTACACAACACAACCCTTTCTTCTCTCCCTTGGCCGAATACACCTTCTCCCTCCATCTCCTCTATTTTCTTCCTCTTCTCCTTCTTTCTTTCTTCTTTTGCTCGGGGACGAGCAAACATTTTAAGAGTGGTGTGGTAAAAGCATTGCTTTTTGTTTTTCCATAACCATTAATGGCACCTAAGGCCAGAGAAACCTCAAGAAAGAGGAAAGGAAAGGCAATTGCTTTCACCTCTGAGTCATAGGAGATGGAAAGATTCATCTCAAAGGTCTATCAAGACCACTTCTATGAAGTTGTGGCCAAGAAGAAAGTGATCCCTGAGGTTCCTTTCAAGCTCAAAAAGAATGAGTATCCGGAGATCCGACATGAGATCCGAAGAAGAGGTTGGGAAGTTCTCACCAACCACATTCAACAAGTCAGGATCTTAATGGTTCAAGAGTTCTATGCAAACGCATAGATCACTAGAAACCATGATCAAAGTGTGAACCCGAATCCAAAGCATTGGCTTACCATGGTTTGGGGGAAATACTTAGATTTCAGTCCGGAAAATGTAAGGCTGACGTTCAACTTACCAATGATGGAAGAAAATGCACGCCCCTACACTAGAAGGGTCAACTTTGATCAAAGGTTGGACCATGTCCTCATGGACATATGTGTGGAAGAAGCTCAATGGAAAGTTGACTCAAGAGGCAAGCCGGTTCAATTGAGAAGACTGAACCTTAAGCCTGTAGCTAGAGGATGGTTGGAGTTCATTCAACGCTCAATTATTCCTACTAGCAACCGGTCTGAAGTTACTATAGACCGGGCCATCATGATCCATAGTATCATGATTAGGGAGAAAGTGGAAGTTCATGAGATTATACCTCAAGAACTCTATAAGGTGGCTGACAAGTCTTCCACTTTGGCAAGGTTAGCCTTTCCTCACCTCATTTGCCACCTCTGCAATTCGGCTAGAATTGACATAGAGGGAGACATCCTCATTGATGAGGACAAGCCCATCACTAAGAAAAGGATGGAGCAAACAAGAGATCATGGGCCTCAACAAGAGCATGAGGAAATTCCTCACCATGAAATCCCTGAGATGCCTCAGGGGATGCACTTTCCTCCACAAAACTATTGGGAGCAAATCAACACTTCCCTTGGAGAATTAAGTTCCAACATGGGACAACTAAGGGTGGAACACCAAGAGCACTCCATCATTCTCCATGAGATTAGAGAAGATCAAAGAGCTATGAGGGAGGAGCAACAAAGACAAGGAAGAGACATAGAGGAGCTCAAGAGCACCATTTGTTCTTCAAGAAAAGGAAGACGTCACCCTCACTAAGGTGGACCCATTCCTTAATCTCCTTGTTCTTATTTTCCTGTTTTTCATTTACTATGCTTTATGTTTATGTTTGTGTCTTATTACATGATCATTAGTATTTAAGTGTCTTTGTCTTAAATTTATGAATGTCCTATGAATCCATCACCTCTCTTAAATGAAAAATGTTTTAATTACAAAAGAACAAGAAGTACATGATTTCGAATTCATCCTTGAAACTAGTTTAATCATTTTGATGTGGTGACAATACTTTCTGTTCTCTGAATGAATGCTTGAACAGTGCATATGTGTTTTGAAATTATTGTTTATGAATGTTAAATATGTTGGCTCTTGAAAGAATGATGAAAAAGGAGACATGTTATTTGATAATCTGAAAAATCATAAAAATGATTCTTGAAGCAAGAAAAAGCAGTGAATACAAAAGCTTGCAAAAAAAAAATGGCGAAAAAAAAGAGAAAGAAAAAGAAAAAGCAAGCAGAAAAAGCCAAAAGCTCTTTAAACCAAAAGGCAAGAGCAAAAAGCCAATAGCCCTTAAAACCAAAAGGCAAAGGTAATAAAAAGGATCCGGCTTTGAGCATAAGTGGATAGGAGGGCCTAAAGGAATAAAATCCTGGCCTAAGCGGCTAAACCAAGTTGTCCCTAACCATGTGCTTGTGGCGTGAAGATGTCAAGTGAAAACTTGAGACTGAGCGGTTAAAGTCAAGGTCCAA
>NC_029789.2:49221656-49230209 GCF_000816755.2 Arachis ipaensis
ATTGGGGACTTTGGGGACTTTAGCAAAGCTGAGTCACAATCTGAAAAGGTTCACCCAGTTATGTGTCTGTGGCATGTATGTATCCGGTGGTAAACAGAGTGCATCCTATAGATGCTATAGATGCCAATCATTCTGAACTTCAATGGATAAAGTGAGATGCCAAAACTATTTAAGAGGCAAAAAGCTACTAGTCCCGCTCATCTGATTGGAGCTAAATTTCATTGATATTTTGGATTTTATAGTACTTTTTATCCCCAAGACTCATAAAGTAGCTGTGTTCAAGAATCAACATACTGAACTAGGAAAATCAATAACACTATCTAAATTTTGAGTTCCTATAGATGCCAATCATTCTGAACTTCAATGGATAAAGTGAGATGCCAAAACTATTTAAGAGGCAAAAAGCTACTAGTCCCGCTCATCTGATTGGAGCTAAATTTCATTGATATTTTGGATTTTATAGTATATTCTCTTCTTTTTATCCTATTTGATTTTCAATTGCTTGGGGACAAGCAACAATTTTGGGGACAAGCAACAATTGCTTTTTGGCATTGTTTTTACATAGTTTTCAGTATGATTTGATTAGTTTTTAGTATATTTTTATTAGTTTTTAAATAAAAATCACATTTCTAGATTTTACTATGAGTTTGTATGTTTTTCTGTGATTTCAGGTAATTTCTGGCTGAAATTGAGGGACTTGAGCAAAAATCAAATTTAGAGGCTGAAGAAGGACTGCAGATGTTGTTGGATTCTGACCTTCCTGCACTCAAAGTGGATTTTTTGGAGCTATCGGAGTCCAAATGGCGCGCTCTTAATTGCGTTGGAAAGTAGACATTCAGGGCTTTCTAGCAATATATAATAGTCTATACTTTGCCCGAGTTTAGACGACGCAAACTGGCGTTCAACGTCAGATCTCTGCCCAACTAGCGTTCAACGCCAGATCTCTGCCCTATTCTGGAGTTAAACGCCAGAAACAGGTTGTAAAGCAGAGTTAAACGCCAGAAATAGGTTACAAACTGGCGTTTAACTCCAAGGAAGACCTCTACACATGAAAGCTTCAATGCTCAGTCCAAGCACACACCAACCTGGAAGTGAATTTCTGCATCATTTACTCATTTCTGTAACCCTAGTAACTAGTTTAGTATAAATAGAACTTTTTACTATGATGTTAAAAAATCGGATCTTTGATTAGCCTTATGTGATCTTAGACCTTTTTGGGGGCTGGCCTCTCGGCCATGCTTGAACCTTGTTCTTATGTATTTTCAACGGTAGAGTTTCTACACACCATAGATTAAGGTGTGGAGCTCTGCTGTTCCTCATGAATTAATGCAAAGTACTACTATTTTTCTATTCAATTCAAGCCTATTTCTTCTCTAAGATATTCATTCACACACAAGAACATGATGAATGTGATGATTATGTGACGCTCATCATCATTCTCACTTATGAATGCGTGCCTAACAAACACTTCCGTTCTACATGCAAACAAGCTTGAATGTGTATCTCTTAGCCTTTTGATCATGAGATCAGAGTCTTCGTGGTATAGGCTAGAACTAATGGCGTCCATTCTTAAGATCCGGAAAGTCTAAAACTTGTCTGTGGTATTCCGAGTAGGATCCAGGAAGGGATGGCTGTGACGAGCTTCAAACTCGCGAGTGCTGGGCGTAGTGACAGACGCAAAAGGATTACTGAATCCTATTCCAGTATGATCGAGAACCGACAGATGATTAGCCGTGCGGTGACAGCGTATCTTGGACCATTTTCACTGAGAGGACGGGAAATAGCCATTGACAAAGGTGATGCCCTACATAAAGCTTGCCATAGAAAGGAGTAGGAATGATTGGATGAAGACAGCAGGAAAGCAGAGGTTCAGGAGGAACAAAAGCATCTCTATACGCTTATCTGAAATTCTCACCAAGGAATTACATAAGTATCTCTATCTTATTTTATATTGTAATTATATTTTAATTATCAATTCACCATAACCATTTGAATCCGCCTGATTGAGATTTACAAAGTGACCATAGCTTGCTTCAAGCCGACAATCTCCGTGGGATCGACCCTTACTCACGTAAGGTTTATTACTTGGACGACCCAGTGCACTTGTTGGTTAGTTGTGCGAAGTTGTGACAAAGAACTAAAATTATGAACGTGCGTATTAAGTTTTTGATGCCGTTACCAAGGAATGAACGATCACAATTTCCCACACCAGACAGCCATTGTTAAGCACTGATAACAAAAGGATTAAGAAGAAAGTACCTAAAGGTTGGAAGGACAAAAAGATCCCACTGAAGGCCTCTCACTTGGCATGAGAGTTGTCTTCATAGACAATCCAGTCGTCTCACACACTACATGCAAAATCCTGTCTCTTGAACATGTATAACTTATGCATGAGAGCACAAGTAAGAAATTCACTGTAAGGGGCGGAATTTTGAGTCTCTATCCATCTCCGTAAGGAGCTAACCATCAAGCTAGTGACGTTAAAGAAGCACTTTTTGGGAGGCAACCCATTAATAATTAATGTTTTCTTATTTCTCTTTATGTATATTTAAGTTATATTAGATTAATTTTCATATTTTCTTTGAGTTATGATCATGTGCAGTAGTCAGAACAGAAACAGAAACAGTCAGAGCTGGAAACAGAACACCCTGGGGTAGAGATGCTGCTGGCATTGAACGCTAGCCAGGGAAGCCAGAGTGGGCGTTCAACGCCCATGAAGAGCACATTGCTGGTGTTGAACGCCAGCCAGGGAGTACATTACTGGCATTGAACGCCACTGATAGGGCAGAAACCTGGCATTAAACGCCAGTCAGGGGGTAGACCCTGGGCGTTCAACTCCCAAACAGAGGCACAGACCTGGCATTGAACGCCAGGCAGGAACACCCTCAGGGGCTTTCAACGTCCACTTAGAGGCACATAGCTGGTGTTGAATGCCAGCCAGGAGCAAGAGCTGGGCGTTCAACGCCCATAAGGGGGCAGGAAACTCAAATTCCCTAGCCCCTCAGGATCAGTGGGTCCCACAAAATCTCCACCTACCCCACCTTCTTCTCTCTCTTCCTTTCCCTCTTCCCCATACATTCTTCCCTATAAACCTAACCCAATCACATCCATATCACTTCCCAAAACTATCATAACTCCCACCAACCCTACCAACTTCAAATTCAAAATTTTCCACCCAATTTCCACCCATTCAATCGAACCTACCTTATCCCACCCCTATAAATACCCCTTCTTCCTACCGTTCATACACACACCATCCATACACTAATACCCTTCTTGGCCGAATCTACTATCCCTCTCCATCTACTCTATTCTCTTCTTTTTCTACTCTTTTCCTCTTATTTTGCTCGAGGACGAGCAAAGCTTTTAAGTTTGGTGTTGGAAAAGCCTTGTATTTTTCTTTCCATTCACACTTATGGCACCCAAGGTTGGAGAATCCTCTAGGAAGAGGAAAGGGAAAGTAGTTGGTTCCACCTCTGAATCTAGGGAGATGGAGAGATTCATCACCAAAGCTCATCAAGACCACTTCTATGAATTAGTGGCAAAAAAGGGTGATTCCTGAAATCTCCTTTAGGCTCAAAAACAATAAGTACCCGGAGATCTGAAGAGAAATCCAGAGGAGAGGTTGAGAAGTCCTAACCAATCCAATCCCAAAAATTGGGATCTTAATGGTGCAAGAGTTCTATGCTAATGCATGGGTTGCTAAAAACCATGACACTAGTGTGAACCCTAATCCCAAAAATTGGAGCACCATGGTCTGGGGGCGTCTCTTGGATTTCAGCCCGAAGAGTGTAAGGTTGGCGTTCCATTTGCCAATGATGCAAGGAGACCCACATCCCTACACTAGGAGAGTCAACTTTAACCAGAGGCTGGACCAAGTCCTTTCAGACATTTGTGTGGAAGGAGCTCAGTGGAAGAGGGCTGCTCAAGGCAAGCCTATCCAAATGAGAAGGCTTGACCTCAAGCCAGTAGCTAGAGGATGGTTGGAATTTATCCAACGCTCCATCATCCCTACTGGCAATCGGTATGAAGTGACCATAGATAGAGCCATCATGATTCATTGCATCATGATTGGAAGTGTGGTGGAGGTACATGAGGTAATACCTCAAGAGTTGTACAAGAAAAATGAAAAGCCTTCCCCCTTAGCAAGGTTGGCATTCCCCTACCTTATCTGTCATCTATGCAATTCAGCTGGAATTATCATAGAAGGAGACATTCCTATTGAGGAGGACAAGCCCATCACCAAGAAGAGGATGGAGCAAACTAGAGAGCCCACACGTGCACCTTAATAAGAGCATGTGGAGCTGCCTCAACAAAAAATTCCTGAGATGCCTCAAAGGATGCATTTTCCTCCCCAAGGCTATTGGGATCATTTGCACACTTCTCTTGGATAACTAAGCAGTAGCATGGATCAGTTGAGGATGGAACATCAGGATCATTTCACCATCCTCCATGAAATCAGAGAAGATCAAAGAGCCATGACGGAAGAACAAAGAGTTATGAGGGAAGAACAACTGAGGTAGGGGTGTGACATTGAGAAAATCAAGCACTCCATTGGATCCTCTAGAAGGAGTAGTAGCCGCCATCACTAAGGTGGATTCGTTCCCTTTACTCCCCTGTTGCTTATATTATTTTTCTGTTTTCCATGTATTTTGTTCTATTGTCTGTTTCTAAGTGCATGATCATCTGTCTTTATGTCTTAAAGTTATGAAATATTCCATGCATCTCTCACCTTGCTTAAAAGAAAAATTATTTTATTGAAAAAGAAAAATAAGATGCATGAATTTCGAGTTTTATATTAGGAATAGTTCAATTATTTGAGGTGGTGGTATTGCTTTTATTTTCTGAATGTATGAATAAACAGTGCATATTTGATGTTGGAGTTAAGAATGTTGGCTCTTGAAAGAATGATGATAAAAGAGAAGTATTATTGGTAATCTGAAAAATCTTAAAATTGATTCTTGAAGCAAGAAAAAGCAGCAAAAAGTAATAAAAGAAAACATAGATATTTATGTGAAAAAAAAGCAAGCAGAAAAAGAAGTAAAAAGCAGAAAATGTCAATAGCTCTTTAAACCAAAAGGCAAAAGCAAAAAGCCAATAGCTCTTAAAACCAAAAGGCAAGAGCAAGGATCCAAGGCTTTGAGCATCAATAGTTAGGAGGTCCTAAAAGAGAAATCTCAGCCTAGGCAGTTCAAATGAGCTACTTCCCAACTATATGCTTGTGGTGTGAAGGTGTCAAGTGAAAAACTTGAGATTGAGCAGTTGAAGTCGTAGTCCAAAGCAAAGAGTGTGCTTAAGAACTCTGGACACCACTGTCTGGGGACTCTAGCAAAGATGAGTCATAATCCTAAGGGGTTCACCCAGTTAAAGTGTCTGTGGCATTTATGTATTCGGTGGTAATACTAAAAAACAAAATGCTTAGGGTCACGGCTAAGACTCTAAAAGCTGTGTTCAAGAATAAAAAAAACTTAACTAGGAAAATCAATAATATCATCTGGATTCTGATTTCCTAAAGATGCCAATCATTCTGAGCCTCAATGGAAATTGAGATGCCAAAACTATTCAAAAGGAAAAAGCTACTAGTCCCGCACTTCTATTTGAAACTGAGCTTCATTGAGAACTCTGAAATTTATTGCATCCTTATATTTCTTTTTATCCTACTTTGTTTTGGTTGCTTGGGGACAAGTAACAGTTTAATTTTGGTGTTCTGATTAGTGGATATTTTATACGCTTTTTGGCATTACTTTCATATAGTTTCTACTATGTTTTATTTAAGTTTTATTATATTTTCATAGGTTTTAGTGCAAAATTCATATTTTTTGGATTCTACTTTGAGTTCGTGGGTTTTATAGTGATTTCAGGTATTTTCTGGCTGAAATTGGGGAGCTGAGCAAAAGTCTGATTCAGAGACAGAGAAAGCACTACAGATGCTGTTAGGATCTGACCTCCATGCACTCGAATGAGGTTTTCTGGAACTACAGAAGTATAAATGGCGCGCTCTCAACGTCTATGGAAAGCTAACATCCAGGGTTTTTCAGAGATATATAATAGTCTATACTTTGTTTCGTGGAAATGAAGTCCCAAAACTAGCGTTCAACGCCAGCCACCAGCCCCATTCCTGGTGTCCAGCGTCCACAGGGAACAACTGGAGTTCAACGCCCAAAAGGGGGTACCTAGCCAGTGTTCAACCCCCCTAAGGGACATTAGCATGTGGGAGATACCCAAACTTAGCCTAAACACTCACCAAGTGGGCCCTAGTCGCACTGTCAACTTAGTTTATCTTATTTCTGTAATCCTTAGTCATTAGATTAGTATATATAGACAAGAGTTCACCCTTGTTAAGGACTCTTGCCCACTTTCACATTTACCATTGTATTTTTCTATCAGCATGAATCACTAAACCTCCTAGGTTAAGGTTAGGAGCTCTCCTAGGAGGTTTAGTGGCTCATACTGTATAGTGAAACTCGAAAATATGGAATAATGTTCTATGGTGGTCAAAGATCCTAAAACAAGGGTGATCTTCTCCTATATATACTAATCTAATAACTAAGAATTGCAGAAATATGATATGCTTAGGCTTATAGTGCAAAAATCCACTTTCGGGGCCCACTTGGTGAGTGTATGGGCTGAGCTAAAAGTGTCTCCATGTGCTAGTAGGCTCCATGGGCGTTGAATGCCTACTTTGGACTCCCCTTTGGGCGTTGGACACCGGCTGCTCCCTATTGGGCATCCAACGCCAAAAAGGGGGTAGATGGCTGGTGTTGAATGCCAGTTTTGGGCCTTCATCGCCAAAAACAGGTATAAACTATTATATATTGTTGGAAAGCACTAGATGTTAGCTTTCCATAGCCATTGAGAACGCTCCATTTGGATATTTGTAGCTCCAGAAATGCTTGCTTGAGTGCACAGAGGTCAGTTCCTGACAGCATCTGGTACGCTTTCCTTGCCTCTGAATCAGCCTTTGTCAAAACTCTCAGATTTCAGCCAGAAAATACCTGAAATTACCATAAAACACAACTCATAGTAGAATCCAAAAATATGAATTTTACACTAAAACCTGGGAAAATATAATAAAACCTAAATAAAACATAACAAAAACTATATAAAAATGATGTCAAAAAGCGTATAAAATATCCACTCAGTACAACACCAAACTTAAACTATTGCTTGTCCCCAAACAACTAAAAACAAAGTAGGATAAAAGGAAGAGTAAGATACAATAAATCTCAGAGTTTTCAATGAAGTTCAGTTTCAATTAGATGAGCGGGACTTAGTAGCGTTTTGCTTCTGAATAGTTTTGGCATCTCACTATCCATTGAAGCTCAGAAGTGTTGCATCCTTGAGAACATAGAATCCAGATGATATTATTGACTCTCCTAGTTTAGTTCTTTTTTTATTCTTGAACACAGCTTTTAGAGTCTTGGCCGTGGCCCTAAGCACTTTATTTTCCCATATTACCACCTGATACATAAATGCCACAGACACTTAACTGGGTGAACCCCTTTTCGATTGTAATTCAGCTTTGCTAGAATCCCTAGATACAGGTGTCCAGAGTTCTTAAGTACACTCTTTTTCTTTGGATTACGACTATAACTACTCAATCTCAAGCTTTTTACTTGACACCTTCACACCACAACCATATAGCTAGGGACACTGTACCTTTGGAGTTCTTAGGACAAGATTTTGTTTCTTTTAGGCCCACCTAACCATTCATGCTCAATGCTTTGGATCCTTTTACCCTTGCCTTTTGGTTTAAAGGGTTTTTGGTTTTTTGCTTGATGAGCGGATAATTTATACGCTTTTTGACATTGTTTTTAGTATGTTTTTAGTAGGATCTAGTTACTTTTAGGGATGTTTTTAATAGATTTTGTGTTAAATTCACATTTCTGGACTTTACTATGAGTTTGTGTGTTTTTCTGTGATTTCAGGTATTTTCTGGCTGAAATTGAGGGACTTGAGCAGAAATCAGATTCAAAGGTTGAAAAAGGACTGCTGATGCTGTTGGATTCTGACCTCCCTGCACTCAAAGTGGATTTTCTGGAGCTACAGAACTTGAAATAGCGCGCTTCCAATTGAGTTGGAAAGTAGACATCCAGGGCTTTTCCGCAATATATAATTGTCCATACTTTGGCCAAGAATTGACGACGTAAACTGGCGTTCAACGCCAGCCTTCTTCCCAATTCTGGCGTCCAGCGCCAGAAAAGGATCCAAAACCAGAGTTGAACGCCCAAACTGGCACAGAAACTGGCGTTCAACTCCACAAATGGCCTCTGCACGTGTAACACTCAAGCCCAAGCCCAAGCACACACCAAGTGGGCCCCGGAAGTGGATTTGTACATCAATTACTTACTCATGTAAACCCTAGTAGCTAGTTTATTATAAATAGGACCTTTTACTATTGTATTTAACATCTTTGGACGCCTGGTTCTTAGATCAGAGGGGCTGGCCACACAGCCATGCCTGGACCTTTCACTTATGTATTTTCAACGGTAGAGTTTCTACACTCCATAGATTAAGGTGTGGAGCTCTGCTGTTCCTCAAAGATTAATGCAA
>NC_029789.2:49232395-49235831 GCF_000816755.2 Arachis ipaensis
CAGAATCTTCGTGGCGTAAGCTAGAATGATGGCGGCATTCAAGAGAATCCGGAAGGTCTAAACCTTGTCTGTGGTATTCTGAGTAGGATTCAATGATTGAATGACTGTGACGAGCTTCAAACTCGCGAGTGTTGGGCGTTAGTGACAGACGCAAAAGGAGGGTGAATCCTATTCCAGCATGATCGAGAACCGACTGATGAATAGCCGTGCCGTGACAGGGTGCGTGAGCATATGATTCACTGAGAGGGGGGGATGTAGCCACTGACAACGGTGATGCCCTTGCATACAGCCAGCCATGGAAAGGAGTAAGACTGATTGGATGAAGATAGCAGGAAAGCAGAGGTTCAGAGGAACGAAAAGCATCTCCATTCGCTTATCTGAAATTCCTGCCAATGAATCTACATAAGTATCTCTATCCCTTTTATTGTTTATTTTAATCTAATAAAGTATCATGTTTAAATCCGCCTGACTGAGATTTACAAGGTGACCATAGCTTGCTCAAGCCAACAATCTCTGTGGGATCGACCCTTACTCGCGTAAGGCTTATTACTTGGACGACCCAGTACACTTGCTGGTTAGTTGAACGGAGTTGTGTCCACACATAGTAAAGAGCCATAATAATGATTCCATACAATAACAAAGAGTACTACATTAATGTGATCACAATTTCGTCCACCAAATTTTTGGCGCCGTTGCCGGGGATTGTTTGAGTTTGGACAACTGACGGTTCATCTTGTTGCTCAGATTAGGTAATTTTCTTTTTATTTTATTTTCAAAAATTTTTCAAAAATATTTTCAAAAATCTCTCATCTGTTTTCGAAAAAAAAAAATAAAAATGTTTTCAAAAATTTTATTCAAGATTTTTAAGAATGAATTCTAGTGTTTCATGAAGCATGTTGAAGCCTGACTGGCTGTAAAGCCATGTCTCAATTCTTATACTCAAGAGAAGAGCTTCTTTGTCTTTCTTAGCCAATTGGCTGTTGAATGTAAGGAATGTCAGGCGTATCATGTCTGAGTTACATACTAAAGCTTGGCTGGCTATTAAGCTATGCCTGACCCTTTGATTGGAGCTTTAGAGGATAAGATTCCTGGAATTCATATTAAAAATTTTGGAATCCATATTTTTCCTTTAATTTTCGAAAAATATAGAATAAAAATCCAAAAAAATTAGAAAATCATAAAAATCAAAAATATTTTTTGTTTCTTGTTTGAGTCTTGAGTCACATTATAAGTTTGGTGTCACTTGCATATGCATCTTGCATTTTTCGAAAATATCATGCATTCATAATGTTCTTCATGATCTTCAAGTTGTTCTTGGTAAGTCTTCTTGTTTGATCTTGATGATTTTTTGTTTTGTGTTGTATGTTGTTTTTCATATGCATTCTTGAATTCTTAGTGCGTAAGCATTAAAGAATTCTAAGTTTGGTGTCTTGCATGTTTTCTTTGCATTAAAAATTTTTCAAAAATGTGTTCTTGATGTTCGTCATGATCTTCATAATGTTCTTGGTGTTCATCTTGACATTCATAGCATTATTGCATGCATTCATTGTTTTGATCTAAAAATTTCATGCATTGCATAATTTTCATGTTTTTCATAAAAATTTCAAAAATCAAAAAAATATCTTTCCTTTTTTCTCTCATCAAATTCGAAAATTGAGTTGACTTTTTCAAAATTTTTTTAAAATTCAAATTGTTTCTCATGAGTCAAATCAAATTTTCAATTTGAAAATCTTATCTTTTTCAAAAATCAAACCTTTTTCAAAATTTTTAGTTATTTTCGAAAATTCCAAAAATATTTTCCAAAAATCTTTTTCTTATTTTTATAACTAATTTTCGAAAATAACAATAGCAATTAATGTTTTGATTCAAAAATTCCAAGTTTGTTACTTACTTGTTAAGAAAGATTCAAACTTTAAGTTCTAAAATCATATCTTGTGATTTCTTATGAATCAAGTCATTAATTGTGATTTTAAAAATCAAATCTTTTTCAAAACTAACTTCAATCATATCTTTTCAAAAATATCTTCTTATCTTATCTTTTTCAAAAATATCTTTTCAAAATATCTATTCTAACCTCCTAACTACTTATCTTTTCAAAATTGGTTTTCAAAATTTGTTTCAACTAACTAACTAACTTTTTGTTTGTTTCTTAACTTTTTCAAAACCACCTAACTAACTCTCCCTCTCAATTTTCGAAAATATCCTCCCCTTTTTCAAAAATTTCTTTTTAATTAACTAATTATTTTTATTTCAAAAAAATTTTCGAAAAATACTAACAAATTTTCAAAAACCAATTTTCAAAAATCACTAACTCCTTTTCAAAATAATTTTCGAAAATTATACCTCCCCATCCTATTCTATTTATTCATTCATATCCTAACATCTCATCTCACATCTCTTCCATTGGTACAGTTGCATCTCTTCCTTTACATCACATCCTTTCAATGGAATGAGGACTCCCTTGTGTTTAAAACTCAAGGATCTCCCTCTGCAACCATGGGGAGGAAGCAGAAAAAGCTTCTCTCCAAGCAGAGTCAACCAGTGCCCCCACAGTCAAACTCTAAGTTTGGTGTTGGAGAGTCTCAACAAAGCTCTGCACATCTGTGGGGCTCCATGAGAGCCCACTGTCAAGCTATTGATATTAAAGAAGCGCTTGTTGGGAGGCAACTCAATGTTTATCTAATTCTTATTTTTATTGTTTTTTCATGTTTTCTTAGGTTCATGATCATGTGGAGTCACAAAATAAATATAAAAATTGAAAACGGAATCAAAAACAGCAGAAGAAAAATCACACCCTGGAGGAGCATCTGTCTGGCGTTCAAACGCCAGAACAGAGCATAGTTCTGGCGCTGAACGCCCAGAATGGGAGCATCCTGGCACTGAACGCCCAGAACAAGCATGGTTCTGGCGTTCAACGCCAGAAATGGCAGCAAAGGGGCGTTGAACGCCCAAAATGGGCACCAACCTGGCGCTGAACGCCCAGAGTTGTGTGCAAGGGCATTTTGCATGCCTAAATTGGTGCAGGGATGTAAATGCCTTGACACCTCAAGATCTGTGGACCTCACAGGATCACCTAAGGATCTGTGGACCCCACAGGATCCCCACCTACCTCCACTCACTCTCTTCTCTCTTCTCAATCATCTATTTCCAATAAACACTCTTCCCTATTAACTCTTTACCACTCACATCCAAACACCCACTTTCCTTCAAAATTCAACATCTCTTTCCCACCCAATCCCACCTATATGGCCGAATACACATCTCCCTCCATCTCCTCCATATCTTCTTCTTCTTCTATTCTTTCTTCTTTTGCTCTGACCTCCCTGCACTCAAAGTGGATTTTCTGGAGTTACAGAACTCGAAATGGCGCGCTTCCAATTGAGTTGGAAAGTAGACATCCAGGGCTTTCCAGCAATATATAATAGTCCATACTTTA
>NC_029789.2:49235996-49254466 GCF_000816755.2 Arachis ipaensis
GGGCGTTAGTGACAGACGCAAAAGGATAGTAAATCCTATTCCAGCATGATCGAGAACCGACAGATGATTAGCCGTGCTGTGACAGAGCATGTGAGCATATTATTCACTGAGAGGGGGGGATGTAGCCACTGACAACGGTGATGCCCTTGCATACAGCCAGCCATGGAAAGGAGTAAGACTGATTGGATGAAGATAGCAGGAAAGCAGAGGTTCAGAGGAACGAAAAGCATCTCCATTCGCTTATCTGAAATCCCTGCCAATGAATCTACATAAGTATCTCTATCCCTTTTATTGTTTATTTTAATCTAATAAAGTATCATGTTTAAATCCGCCTGACTGAGATTTACAAGGTGACCATAGCTTGCTCAAGCCAACAATCTCTGTGGGATCGACCCTTACTCGCGTAAGGTTTATTACTTGGACGACCCAGTACACTTGCTGGTTAGTTGAACGGAGTTGTGTCCACACATAGTAAAGAGCCATAATAATGATTCCATACAATAACAAAGAGTACTACATTAATGTGATCACAATTTCGTCCACCATTGCTCTTGCCTTTTGGTTTAAAGAGCTATTGGCTTTTTCTATTGCTTCTTTCTTTTTCTATATATATATATATATATTGTTTTCCACATGCATTTGTTTTTCTTTTTATTGCATCTTACTTTTTGCTGCTTTTTCTTACTTCAAGAATCAATTTCTTTTGATTTTTCAGATTACCAATAATACTTCTTCTTTTTCATTATTCTTCCAAAAGCCAACATTATTAATTCCAATTTCAAGTATGCATTGTTCATTCATACATTTAGAAAACATAAGCAATGCCACCATATCAAAATAATTGACTATTCTTATTATATAACTCGAAAATTCATTCATCTCTAATTCTTCTAAAAAAATCACTATTTTATTCAAGTTTGATGATGATAGGAGGAATATTTTATAACTAATTGACGGAAATAAAAACTAAATTATTATTAATGCTTATGCAATTCTTTAAATTAAAAGACAGAAATATAAAATAGAAACTTAAATATTACTAGTGATAATGTAAACCTAAATATGAGAAACAGAGATTAGAATAACAGAAATAGGGGAGGTGGAACTCAACCACCTTAATCATGGGAGGCACTGGGTTTTTCAGGGGAGAGTTTCTGGCACTTTAAAGCTTCTAATTCATGCCCCTTGATGAGTGAAGATCACGATGGTTCGGAAATAGCAAAACAATTCCTTCGTTGGTAGTATAGTCCAAACCAACAAACAATCCTCAACATCAAAGTTTACAATTTCTAATTCAATTAAACCGAGAGTTTTTCAACCTCGGGTCGTTCTCCCTAGGACGCAAATGAAGTGTTTCTCTTTTGGTTGTTAAGGGGATAAAAGGGGTTTTGTGAAATCAAAGAACAAAAGATTAAAAGAACTTGAGAAATAAAAGAACTAAGAAATGATCAAAATTGTAACTAATGCAAGTAAAGGGAAAATGAGATCAAAACTAGTGAGAATGCAAGGAATGCAATAAAGAACCTTGACTTGGGAATGAGGATCCAAGGAATCCTATCATCGACATAACCACAACATGGTAATTATGATGAGTCAATCTCGCCTAGTCAACCCCAACCATCGAGGAGTAAGTCAAGCAAGCATAATTGACCTTAATCCATAAGTCCTAGCTAACTTACCAAACTAGTTGATAAAAAGCTAGCGTCAATAGAAACAAGAGTCAACTAACTACACAAGAATTACCACTAAATGTCAGACATTATGACTCTAGTATCCTAGGAACTCAAACCAAAAGCCAAGGTGGGAAAATCTACTCAAAATCTAGAGTTGGCATTTTCACAAACACCTTGTGTGCATAAAAGTAAAACATGAGAAAATTGCAAAGTAAAATGGAAACTATAACCAACTATCAACAAAACCAAACATAAACAAGCAATCAAACATAAAGAAAGTATGAAACATTAAATTCATCAATCAAATCTTCAAGAACTCAAAATTGCATTTATAAACAAAGTGCTTGAACCAAAGGAAATGAAAATAAAGACAATGTAATTAAAGGGGAATTAAAGAGTACTTACAATTAAAGATGATCAAAATCTAAAAGAAAAGCTTGCTATAGAATGCTACATGAGAATGGAAATTGAAACCCTAAGAGGGCAATGCTACAGTACTCCTACTCCTACTCCTGATTACTATGCAAAAAATGTAAAAAGTAGCCTTCTACTCTAATGCCTTCATATGGCTTCAATCCCCCTTGATATAGCACTTTCCTTTCAGCATTGGAGCTTCCAAAACTGGGCCAAAGGCCCCCAAAATCATGAAGCACGCGTTTCATTAACAAAATCACGTGCAGAGACCTATGCGGACACATAGACGTGTGCGTCCGCACACTCGGCTGAAAGTTGACTTCTGTGCACGCACAGGTACTTATGCGTACGCACACATGGAAATTCTTGCTTGTGCGCACGCACGCACACTTTGCTGTGTGTGCTTTTCCTTGTTTTCTTCATGTTTTCTCCCTTGTACATGCTTTCTTCCACGTTTGGCTATCCATTCTTGCCCCCAGGGCCTGAAAACACTCAGTGAACATGTCATGGCATCGAATGGAATAAAAGTGGAATTAAATTGCTTATATCAAGCACAAAATTGTATGTTTTCACATTTAAGTCCAAATTAGGGATCAAACACAAAAGTATGCTATTTGAGTGCTTAAGTGTGAGTTCATTTGCTGGAATCCATCCAAATAAAGCCAAAATACATCGGAAAATATGGACTCATCAATTCCCCCACACTTAAACAATAGCATGTCCTCATGCTAAATCAACAAGGAAAACAATCAAGATGGGTTCAACTAACTTATTGAATGCAACTATCTATATGCATGCAAGGTATCTATATACTATATATATCTATCTATCTATGTATCCTATTGGTTTGGTGAAAACAGATAATAAAATTCCAAGCAAGAGTAATTACATGTAGGGCTAAGCAAAGAATTAACTCAATGCAAACAAAATCTATTGAATATTGATCCAACTCATAAAAAAGAAGCAACTTGCAAGAATGCATGAAAAGAGATGTGGAAACATAGAATTGAGTGATCGAACCCTCACTAGGTGTGTATGCACTCTAATCACTCGGTGTCTAAGGGTTAATCACTCAAGTCTCCTTCTAATCATGCTTTCAAGGTTTTGCTTTCCATCTAACAATCAACAACAAGTGATGCATGAATGCATTTATCATGAGGACTTATTAGGGTTATAATGGGGTTAGGGTCAAGGTATGATAGATATGGCTAAGTGGACTAAAGAATTGAATCTTTGATTAGCTCAAGTACCCAACTCAACCTTTATCAATCAACCCGCAAAAACAAATACATTCTAGCCACCCATTACTTCTTTTCACACACATTCATGCCTTAGTTTCTATTCAAAACACATATGCATTTCTTATTCATTCACATATTTTTTTTTCTTTGGGATAACTTTTGTCCCATCTTATTACTATATATACTTTCTTTTCTATTTTTTTTTTCATTTTTTTCTATGACAAATGCATATGGTTAAAGCAAATTGATACATGAATGTGCACCCATTTTTCCCAAATTTTCAATAATTACCCAAAATAAAAATGTTTCTCTACCAATGCATCCCAAAATTTTCCCCAAACTTAAATGACACATACATCTCAACCTAAGCTAATCAAAGATGTAATTCAAGGCAAATCATGGTTTTTCGCTTAGGGTTGTGATGTGCTAACAATTAGAACAAAGGAGATTAAGAGGATCAAAAGGGGTTAACAAAGGTATATGCAAGTGTAGGTCCATATGGGTGAGTGAGTTTAATTCAAAGATGGCCTCAATCATGCTAAATGCAATCACAACATCAAATATTAAATATAAAGAATCAAGCAAAACTAAGATTACAATCATAGAAGGAGCATAGCACGCAATGAACAAAATTAGTGGTTAAAATGTGTAACCACTCAATATAGCTCAAAAACTCACAAGGTATTTGTTCTATCTCTCTTCTATGTTCCACAAAAATCATTCAAGCAAGTTTGCAAATAATTTTCTCAATCAATTCAATAGAATGCCTTTGAACAAAATTCTTGGAAATTCTTGTTATTTTTCACCAAAATTATTTCCTATATGTATGTATGTTGTGATGAATGCAAATTTTTCAAAATCTTCCTAGTTCTATTCCTAATTTCCAACATTGCAAAAACTAACATGAACAATTAGGACAAAATCGAACTAGGTGCTATACTATTCACAATCCAATCACAACTTCTATCTTTATAAAATATATACCATACAAAAGATGTAAAATGCGATAAATATACACTATGAAGAAAATGCAATACAACAATAAAAAACACTCTAAATATCTACACGAAACATAATAAAAGAAACAAAAATAGAGTGCAAAGTGTTCGGAAAAGAAAATTTACTCTCCAAAATGACGAATCCTCTCCTGCACTTAAACGTTGCACGGTCCTCCGTGCACGAACACGATCCGGGGAGAATGTCTCTCAAGAGCTCCACCTTCATTTGGCAAATGCAGGGGCTCGGGTTGTGTGGAAATCACCAAGTACAAAGCCTTCTTGACATCTCCATCCTCGGTGTCATTCTCTTCTCCCAGCTCCTTGCCTTCATGCCTCATCCTCAAAAAGGATGAATAAAGCATAATTAGAATTCATAGGCAAGTAGCACAAAAAGGTAAAGGAGAGAGCAATTAAGCATCTAATTGAGAAAGTTGCATAGTGGTGTGGAGTACACACAACGGCCGGTTAAAGTGGCATCCACACAATCAAAAAGTGAGAATGAGTTCCTCAATTAAATGGCCTAAGATGCAACTAAGAGATGAGCATCAATTAAAACACAAGCAAGCTTAGGCAATTGCAACAAGAGTGAATTGAATGTGAAAATTATTGGATATTGAAGTTGTGCAAGTGAAAGCGCAAGATTAATATAAAATAGCACAACCAACAATAACCAATGCAATGATGAAGAGAACTACCTATTCATCCTTAAGAATAATCAAATAATCACATAGGAAGGTGCTTGCTACAAAAAGCGACAAGTCTTGATAAGAATCAAGTCAAGTCAACTCAAACAAATGCAAAGCATTAACAAGGAGCAAATACCTTGTGATGTGATTATATTGACTTAAAAACCATGATGAACAAGCAATTCCATTCAATTCACTAAATTCAATATGTACTTGTTAAAGATTTGCACCAGATAAGAGACAAAAAGTCAATTTCTAAATCAATTTGGTGTTAGTAATTCAAGACAATAAACAACAAGTACAAGATTGAAATTTCAATCCCAAATAACATCATCATCATTCAAAAGTGCACAATTCTTGATTAGAATGCCAAACAAGGATATGGTCTAACCTATATGGTCATGACAACATATGAATTAAACAAAAAGTTCATTCAGGTATTTAAACAAACACATTGAGTGTAGTGCACAGATTCATCAATACCAGCAAAAATTCAAACATCAATAACCCATAAATGAAAAATTGAACACTTGCAATCCACCAACAGACAAAGGAGTAAGCAAAATTTGAACTAAATAACCGAAGTTAAATAAAGAAAATAGAAATTAAGCAAGCAAATAACCATAACAAAGAATATTAAAACAAGAAAATTGAAGAGGTGAAGAATAGGAACGAAAGGGATAGGCAACAGTGGCACTTGTGTTAGCCACTGCGAGGCTCACGACGACGGAGCTTCGCCGAAGAAGAGAAGAAAGAAAGAAGAAAAAGAAGAAAGAATAAATAAAAGAAAGAAAGAAAAGAAGAAGAAAGAAAGAAATAGAGAAGAGAGAAAAGACCTGTGTGGACGCACAAGGTTGTGTGCGGATGCACGGAAAGAAGAGAGGGGTATGCGCGCGCACAGAGGTGTGCGGGCACTGCGAGCAGAAGATGCATGGCAGCCTGTGCGGACGCGCAAGCCCGTGTGCGCTCGCACAAAAGAGGAAAGAGGGCTGGGTTCACACGCACAGCCTGTGCGTGCACTGCGGCCAGGGGGATCGCTGCAAGCTGTGCGGGCGTACAGAACTATGCGCTCGCACAAGAGGTTTTTTTTCAGAAAAAGGAACGCGTGCGGCCGCATGCATGGTGTACGGTCGCACGCATGGTGTGTGGTCGCACAAAAGGGAAGAGGGGGTATTGTTCCCACGCACAAGCTATGCGCAGGCTGGGAACAGGGGAATTGTTTAAGGGTGTGCGTGCGCACGTAACTGTGCGCACGCACAGGAACTAAAAAACAGGGGAACTGTGCGGACGCACAGGTGATGTGTGGACGCACAGGTGATGTGCGTACGCACAGGTGATGTGCGGAAAACGATCCGACACAAAACTCACCGGCAAGTGTACCGGGTCGCATCAAGTAATAAAACTCACGGGAGTGAGGTCGATCCCACAAGGATTGAAGGATTGTGCAACTTTAGTTTAGTGGTTGAATTAGTCAAGCAAACAAGTGTTGATTGTGTGAAATTGTGTTGACAGGAATTAAATTGCATAGAATGTAAAAGGGGAGTGGGTGATTTGCAGGAAATTAAAGGGAACAAAAAGAAAAAGAGCTGAATCTTAAAGTGCAAGTAATGTAAATGGCAGAAACTTAAAATGCAAGAAATATAAATGACTTGAAAAATAAAAGGGGAATGGGAATTGGATCTGCAGGAATTAAACAGGGAAAAGCAAAACTTAACAGAATGAAGAGTAGTTGATGTAATTAGTTGAACCGGATCTCAAAACTAAAAGGAAAATAAACTTGGTGTAGTAATTAAACAAGGAAATTAAAATGGAAACCAATAGATCTCAGGACCCAAGAGACTAGATAACTAAGTCTAGATCTCAATGCCTTCTTAGATCCAAATTTAGAGAGCAAATGCCAAATTAAAGAAGAGAGCAATGTAGAAATGTAAATTCAAGTTTAATTTTTCAGAAGCTGCAGTAAGAAAAACAGAGAGATCTCAAGGTGAGATTGAGACAGAATTTCCTCAATTCTTCAACACCTAAGACTCACGACAAGTGTAGATGAAATTGAAAAACAAGAAAACTAAGAGGAAGAGAATTCAATTCTCTTTCCCCAAGACTCAGAATCTCCAAACAGCTCAAAACCCAAAAGCTCTCTACTATGAATACTATGAAAATTCTTAAAGAAAACTCTAAAAAGAAAAGCCTTTCTAAAACTTCAAATCCTAAGCTATTTATACACTTTCTTCAAATGATCATTAAGCCTTGAATTGGGCCTTTAGTCTTGATGGAATTGGGTTGATAATAGCCTCCGTTGATTGTTCTTGGTGTTGGAAAGAAATCCATTTGTGAACCGGGCCATGAACCATTCACGTTTG
The DNA here is from genome assembly GCF_000816755.2 of Arachis ipaensis. Classification (NCBI taxonomy): domain Eukaryota; kingdom Viridiplantae; phylum Streptophyta; class Magnoliopsida; order Fabales; family Fabaceae; genus Arachis; species Arachis ipaensis. The sequence continues at coordinate 49,243,369 of NC_029789.2, forward strand.
AGTCAACGTTTGCCTCAAACGTTGAGGCAAACGTTGGCTCAAACGTTGCTGTGCCCAGGAGTGCTATTTCTCTTCTTTTTGGCGCCAACGTTTGACCTCATGTTTGAGGCAAACGTTGGCGCAAACGTTGGCTCCTTCCCCTGTTTCTTCTTCAGCCAACGTTTGCCTCAACGTTTGAGGCAAACGTTGGCGCAAACGTTGGCGACATCCAGGGGTGTTCTTCAGCTGCTTCTCACGTTTGAGTTAACATTTGAGGTAAACGTTAGCACAAACGTTGATCCCTCTTTTCAAGCCCATTCTTGCAACCTTCTTCCAAGCTTTATTCCACCTATCATCAATCAACAATTGTATCAAAGCTATGCCATAATCATGAGAGTTGTTCTTCTTCTTGTCACATGAGCAATTATGGCACAAAAACTCATGAAAATGCATCAATTTATCCCTGGTTGATTGAATCAAAGGAAACATGAAATTCAACCCAATTGGCTTACTTATGGCTTAAGAAAGTGCATAAAACTAAATGAAAACAAAGGAAAAAGACTAGTGAAACTAGGCTAAGATGACTTGTCATCAACAGGGTTGTGCGTACGCACAGGTCTCTGTTCCTGCAACAAAAATTTTGCCTCTAAGGCATCAAACATGACATCCAAAATAGGTTTTCAAGCTCCAAAACATCATAAAACTCCAAAAGCACATTATTCTATTAAAATTACCTAACAAACATCAAAATAAATCTAACCAATCAAGCAATATAGCCAATTATTCATGAAACAAAAGGTGAAAGAGAGAAAGCTAGAAGGATATTACCATGGTGGGGTGTCTCCCACCTAGCACTTTGATTTTAAGTCCTCAAGTTGGACTATTGAGTGAAGCTTGTGTCATGGCGGCTTATGCTTCCACTCATCCTTGAGTTGCCACCCATATTTATTCTTCAAGAATCCTCCGGGATCCCAAACGAAGTACATCAAGCTCCTAAGCAACCTCAAGGAAACACTTGGGATCCAAAATTGTTGATTGTAGACATGTATGCACAGATCCCACACTTTGGTTTCTCTATCATCCTTTTGTTGACCTTCACTTGTGCCTTTAGATGAACAACCTCTCCAAGAACCTTTTAAGCACCCACTTGAATCTTGGATTCCTCCAAAATGGACCTTGCACCTTTCGTTCCTTGAACTCCATTGCCAACCAACATCCAATCCTTGACTATTCAACACTCCAAGAAGCACCTTGAGTTGATGATTCGTTTCTAAGAGAGCAAATTGATATGGGCCTATGAAGCTCATGGAGAAAATTGTTACCCACTCAATTTGTCCTTGGGGTGGAGTTATCCTATTAAGCTCTTGCACAATTGCTTCTACTTCTTCGGTGATCACCTCTTCCTCACCATCCTTTTCAAGCTCTTCCATATCCTCTTCAAACTCAAGAGTAGGAGGCTCCTCAAGATCATTGAGGGGGTTGACCAAGGTGGACAAAAAATCATTGATGATGCAATTCACTTCTTGCATCCCCGGCAACGGCGCCAAAAACTTGATGAGTGAAGATCACGATGGTTCGGAAATAGCAAAACAATTCCTTCATTGGTAGTATAGTCCAAACCAACAAACAATCCTCAACATCAAAGTTTACAATTTCTAATTCAATTAAACCGAGAGTCTTTCAACCTCGGATTGTTCTCCCTATGACACAAATGAAGTGTTTCTCTTTTGGTTGTTAACGGGACAAAAGGGGTTTTCTGAAATCAAAGAACAAAAGATTAAAAGAACTTGAGAAATAAAAGAACTAAGAAATGATCAAAATTGTAACTAATGCAAGTAAAGGGAAAATGAGATCAAAACTAGTGAGAATGCAAGGAATGCAATAAAGAACCTTGACTTGGGAATGAGGGTCCAAGGAGTCCCATCATCGACATAACCACAACTATGGTAATTATGATGAGTCAATCTCGCCTAGTCAACCCCAACCATCGAGGAGTAAGTCAAGCAAGCATAATTGACCTTAATCTATAAGTCCTAGCTAACTTACCAAACTAGTTGATAAAAAGCTAGCGTCAATAGAAACAAGAGTCAACTAACTACCCAAGAATTACCACTAAATATCGGACATTATGACTCTAGTATCCTAGGAACTCAAACCACAAGCCAAGGTGAAAAAATCTACTCAAAATCTAGAGTTGGCATTTTCACAAACACCTTGTGTACATAAAAGTAAAACATGAGAAAATTGCAAAGTAAAATGTAAACTATAACCAACTATCAACAAAACCAAACATAAACAAGCAATCAAACATAAAGAAAGCATGAAACATTAAATTCATCAATCAAAACTTCAAGAACTCAAAATTGCATTTATAAATAAAGTGCTTGAACCAAAGGAAATGAAAATAAAGACAATATAATTAAAGGGGAATTAAAGAGTACTTACAATTAAAGATGATCAAAATCCAAAAGAAAAGATTGCTATAAAATGCTACATGAGAATGGAAATTGAAACCCTAAGAGAGCAATGCTACACTACTCCTACTCCTACTCCTAATTACTGTGCAAAAAATGTAAAAAGTGGCCTTCTACTCTAATGCCGTCATATGGCTTCAATCCCCCTTGATATAGCACTTCCTTTTTAGCATTGGAGCTTCCAAAACTGGGCCAAAGGCCCCCAAAATCGTGCAGCATGCGTTTCATTAACAAAATCATGTGCAGGGACCTGTGTGGATGCACACGTCTGTGCATCCACCCACTCGGCTAAAAGTTGACCTGTGTGCACACACAGGTACTTGTGCATACGCACACATAGAAATTCTTGCTTGTGCACACGCACACAGGGCTGTGCGCACGCACATAGGGCTGTGCGCACGCACACTTTGCTGTGTGTGCTTTAACTTATTTTCTTCATGTTTTCTCCCTTGTACATGCTTTTTTCCACTTTTGACTATCCATTCTTGCCCCCAAGACCTGAAAACACTCAGCGAACATGTCATGGCATCGAATGGAATAAAAGTGGAATTAAATTGCTCATTTCAAGCACAAAATTGCATGTTTTCACATTTAAGTCCAAATTAGGGATCAAACACAAAAGTATACTATTTGAGTGCTTAAGTGTGAGTTCATGTGTTAGAATCCATCCAAATCAAGCCAAAATACATCGAAAAATATGGACTCATCACCCCTGCTTCTCTTGCTCTTTGAATAGTTTGCAAATCATGTGAGTCTGATCTTTCTGCTCCTCTCTTAGTTGATCCAAGGTGGTTTACAGTTGAATCAGAGATGTTTCCAATTGTGCCCAATATTCAATTAAAGGGATCTCTTGTGGAGGCTCAGATGCCTTCCTTTTGGGATGATCCTCTGGTACCCTGGCGCTTTTCATCACATGTTTGGTGATTGGAATTTCCACTGGGATAAATTTCTCTATGTGAATCAGGACTTTAGCTTATTGACATAGGCGAAAGATAAGGTTTGGATAGGCCAGCCTGGCTTGAGTGGACATCCTATTTGCAAACTTGTACATCTCACAGGAATTATTTTGTGAACTTCTACCTCATTCCCCATCATGATGCAGTGAATCATCACAAATCTTGCTATAGTGACTTCAGAGTAGTTTCTAGTGGGAAGTATAGAATGCCCAATGATGTCCAGCCATCCTCTAGCAATTGGCTTGAGGTCTATTCTTTTCAGCTGGTTTGGCTTGCCTATTACATCCTCAATCGATTGAGTTACAGGCAGACATATGTCCTCTAGGACCTGATCCAGTTTTGGATTGGCTATCACCCTTCTATAGAAGGATTCAGGGTTATCCCTTTGTAGGGGTAATTTAAAGGTCTATCTCACCCTATCAAGATAAAATTAGATGATCTTTCCTCTGACCATAGTGCAAAAAGTATGGAATGCTTGTTGGTGTGCGGAATTTAACTTTGCACAACTGAACCAGCAAGTGCACTGGTTCGTCCAAGTAATACCTGAGGTGAGTCAGGATTGATCCCACGAGGATTGTCGGCTTGGATCAAATAACGGTTATCTTGTAAAGCTTAGTTAGGCGGATAGAAAAGTTGTGTAGTTATTTAAGTGCGTAAAAGTAAAATAAAAATAACGTTACTCAGTGGTTGTGAATTCGATGATAAGAAGATGGCTAAGGCTTCGGATATGCTTTGTTTTTCTGGATCAATACTTTCTTACTCTCTACTCCAACTATGAATGATTTCTTCTATAGCAGGCTGTATGTGATCAATGCAGGTGGAGAAGCCGCCAATTGTCCTCTAGGCTGAACACCAGGTTTAGTCCGCATCCAGTCTGAATGAGGGTGAAGCTCCTGCAGTTCATCCCCTTGATGATCCTAGTCAAAACGCCACAGACAGGGTCAAATCTTCTGGATAAGAAAATATTGCACCTTGATTCTAGCCTTTGCCACAAAGACCCTAATCTCGCCATACCTCGGCTGAACTGATGTCTCGAGAATCCCCAACAAAGTCATGGATTAGCCATCTAAGAGATGTATCTTCAAGCTAGTGGTTCAGTAATATCCGATGAAAGACGCTCACTAAACCCATATAGAATAGAGATAACTTTGACGGTTCAACTCATTCATAAGCTTGAAGAACGAAGATGCATCTTAGGAGAGAATCAAACACGAATTGAAATAGAACAGTAGTGCTTTTATTAATCCATAAAACTCAGCAGAGCTCCTAACCTTAACCTAAGAGGTTTAGTGGCTCATACTGTATAGTGAAACTTGAAAATATGAATTAATGTTCTATGGTGGTCGAAGATCCTAAAACAATGGTGATCTTCTCCTATATATACTAATCTAATAACTAAGGATTACAGAAATATGATAGGCTTAGGCTTGTAGTGCAAAAATCCACTTCTGGGGCCCACTTAGCGAGTGTTTAGGCTGAGCTAAGGGTGTCTCCACGTGCTAGTAGGCTCCATGGGCAATGAACGCCTACTTTGGACTCCTCTTTGGGCGTTGGACGCCAGCTGCTCCCTTTTGGGCGTCCAATGCCAGAAATGGGGTAGATAGCTAGTGTTGAAGGCTAGTTTTGGACCTTCATCGCCAAAGATAGAAATGGACTAATATATATTTCTGGACAGCACTGGATGTTAGCTTTTCATAACCGTTTAGAACGCTCCATCTGGATATCCGAAACTCCAAAAATACTTGCTTAAGTGCACGGAGGTCAGATCCTGACAGCATCTGCTACTCTTTCCTTGCCTCTGAATCAGCCTTTGTCAAAACACTCAGATTTCATCCAAAAAATACCTAAAATCACCATAAAACACAACAACTTGTAGTAGAATCTAAACATGTGAATTTTACACTAAAACCTATGAAAATATAATAAAACTTAAATAAAACATAACAAAAACTATATGAATATGATGTCAAAAAGCATATAAAATATCCGCTCATCACAACACCAAACTTAAACTGTTGCTTGTCCCCAAGCAACTAAAAACAAAGTAGGATGAAAAGAAAAGTAAGAAACAATAAATCTCAGAGTGTTCAATGAAGTTCAGTTTCAATTAGATGAGCAGGACTTAGTAGCCTTTTGCTTCTGAATAGTTTCGGCATCTCACTATCCATTGAAGCTCATAAGTGTTGGCATCCTTGGGAACTTAGAATCCAGATGATATTATTGACTCTCCTAATTTAGTTCTTTTTTTATTCATGAACACAGCTTTTAGAGTCTTGGCCGTGGCCCTAAGCACTTTGTTTTCCAGTATTACCACCGGATACATAATGCCACAGACACTTAACTGGGTGAACCCTTTCGGATTGTGACTCAACTTTGCTAGAATCCCCAGATAGAGGTGTCCAGAGTTCTTAAGTACACTCTTTTTGCTTTGGATCACGACTTTAACTGCTCAGTCTCAAGCTTTTTACTTGACACCTTCACACCACAAGCATATAGTTAGGGACACTATTCCTTTGGAGTGCTTAGTCCAAGATTTTGTTTCATTTAGGCCCTCCTAACCATTGATGCTCAAAGCCTTGGATCCTTTTACCCTTGCCTTTTGGTTTAAAGGGTTATTGGCTTTTTGCTCTTGCCTTTTGGTTTAAAGAGCTATTGGCTTTTTCTATTGGAAAAACAAATGCATGCGAAAAAATATATATATATATTCGCATGCATTTGTTTTTCTTTTTTTTTTTTTGCATCTTGCTTTTTGCTGCTTTTTCTTGCTTCAAGAATCAATTTCTTTTTGATTTTTCAGATTACCAATAATACTTCCCTTTTTCATCATTTTTTCAGAAGCCAACGTTCTTAATTCCAATTTTAAATATGCACTGTTCATTTATACATTCAGAAAACAAAAGCAAATACACCACATCAAAATAATTGACTATTGTTATTATATAACTCAAAAATTCTTGCATCTCTAATTCTTCTAAAAAATCACTATTTTATTCAAGTTTGATGATGATAAGAGGAATATTTTATAACTAATTGACGGAAGTAAAAACTAAATTATTATTAATGCTTATGCAATTCTTTAAATTAAAAGACAGAAAAATAAAATAGAAAATTAAACATTACTAGTGATAATGTAAACCTAAATATGAGAAACATAAATTAGAATAGTAGAAATAGGGGAGGTGGAACTCAACTACCTTAATCATGGGAGGCGCTGGGTTCTCCAAGGAAGAGTTTCTGGCACTTCAAAGCTTCTAATTCACGCCCCTGCTTCTCTTGCTCCTTGACCAGTTTGCAAATCATGCTAGTCTGATCTTTCTGCTCCTCTCTTAGTTGATCCAATGTGGTTTGCAGTAGGGGTGTTCATGGGCCGGGTGAATTCGAGTTTGATGTGACACAGACCCGGCCCAAAATATATACCGGGTCTATTTGCTAGACCCAAACCTGACCCTAGACCCGATGAAACCTATACACTTTCGGGCCACGATTATACCGGGTGAAAACTGGGCCGTTAACATTACATTACCTTGATACCTTCTTGTAAGTTAGCATGTGAAAATATCCATATTTCTAAAACTCCAACCATTATTTGACATGGTAAAATTCACTTAGAAAAATATAATAAGAACCAACCCTTCTCTAAAATTAAAGCATAATCATAATCAATACTAATATTGTCTAATAGCACAAACTTTTTAAATTAATATAAATAACACAATATTATGCCATTAGTCTAAAGTCTTATGTTTTTTAAACATAAAACATTAACTTATAGTCTTATAATGACTAATAACACAAAGTATTAAAGTTTACAATACTTAAATTCCACATAAAAAGAGCCATCATGCATCACTAATAACACAAAATATTAATTGTGTATGATGACCGGGCCGAGTTCGGGTGACTCGAGTTATGGCCAGGAGCCGACCCGAAATAATGACCGGGTCTATTTTTGAGACCCTTACCCGATCCTAGATCCGATAAAATCACACCAAATTAGTCCCTAAAGTGTTCGGGATTGGGCCGGGTCTTCGGGCCGGGCCGGGCCATCTACACCCCTAGTTTGCAATTGAATCACAGATGCTTCCAACTGAGTCCAATATTCAATTGGAAGGATCTCCTGTGGAGGCTCAGATGCCTTCCTTTTGGGATGATCCTCTGGTATCCTGGCGCTTTCCATCACATGTTTGGTGATTGGGCTTTCCACTGGGATAAATGTGTCTATGTGAATTAGGACTTTAGCCTCTTGACATAGGCGAAAGATAAGGTTTGGATAGGCCAGCCTTGCTTGAGTGGACATCCTATTTGCAAACTTGAACATCTCACAGGGAATTATTTGGTGAACTTCTACCTCATTCCCCATCATGATGCAGTGAATCATCACAGCTTTTGCTATAGTGACTTCAGAGCGGTTGCTAGTGGGAAGTATAGAATACCCAATGAGGTCCAGCCATCCTCTAGAAATTGGCTTGAGGTCCATTCTTTTCAGCTAGTTTGGCTTGCTTTTTGCATCCTCAATCGATTGAGTTACAGGCAGACATATGTCCTCTAGGACCTGATCCAATTTTGGATTGGCTATCACCCTTCTATTGAAGGATTCAAGGTCATCCCTTTGTAGGGGTAATTTAAAGATCCCTCTCACCCTATCAAGATGAAAATAGATGATCTTCCCTCTTACCATAGTGCAAAAAGTATGGAATGCTTGTGGTGCGTGGAATTTAACTGATGAGAGATTTTATGCCGGTATAGAATTTATCAATAAATCCAATCGTGAGTATAGTCTAGACCGACACGTAATTCCACATCAAACAAAGAAATTGTGTTACTGGTATGCGAAATTATTACTCTGAGGTTTTAAAATTTGTTGTTCGTTCTCTCCCTGGCAATGGCGCCAATAACTGGTGCACAATACCATGGTCCAAACATAACTTCACAACTTCGCACAACTAACCAGCAAGTGCACTGGGTCATCCAAGTAATAAAACCTTACGTGAGTAAGGGTCGATCCCACGGAGATTGTCAGTATGAAGCAAGCTATGGTCACCTTGTAAATCTCAGTCAAGCGGATATCAAATGGTTATGGAGTTTTCGAAAATAAATAATAAATAAATAGAAAGTAAAGATAGAAACACTTATGTAATTCATTGGTGGGAATTTCAGATAAGCGTATAGAGATACTTTCGTTCTTCTAAACTTCTGCTTTCCTGCTGTCTTCCTCCAATCAGTCCTACTCCTTTCCATGGCAAACTTTATGTAAGGGCATCACCGTCGTCAATGGCTACATCTCATCCTCTCTGTGAAAATGGTCTGATGCGCTGTCACTGCATGGCTAATCATCTGGAGGCATCACCGTTGTCAATGGCTATATCCCATCCTCTCTGTGAAAATGGTCCGATGTGCTGTCACTGCATGGCTAATCATCTGGAGGTTCTCGATCATACTGGAATAGGATTTACTATCCTTTTGCGTCTGTCACTACGCCCAGCACTCGCGAGTTTGAAGTTCGTCACAGTCATTCAATCCTTGAATCCTACTCGGAATACCACAGACAAGGTTTAGACTTTCGGGATTCTCATGAATGCCACCATCAATCTAGCTTATACCACGAAGATTCTGATTAAGGAATCCAAGAGATACTCATCCAATCTAAGGTGGAACGGTAGTGGTTGTCAGGCACGCGTTCGTATGGGAATGATGATGATTGTCACGTTCATCACATTCATATTGAATTGCGAATGAATATCTTAGAAGCGGAATAAGTTGAATTGAATAAAAAAACAGTAGTACTTTGCATTAATTCATGAGGAACAGCAGAGCTCCACACCTTAATCTATGGAGTGTAGAAACTCTACCGTTGAAAATACATAAGTGATGAAGTTTCAAGCATGGCCGAGAGGCCAGCCTCCAAACGTGATCAATATGATTCAAAGATGAACTAAAAATCATAAGATGATCCGAAGATGTCTAATACAATAGTAAAAAAGTCCTATTTATACTAAACTAGTTACTAGGGTTTACAAAAGTAAGTAATTGATGCATAAATCCACTTCCGGGGCCCACTTGGTGTGTGCTTGGGCTGAGCTTGAATGTTACACGTGCAGAGGCTCTTTCTGGAGTTGAACGCCAGGTTGTAACGTGTTTCTGGCGTTCAACTCTGGTTCGTGACGTGTTTCTGGTGTTTAACTCCAGACTGCAGCATTGAACTGGCGTTAAACGCCCTTTTGCGTCATCTAAACTCCACCAAAGTATGGACTATTATATATTGCTGGAAAGCCCGGGATGTTTACTTTCCAACGCAATTAGAAGCGTGCCATTTTGAGTTCTGTAGCTCCAAAAAATCCATTTTGAGTGCAGGGAGGTCAGAATCCAATAGCATCAGCAGTCCTTCTTCAACCTCTGAATCTGATTTTTGCTCAAGTTCCTCAATTTCAGCCAGAAAATACCTGAAATCATAGAAAAACACACAAACTCATAGTAAAGTCCAAAAATGTGAATTTAACATAAAAACTAAAAAAAACATCCCTAAAAGTAACTAGATCCTACTAAAAACATACTAAAAACAATGCCAAAAAGCGTATAAATTATCCGCTCATCACAACACCAAACTTAAATTGTTGCTTGTCCCCAAGCAACTAAAAATCAAATAGGATAAAAATAAGAGAATATACTATAAATTCCAAACTATCAATGAAACATAGCTCCAATCAGATGAGCGGGACTTGTAGCTTTTTGCCCCTTGAATAGTTTTGGCATCTCACTTTATCCATTGTGGTTCAGAATGATTCGCATCTATAGGAACTCAGAGTTCAGATAGTGTTATTGATTCTCCTAGTTCAGTATGTTGATTCTTGAACATAGCTACTTTATGAGTCTTGGCCGTGGCCCTAAGCACTTTGTTTTCCAGTATTACCACCGGATACATAAATGCCACAGACATATAATTGGGTGAACCTTTTCAGATTGTGACTTAGCTTTGCTAAAGTCCCCAATTAGAGGTGTCCAGGGTTCTTAAGCACACTCTTCTTTTGCTTTGGACCTTGACTTTAACCGCTCAGTCTCAAGTTTTCACTTGACACCTTCACGCCACAAGCACATGGTTAGGGACAGCTTGGTTTAGCCGCTTAAACCAGGATTTTATTCCTTTAGGCCCTCCTATCCACTGATGCTCAAAGCCTTGGGATCCTTTTTACTTACCCTTGCCTTTTGGTTTTAAGGGTTATTGGATTTTTGCTCTTGCCTTTTGGTTTTAAGAGTTTTTGGCTTTTTCTGCTTACTTTTTCTTTTTCTTTCTATTTTTTTTCTCCATCTTTTTTTTTACAAGCTTTGTATTCACTGCTTTTTCTTGCTTCAAGAATCATTTTTATGATTTTTCAGATTATCAAATAACATGTCTCCTTGTCATCATTCTTTCAAGAGCCAACATATTTAACATTCATGAACAACAACTTCAAAAGACATATGCACTGTTCAAGCATTCATTCAGAAAACAAGAAGCATTGTCACCACATCAATATAATTAAACTAAGTTCAAGGATAAATTCGAAACTCATGTACTTCTTGTTCTTTTGAATTAAAACAGTTTTCATTTAAGAGAGGTGATGGATTCATAGGACATTCATAACTTTAAGACAAAGTTACTAAATGCTAATGATCATGTAATAAGACACAAACATGGATAAGCACTTAACATAA
>NC_029789.2:49255148-49255633 GCF_000816755.2 Arachis ipaensis
GGCACGGCTAATCGTCTGGAGGCATCACCCTTGTCAATGGTTTCATCCTATCCTCTCAGTGAAAATGGTCAACGCACCCTGTCACGGCACGGCTATTCATCTGTCGGTTCTCGATCATGCTGGAATAGGATTTACTATCCTTTTGCGTCTGTCACTACGCCCGGCAATCGCGAGTTTGAAGCTCGTCACAATCATTCAATCATTGAATCCTACTCGGAATATCACAGACAAGGTTTAGACCTTCCGGATTCTCTTGAATGCCGCCATCATTCTAGCTTACACCACGAAGATTCCGATTAAGAGATCTAAGAGATACTCATTCAATCTAATATAGAACGGAGGTGGTTGTCAGGCACGCGTTCATAGGGAATCATGATGATTGTCACGTTCATCACATTCAAGTTGAAGTGCGAATGAATATCTTAGAAGCAAAATAAGATGAATTGAATAGAAAACAATAGTACTTTGCATTAATCTTTGAGGAA
>NC_029789.2:49255831-49263589 GCF_000816755.2 Arachis ipaensis
ATGAGCGGGACTTATAGCTTTTTGCCTCTTGAATAGTTTTGGCATCTCACTTTATCTATTGAGGTTCAGAATGATTGGCATCTATAGGAACTCAGAGTTCGGATAGTGTTATTGACTCTCCTAGTTCAGTATGATTATTCTTGAACACAGCTATTTTATGAGTCTTGGCCGTGGCCCTAAGCACTTTGTTTTCCAGTATTACCACCGGATACATAAATGCCACAGACACATAATTGGGTGAACCTTTTCAGATTGTGACTCAGCTTTGCTAAAGTCCCCAATTAGAGGTGTCCAGGGTTCTTAAGCACACTCTTTTTTTTTGCTTTGGACCTTGACTTTAACCGCTCAGTCTCAAGTTTTCACTTGACACCGACACGCCACAAGCACATGGTTAGGGACAGCTTGGTTTAGCCGCTTAGACCAGGATTTTATTCCTTTAGGCCCTCCTATCCACTGATGCTCAAAGCCTTGGGATCCTTTTTATTTCCCTTGCCTTTTGGTTTTAAGGGTTATTGGCTTTTTCTGCTTGCTTTTTCTCTTTTTTTTTTCTTTCTATTTTTTTTTTTTTTTCTTGCAAGCTTTGTTCTTTGCTGCTTTTTCTTGCTTCAAGAATCCTTTCCAGTATCCAGGACTATGAAATCAGCAGGGATGCAAAGGCCTTCAACCTTTACTAACACGTCCTCTACTTGTCCATATGCCTGTTTTCTTGAATTGTCTGCCATCTCTAATGAGATTTGAGCAGCTTGCACCCCATAGATTCCCAGTTTCTCTATTACAGAGATGAAAACAGTAGTACTTTGCATTAATCTTTGAGGAACAGCAGAGCTCCACACCTTAATCTATGGAGTGTAGAAACTCTACCGTTAAAAATACATAAGTGAAAGGTCTAGGCATGGCCGAATGGCCAGCCCCTCTGATCTAAGAACCAGGCGTCCAAAGATGTCTAATACAATAGTAAAATGTCCTATTTATAATAAACTAGCTACTAGGGTATACAGAAGTAAGTAATTGATGCATAAATCCACTTCCGGGGCCCACTTGGTGTGTGCTTGGGCTGAGCTTTAACTTTCCACGTGCAGAGGCCATTTGTGGAGTTGAACGCCAGGTTTTGATCCATTTCTGGCGTTCAACTCTGGTTTTGGATCCCTTTCTGGCGCTGAACTCTAGAATTGGGCAGAGAGCTGGCGTTGAACGCCTGTTTAAGTCATCTAAACTTGAGCAAAGTATGGACTATTAAACATTGCTGGAAAGCTCTGGATGTCTACTTTCCAAAGAAATTGGAAGCGTGCCATTTCGAGTTCTGTAGCTCCAGAAAATCCACTTTGAGTGCAGGGAGGTCAGAATCCAACAGCATCAGTAGTCCTTCTTCAACCTCTGAATCTAATTTTTGCTCAAGTCCCTCAATTTCAGCCAGAAAATACATGAAATCACAGAAAAACACACAAACTCATAGTAAAGTCCAGAAATGTGAATTTAACATAAAAACTAACGAAAACATCCCATTCAGAAAACAAGAAGCATTATCACCACATCCAATATAATTAAACTAAGTTCAAGGATAAATTCAAAACTCATGTACTTCTTGTTCTTTTGAATTAAAACATTTTTCATTTATGAGAGGTGATGGATTCATAAGACATTCATAACTTTTAGACAGATTTACTAACTACTAATGATCATGTAATGAAGACACAAACATGGATAAGCACATAGCATAAAAAACGAAAAATAGAAGAAATAAGGACAAAGAATGAATCCACCTTAGTGATGGTGGCGTTTCCTTCTTGGGGAACCAATGATGTTCTTGAGCTCTTCTATGTCTCTTCCTTGTCTTTGTTGCTCCTCCCTCATTGCTTTTTGATCTTCTCTTATTTCATGAAGGATGATGGAGTGCTCTTGATGTTCCACCCTTAGTTGCTTCCAATAATTGTGTGGAAGAAAATGTATCCCCTGAGGTATCTCAGGGATCTCTTGATTTGCAGTCAAATGTTCTACCACTGAGCTATAGACCTTTGATGGAAGCTTTTGTCTTCCCTTTCCTCTTTCTAGAGGTTTCTCTGGCCTTAGGTGCCATCAATGGTTATGGAAAAAACAAAAAAGCTATGCTTTTACCACACCAAACATAGAATGTTGCTCGCCCTCGAGCAAAAGAAGAAGGAATAGAAGAAGAAGAAGAAGATATGGGGGAGATGGAGGGAGGTGTGTATTCGGCTATATGGGTGGGATTGGGTGGGGAAGAGATGTTGAATTTTGAAGGTAAGTGGGTGTATGGATGTGAGTGGTAAAGGGTTAATAGGGAAGAGTGTTTATTGGGAATAGAGGATGATTGAGAAGAGAGAAGAGAGTGAGTGGAGGTATGTGGGGATCCTGTGGGGTCCACAAATCCTGAGATGATCCTGTGGGGTCCACAGATCCTGAGGTGTTCAAGGATTTACAACCTTGCACCAAATTAGGCATGTAAAATGCCCTTGCACACAACTCTGGGCGTTCAGCGCCAGGTTAATGCCCATTTTGGGCGTTCAACGCCCATTTGTTGCCATTTCTGGCGTTGAACGCCAAAACCATGCTTGTTCTGGGCATTCAGTGCCAGGATGCTGCCCATTTTGGGCGTTCAGCGCCAGAACCATGCTCTGTTCTGGCGTTGAACGCCAGGCAGATGCTCCTCCAGGGTGTGATTTTTCTTCTGCTATTTTTGATTCCGTTTCTCCTTTCAGGTTCTGGATCTGCTTCAACAAGAATGTTCTTGTCCTTGCTCCTGCTCATATGACAAAGAAGAGGGCACAGAAATAATAATAATAATAATATGGATCCTTTATACCACAGTATAGGGATCCCATTGTGAGTGGAAGAAAAGAGGGAGACAAAGAATGTAATGTAATGGAAGAAACAACGGTGAAGAGGGTATAGATGTGAGATGAGATGTTAGTAGATGAATAAATAAATAGAATAAGATGGGAGAGGGAGAATTTTCGAAAATAATTTTTGAAAAAGGGTTAGTGATTTTCAAAAATAGTTTTTGAAAAAGGTTAGTATTTTTTTTTTTGAAAAATTTTAAAATCAAAAATAAAAATAATTAGTTAATAAAAAAGAAATTTTTGAAAAAGAGGGAAGATATTTTCGAAAATTAGAGAGAGAGAGAGTTAGTTAGGTAGTTTTGAAAAAGATAAGAAACAAACAAAAAGTTAGTTAGTTAGTTGAAACAAATTTTGAAAAGATAAGAAGTTAGGAAGTTAGAGAAGATATTTTGAAATAAATTTTTTTTGAAAAGATAAGGTAAAAATATATTTTTGAAAAGATATGATAGAAATTAGTTTTTGAAAAAGATTTGATCTTTTTTTTTTAAATCACAATTAACGACTTGATTCATAAGAAATCACAAGATATGATTCTAGAACTTAAAGTTTGAATCTTTCTTAACAAGTAAGTAACAAACTTGAAATTTTTGAATCAAAACATTAATTGATTATGTTATTTTCGAAAATATGATGTAAAATTAAGAAAAAGATTTTTGAAAAATATTTTTTTGGAATTTTTGAAAATAACTTAGAAATTTGAAAAAGATTTGATTTTTGAAAAAGATTTTGAAAAAGATAAGATTTTCAAATTGAAAATTTGATTTGACTCATAAAAACAACTAGATTTTTAAAATTTTTTGAAAAAGTCAAATCTAATTTTCGAAATTTTAAGAGAGAAAAAGGGAAAGATATTTTTTGATTTTTGAATTTTTTTATGAAGAGAGAGAAAAACAAGAAAAATGATGCAATGCATGAAATTTTTAGATCAAAACATGTGATGCATGCAAGAATGCTATGAATGTCAAGATGAACACCAAGAACACTATGAATGTTAAGATGAACACCAAGAACATATTTTTGAAAAATTTTTAATGCAAAGAAAACATACAAGACACCAAACTTAGAATTCTTTAATGCTTAGACACTAAGAATTCAAGAATGCATATGAAAAACAAGAAAAGACACAAAACATGAAATCATCAAGATCAAACAAGAAGACTTACCAAGAACAACTTGAAGATCATGATGAACACTATGAATGCATGAATTTTCAAAAAATACAAGATGCACATGCAAATGACACCAATCTTATAACATGACTCATGACTCAAACAAAAAAACACAAAATATTTTTTTTTTATTTTTATGATTTTCTAATTTTTTTGGATTTTTATTTTATATTTTTCGAAAATTATTTAGAAAGATAGAAAAATAAGGATTCCAAAATTTTTAATATGAATTCCAGGAATCTCGCATTCTTAATTTAAAGCTTCAGTCCAGGAATTAGACATGGCTCACTAGCCAGCCAAGCTTTCAATGAAAGCTCCGGTCCAAAACACTAGACATGGCCAATGGCCAGCCAAGCTTTAGCATGTAATTCAGACATGACATGCCTGACATACCCTACAGTCGTATAACAGCTAATGGTTGGAAGCCTCAGTCCAAAAGAATTTAGACATGGCTTTACAGCCAGCCAGGCTTCACATGTTTCATGAAACACTAGAATTCATTCTTAAAAATTTTGAATCTAATTTTTTTTTTCGAAAATAAAAGAAAAATTTTTGAAAGATTTTTGAAAACTTTTTGAAAAGAAAACGAAAAGAAAGTTACCCAATCTGAGCAACAAGATGAACCGTCAGTTGTCCAAACTCGAACAATCCCCGGCAACAGCGCCAAAAACTTGGTGCGCAGAAATTGTGATTACACTTTGATTATGTAAAATTCATCGCTCTTTCTTTCCCTGGTAATGGCGCCAAAAACATGATGCCAATACCATGGTTCACAACTTCGCACAACTGACCAGCAAGTGCACTGGGTCGTCCAAGTAATACCTTACGTGAGTAAGGGTCGAATCCCATGGAGATTGTTGGTATGAAGCAAGCTATGGTCACCTTGTAAATCTCAGTCAGGCGGATATAAATTGATAATGGTGTTTTCGAATAATAATTAAATAAACATAGAATAAAAGATAGAAATACTTAAGTAAATCATTAGTGAGAATTTCAGATAAATGTTGCACGTGCAGAGGCCATTTGTGGAGTTGAACGCCAGGTTTTGATCCATTTCTGGCGTTCAACTCTGGTTTTGGATCCCTTTCTGGCGCTGAACTCCAGAATTGGGCAGAGAGCTGGCGTTGAACGCCAGTTTACGTCGTCTAAACTTGGGCAAAGTATGGACTATTATATATTGCTAGAAAGCTCTAGATGTCTACTTTCCAACGCAATTGGAAGCGCGCCATTTCGAGTTATGTAGCTCCAGAAAATCCACTTTGAGTGCAGGGAGGTCAGAATCTAATAGCATCAGCAGTCCTTCTTCAACCTCTGAATCTGATTATTGCTCAAGTCCCTCAATTTCAGCCAGAAAATACCTGAAATCACAGAAAAACACACAAACTCATAGTAAAGTACAGAAATGTGAATTTAACATAAAAACTAATGAAAACATCCCTAAAAGTAACTAGATCCTACTAAAAATATACTAAAAACAATGTTAAAAAGCGTATAAATTATCCGCTCATCACCCTTCTTTGGATTTCATGTCGGATCTCTGGATACTCATTTCACTTGAGCTTGAAAGGGACCTCGGGGATCACCTTCTTCTTGGCCACAACATCATAGAAGTGGTCTTGATGGGCTTTGGAGATGAATCTTTCCATCTCTCATGACTCAGAGGTGGAAGCTTTTGTCTTCCCTCTCCCTTTTCTAGAGGATTCTCCAGTCTTAGGTGCCATCAATGGTAATGGAAAAACAAAAAGCTTATGCTTTTACCACACTAAACTTAGAATATTGCTCGCCCTCGAGTAAGAGAAGAAAGAATGGATGAAGAAGAAGAAGTGAGTGGAGGTAGGTGGGGATCCTGTGGGGTCCACAGATGCTGAGTTGATCCTGTGGGATCCACAGATCCTGAAGTGTCAAGGATTTGCATCCCTACACCAATTAGGCATGTAAAATTCCTTTGCATGCAATTCTGGCGTTTAAACGCCGAATTGATGCTTGTTCTGGGCGTTCAGCACCCAGATGCAGTATATTTCTGGCGTTGAACGCCAGCCAGATGCTTGTTTCTGGCGTTCAGTGCCAGCTCTTCCTCAGTGTACATTTCTGGCATCTGAACGCCAGGATGCTGCTTGTTTCTGGCGTTCAACACCAGATCCATGCTCTGTTCTGGCGTTGAACGCCAGCCAGATGCTCCTTACTGGCGTTTGAACGCCAGTGAACTCCTCCTCCAGGGTGTGCTGTTTTTTATGCTGTTTTTGATTTTTCTTCAATTTTTTCAGTTATTTTTGTGACTCCACATGATCATGAACCTATGAAGACATATAACTAATAAAAAATATAATTAAATAAAAATTGGGTTTCCTCCCAACAAGCGCTTCTTTAATGTCAATAGCTTGACAATGGGCTCTCATGGAGCCTCACAGATGTTCAGAGCATTGTTGAGACTTCCCAACACCAAACTTAGAGTTTGGATATGGGAGTTCAACACCAAACTTAGAGTTTGGCTGAGGCCTCCCAACACCAAACTTAGAGTTTGACTGTGGGGGCTTTGGTTGACTCTGTTTTGAGAGAAGCTTACTGTGCCTCTTTCCCATGTTTACAGAAGGATGTTCTTGAGTTTTAAACTCAAGGGAGTCCTCATTCAATTGAAGGACTAGTTCACCTCTGTTAACATCAATCACAGCTCTTGCTGTGGCTAGGAAGGGTCTTCCAAGGATGATGGATTCATCCTCATCCTTCCCAGTATCTAGGATTATGAAATCAGCAGGGATGTAAAGGGCTTTAACCTTTACTAATTTGTCCTCTACTTGTCCATAAGCCTGTTTTCTAGAATTGTCTGCCATCTCTAATGAGATTTTAGCAGCTTGTACCTCAAAGATTCCCAGTTTCTCCATTACAGAGAGTGGCATGAGGTTTATTCCTGACCCAAGGTCACATAGAGCCTTCTCAAAGGTCATGGTGCCTATAGTACAGGGTATTAGGAATTTTCCAAGATCCTATTTCTTCTGAGGAAATCTCAGTTGATTCAATGCATTTAGTTCAATGGTGAACAGGGGAGGTTCATCTCCCCAAGTCTCATTTCTGAATAAACTGGCATTCAGCTTCATGATTGCACCAAGGAACTTGGCAACTTGCTCTTCAGTAACATTCTCATTCTCTTCAGAAGAGGAATACTCATCAGAGCTCATGAAGGGCGTAAGGAGGTTTAATGGAATCTCTATGGTCTCTAGATGAGCCTCAGAGTCCTTTGGTTCCTCAGAGGGACACTCCTTGATGATCACTGGACGTCCCAGGAGGTCTTCCTCCTTGGGATTCACGTCCTCCCCTTCCTTCTTGGATTTGGCCATGATGATTATATCAATGGCCTTGCACTCTCCTTTTGGATTTTCTTCTGTATTGCTTGGGAGAGCATTAGGAGGGGTTTCAGTGATCTTCTTACTCAGCTGGCCCACTTGTGCCTCCAAATTTCTAATGGAGGACCTTGTTTCATTCATGAAACTCACAGTGGCCTTAGATAGATCAGAGACTAAGTTTGCTAAATTAGA
The DNA here is from genome assembly GCF_000816755.2 of Arachis ipaensis. Classification (NCBI taxonomy): domain Eukaryota; kingdom Viridiplantae; phylum Streptophyta; class Magnoliopsida; order Fabales; family Fabaceae; genus Arachis; species Arachis ipaensis. The sequence continues at coordinate 49,263,386 of NC_029789.2, forward strand.
GGTATTTTGTTCAGAGTTCTCTGTCTATTGCTGAGTGGATGATGGAAAAGGCTTGCTATTGCTAAACCTGTTTCTTCCACCATTATTAAAGCTTTGTTGAGGCTTTTGTTGATCCTTCCATGAGATATTTGGGTGATTTCTCCATAAGGGATTATAGGTGTTTCCATAAGGTTCACCCATATAATTTACCTCTGCTATTGCAGC
>NC_029789.2:49263611-49284274 GCF_000816755.2 Arachis ipaensis
AAGAAGATGAGAGGTGAGAGGATTTTCGAAAATTAAAAATTAAAATTTAAAGTTAAATTTTGAAAATAGTTTTTGAAAAAAGGTTAGTAATTTTCAAAAATTAGGAATGAAATAAAATTTAAAATCAAAAATTGAAATAATTAGTTAATTAAAAAGAATTTTTGAAAAAGAGGGAGATATTTTCGAAAATTAGAGAGAGATAGTTAGTTAGGTAGTTTTAAAAGAGATAAGAAACGAACAAAAAGTTAATTAGTTAGTTGAAACAAATTTTGAAAATCAAATTTTTAAAAGATAAGAAAATAAGAAGTTAGAAAAGATATTTGAAAAAGATAAGATAAAAAGATACTTTTGAAAAGATATGATTGAAATTAGTTTTGAAAAGGATTTGATTTTTAAAATCACAATTAATGACTTGATTCACAAGAAATCACAAGATATGATTCTAGAATTTAAAGTTTGAATCTTTCTTAACAAGTAACAAACTCGGAATTTTTGAATCAAAACATCAATTGATGATGTGATTTTCGAAAATATGATATAAAAATAAGAAAAAGATTTTTGAAAAATATTTTTAAAGTTTTCGAAAATGAATAAGAAAAATAAAAAAGATTTGATTTTTGAAAAAGATTTTGAAAAAGATAAGGTTTTCAAATTGAAAATTTGATTTGACTCATAAGAAACAACTACATTTTAAAAATTTTTGAAAAAGTCAACTCAAATTTTCGAAATTTATGAGTGAAAAAGGGAAAGATATTTTTTTTTTAATGATGAAAGAGAAAAACATGAAAAGGACTCAATGCATGAAAGTTATGGATCAAAACAATGAATGTATGCAAGAATGCTATGAATGTCAAGATGAACACCAAGAACACTTTGAAGATCATGATGAACATCAAAAACTTATTTTTGAAAATTTTATATGCAAAGAAAACATGCAAGACACCAAACTTAGAAATCTTTCATGTTCAGACACTATGAATGAAAAAATGCACATGAAAAACAAGAAAAGACACAAAACAAGAAAACATCAAGATCAAACAAGAAGATTTTCCAAGAACAACTTGAAGATCATGAAGAACACTATGAATGCATGAATTTTCGAAAAATGCAAAATGAATATGCAATTGACACCAAACTTACAATTTGACTCAAGAATCAAACAAGAAACATGAAATATTTTTTACTTTTATGATTTTCTAAATTTTAAATTTTTTTTTTGTATTTTTCAAAAATTAATTTGAAAAAGAAAAATAAGGATTCCAAATTTTTTAATATGAATTCCAGGAATCTTGCATTCTTAGTCTAAAGCTTCAGTCCAGGAATTAGACATGGCTCACCGTCCTACTCCTTTCCATGGCAAACTTTATGTAAGGGCATCACCGTCATCAATGGCTACATCTCATCCTCTCTGTGAAAATGGTCCGATGCGCTGTCACTGCATGGCTAATCATCTGGAGGCATCACCGTTGTCAATGGCTATATCCCATCCTCTCTGTGAAAATGGTCCGATGCGCTGTCACTGCATGGCTAATTATCTGGAGGTTCTCGATCATACTGGAATAGGATTTACTATCCTTTTGCGTCTGTCACTACGCCCAGCACTCGTGAGTTTGAAGTTCGTCACAGTCATTCAATCCCTGAATCCTACTCGGAATACCACAGACAATGTTTAGACTTTCCGGATTCTCATGAATGCCGCCATCAATCTAGCTTATACCACGAAGATTCTGATTAAGGAATCCAAGAGATACTCAGTCAATCTAAGGTGGAACGGTAGTGGTTGTCAGGCACGCGTTCGTATGGGAATGATGATAATTGTCACGTTCATCACATTCATATTGAATTACGAATGAATATCTTAGAAGCGGAATAAGTTGAATTGAATAAAAAAACAGTAGTACTTTGCATTAATTCATGAGGAACAGCAGAGCTCCACACCTTAATCTATGGAGTGTAGAAACTCTACCGTTGAAAATACATAAGTGATGAAGGTTCAGGCATGGCCGAGAGGCCAGCCCCCAAACGTGATCAATATGATTCAAAGATGAACTAAAAATCATAAGATGATTCGAAGATGTCTAATACAATAGTAAAAGGTCCTATTTATACTAAACTATTTACTAGGGTTTACAGAAGTAAGTAATTGATGCATAAATCCACTTCCGGGGCCCGCTTGGTGTGTGCTTGGGCTGAGCTTGAATGTTACACGTGCAGAGGCTCTTTCTGGAGTTGAACGCCAGGTTGTAACGTGTTTCTGGCGTTCAACTCTGGTTCGTGACGTGTTTCTGGCGTTTAACTCCAGACTGCAGCGTAGAACTGGCGTTAAACGCCCTTTTGCGTCATCTAAACTCAGCCAAAGTATGGACTATTATATATTGCCTCAATCATGGCACAAAATCAGGAAGGAAAACGTAAACTCATGCAAATCATATGAATAAGTGTATGAAAGATTGATAAAATCCACTCAATTGAGCACAAGATAAATCATAAAATAGTGGTTTATCAGATTACAATCATAGAATGAGAATAATGCACACAAGAAGGAAGATAAGTGGTTATAAGATGTAACCACGCAATTGGCTCAAGTCTCACTTGCTTGTGTTCTCAACTCTAAAACCATGTTCCAAAATACATTCCTCAAGCAAGTTTAGCAACAAAAATTTTCAAATTCGTAGGGTTGCCCAAAAATTATAGTTTCTTGGGAAGGAAATCATTACACTAACCAAGTAGACCTAACAAGAAATAACTATCATGCAAAAGGTGTTCAAAAGCAAAACCTAATCATGCAATCTATCCTAATTAACTAAAGAAAGTCAAAGTTTATTTGGGTGTTGCCTATGGAGACCGGTCGAACGACCTTCCCACACTTAAGAATTTGCACTGTCCTCGGTGCTATTGGTGAGGCGCAAGGGGCAATCGGCCATGGAGCTTCCATTATCCATTTCATCCAAGCTATTGTCACTCAAGATCGAGGTGGAAGTGGAAATCTTCGGTTCCTCCATACGCGGGGTCACAAAACTCAAAAGCTTCTTTACATAAGCAAACCCGAGTTGGTTCTGCCGTTCATATCGGCCCATTTTCTTATGGAGATCCTCAAGGCGTTGGTGGGATGATCGAGGTGGTACGGGTGAAGTGGTGGGGATGCCCACAGGAATAGCTACATTAAGGTTTCCGGTGTCCACCGGGGGCTAGAGATATTTTCCGGATGGGGTGATGTCGCCATCCATCGGAATTAGCGCCTTCCGATCCTTAGTCTCCCTAGGGGCACCAGCAGCAGCAACTAACTCGGTCACCAAAGCGGGAAAGGGTAGATTTTCTCTAGCATGGACACGACCCATGGCTTGTCGGATAAGGAGAGGGACATTGACCGGTTTCTCTGTAAGTATGCACCAGACCAACAAGGCTAGCTCCGCGATGATAGATGACCCGTGGGTGCTTGGAAGCACATAATGGGATAAGACTTGGGCCCATGCCTGAGCCTCCACAGTGAGAAAACGTGCGTCAATGCCCTTGGGCCAGGGTCTCATTCTCCCTCGGATCCAAAATGCTTCCGGTTCGGCAATGACCCGGAGAATGGCATCCCAATCGAAACCATATTCACAACGCTGCGTCAAGATCTCTTGGTAAGCATCTATCCCATCCGCCAATGGTCCGGTTTTAAGTACTCCTTGAATGGCCTCCACCGAGACGGGGACTAGCTTCCGGCGCACAAAAAGTGATGTGAGAGAAGGTGAATGGTAGTGGGAGTAAAACTCAACTACCCATGAGAGATTGGCCTCCTGCAGTCTTCTCATGAGAAACCTCCACTGCCACCGCTCGATGCGGGGTATGACAAACTCAACAATATGGGTCGGAGGGGCGAGAAGAGGTTCAGGGTGATAGTTCCTCGCAGGGTTTTTCTTTTCTTGTTCATCAACATTAATGATGCTCCTCGCCTTCTTGAGGAGGGGCTTGGCTTTTGGTGCTTGGTGTGCCTTGGTGGTGGATCTTTGAGGTGCTTTCTTGGTGGGCAGCTTCTTTGGTGCCTTTCCCTTATCCTTTACGATGACCATCTTGAAAAAAAAGGGGGGAAAAGAGGCATACATTAAACTCAAAGAAACAACACATGGATAATATCATGCAAGTGATAGAGAAAGCCACAAAAGAATAGGAGTCTTGGAGACATGACAGCTGCAACATGTGAGCAAGACAACAATAGAAAATAATGGCAAGTCACTTAGCATGTGATGCAAGAGGGGTATAAGCATGCAAAGAAAAAGGCATGAGAAGTATATACTCAATCATTAATAACAAGAAATAAGTCATAAGGGGTGAGCATATGAATGGAAAACATGAAGAACCATAGGCTCAATGCACATAGGAACAAGCATGGGAATGAGAATGGGCACTAAGTTGAAAGCATTATGTTAAAATTGAAACAAGAACTCATAGGTGTCTTTCATCAAACACTTAGTGTGCAAGTTCAAAGTAATAAGCAAATGGAGGAAATATGACAATGTAGCATCCCAAAAGGTATTATCAATCATCATGTAGCACCATATAGCATAAAGAAATCAAAACATAGTACAATAACCCACTAATGCAAGAGAGAACTCCACCCTTAACACCCATGGCAACATAGAAAAAGAAGCACACAAATAAACAAGAATGCATGAGAGAAAGTCTAACTAAGAAGGAGTGCAAATAAATGCAACTAAAGAGAGAAAAATTGAAACAAAACAAAGAAGAAGAAAGGTAAATAGTACCTTGAAATGGGGAAGGAAGTGATGGAGAATGCAAGGGAAGAGCAGAGAAGAGAAATGGGAAAAAAGAGAGGAGAGAGAAGAGTGGTGGATCACCGGAGGTGGTGGTCTCCGGTGGTCAGTGCCGCCGGTGGAAGGGGTTGAGAAAGGGTGGTAGAGGTGGGTGGAGAAGAAGGGAAGATGAAAATATAAAAACAATGTTGGAAGAATTTGAAAACAGGCGCATTTCAGCTTAGTTGCGTCGCGAGATCGACGCGCACGCGCCATCCACGCGTACGCGTGGATGAGAAGAAACAAGCAGGGACGCGTAAGTGTCGCCCACGCATATGCGTGGGCAGCAGGAGAAGGAAGGACACCTACGCACAAGTGGCGCGCAGGCAAGGAAGGCAGGTGTATCAGTAGCACAATGTCAGCATGAATCTTGCACAACTCTCTGGTGGAGGTACCAGGAGTTGGCTGTAAGGATATCGACGAACACGTGCATGGTGTGCGCACGCGTGGATGTGGCAGGAAGCAGATTGACGCGTAAGCATCAGGTGCACTTGCGCGTTGGGAGATTTGTGCTCCCAGCACAGTGGTCGCACGATGTTCGCGCAACTCTCGGGAAAAATGTACCAAGAGTTGGAGTTGCGCGATCGACGCGGACGCGTCATCCACGCTTATGCGTGGATGCGCAGGGCAACAGAGGGACGCGTACGCGGCATGTGCATGCACACGTGGCACGAGTTATGCTAAGGGCGCAGTGTTGGCCCAGGTCTCGCATAACTCTATGGAAAAATGTACCAGAGACTGAAAAACGCAGCCGACGCGTATGCGTCGAGCACGCTTGCACGTGGATTGCGCGATCCAGTTTAGGGACGCGTACGCGTCATATGCGCGCACGCGTGATTGTGGTTAGGCGCAGGCCTCAATGCTAGCCCAATTCTCGCATAACTCTCTGGAAAATGTGCCAGGAGTTGCGAAAGGCTAACGACACAGACGCGTCTCGTGCGCCCACGCGTGGATACCCCCCTTTTTTTTAAGAGACATGAAGGAATGCCTTTTCATCATAAATTTCATAGGCCTTCAAGCTGAAGGGTACAAAAACACCAAAAATTCCATGCAACACTTAAAAATAGGGTGTTTCTATTTGCACTAATAATCCAACCTACCTAAGATCAATGCAATCCTTCATGATCATCACAGCTAACACAATAAAGTCTATCTAAGCAATCTCAAAAACTAAGCATGCACCAAATCAAGTAAAAGTTCAAGATTATGTACAAAAGAGATAAAAAAGATAATCTCACCATGGTGGGGTGTCTCGCACCTAGCACTTTTGTTTAACGTCCTTAAGTTGGACGGTCATTAGCTCAATTCTCGTTGCCATAAGGTGCATCTTCCAAAAGGAACACCTCAATCTCCTTGTTGCTTTTCATCTTTTCACCATGATACAACTTTAGACGAGGCTCATTAACCTTGAAAATGTCGGAGCTTGAAGGGTGGCACAAATGATAGACCCCATACAGCTCCGCCTTTTCTACTCTATAAGGTCCTTCCCATCTTGACCTTAGCTTTCCGGGCATCAACCTCAATCTTGAATTGTAGAGGAGGACTAGGTCGACGGCTCTAAATTCCTTTTCTCTTATGTTCTTGTCATGCACAGCTTTCATCCTCTCCTTGTAGAGTCTAGAGTTGTCATAGGCTTCTAACCTCAAACATTCCAATTCCACTAATTATAGCTTTCTCTCGATTCCGGCCCCTCCCAAACTTGAATTGCACTCCTTGACGGCCCAATATGCTTTGCGCTCTATCTCCACTGGTAGGTGGCAAGCTTTGCCATAGACCAACCAAAAGGGGCTCATGCCAATTGGCGTCTTTTAAGCCGTTCGGTATGCCCAGAGTGCGTCGGTGAGCTTAGCACTCCAATCCTTTCTATGAGGCTTCACAATCCTTTCCAATATTCGTTTAATCTCCCGATTGGAAACCTCGGCTTGGCCGTTTGTTTGGGGGTGGTAGGCCATGGCTACTTTATGCATGATGCCATATTTCTTCATTAGCCCTTCCATTCTCTTGTTGCAAAAATGTGAGCCTTGGTCACTCACGATTGCTCGTGGCGACCCAAAGCGACAAATTATGTTATTCCTCACAAAAGAAAGAACCACATTAGCATCGTCCATCCGGGTGGGTATCACTTCCACCTATTTGGATACATAATCAACGGCTAGTAGAATGTAGAGAAAACCATTAGAATTTGGGAATGGCCCCATGAAGTCGATACCCCACACATAAAAAATCTCACAAAATAGCATGGTTTGTTGGGGTATTTCATCCTTCTTGGAGATATTACCAAATCTAAGACATTGAGAGCAAGATTTACAAAAGAGAGAATAGTCATTGAAAAGGGTTGGCCACCAAAATCCACAATCTAGGATCTTTCTTGCCGTCCTTTGAGGTCCATAATGGCCACCTCCCTCAGAGGAGTGGTAAGCCTCCAAGATTGATTGGAATTCGGTTTGTGGGATGCACCTCTGAATTACTTGATCCGTACCACATCTCCAAAGGTATGGGTCATCCCATACATAGTATTTGGATTCGCTTTTTAGCTTATCCTTTTGATGCTTAGAGAGATTAGGAGGGAAGGTGCGAGACACCAAGTAATTGGCAATTGGCGCATACCAAGGTATGACTTCCGAGATTGCTTGCAAGATCTCAAAGGGAAAAGAATCATTAATAGGAGTGTAATCGCCCTTGGTGTGTTCAAGGCGACTCAAGTGATCTGCCACTAGGTTTTGCGAACCACTCCTATCTATACTTTCTAGGTCAAATTCTTGCAACAACAAAACGCATCTAATCAACCTTGATTTGGATTCTTTCTTAGCCAACAAATATGTTAACGCCGCATGATCCGAGTACACTACTACCTTGGAACCAAGTAGATAAGCTCGGAATTTATCCAAAGCGAAGACAATAGCCAACAACTTTTTTTCGGTGGTAGTGTAATTGGATTGGGCTCCATCTAAAGTTTTTGATGCATAGGAAGTGACATAAGGATTCTTACCCTCGCGATGTGCTAGCGCGGCTCCCACCGCAAGGTTTGAAGCTTCACACATTATTTCGAATGGCCAACTCCAGTCGGGCCCTCTTACTATGGGAGCTTGGGTCAATGCAACTATGAGCTTGTCAAAAGCCTCCATGCACTCCTTGCTTAGATTAAATTCAACGTCTTTTTGTAACAATCGAGACAGAGGTAGTGCTACTTTACTAAAGTCCTTAATAAATCACCGGTAAAAACCTGCATGACCAAGGAACGCACGGACTTCCCTCTCGGAGGAGGGGTAAGGCATAATGCCAGCTTGGCAGCTTCCAATTCTTCTCTTTTCTTGCACACAAACTCTACCAAACTGATCCGAACATCACTTGAAATAATTAAAATACCAAAGCAACTCAAATTAGCATCCAAAGAGGTTTCAAATGCTAAAATAAGACTAAAACTCATTAAATTCTAACTTAAAATAAACAAAAAATAAGGGAGAGATGCTCACGCATTACAACACCAAACTTGAACTGTTGCTTGTCCTCAAATAACTAAAAATAATATAAGGCTAAGAAGAGAAATTGTCCAAGACTCGAGTGTTTATTTAAGCTCGTGTCCAATTACTGAGTGGGGTTAATGACACTGTGATTCTGAATAGATTTGACATCTCACTATTCTTCGAAGCTCAAAAATATTGATATCCTTTAGAACTAGAACGCGGATGATATTATGGATTCTCTTCCTACTTATATTTGATCCTTTAACACAGCTTTTTCTTTTCTTTTCTTTTGTGCTTTGCACCTTGAGTCTAGCCGTGACTCTAAGTATTTTGTCTCAATCTTAGCTTGACACAAAAACACCACAAGCACTTAACTGAGGAACTCCTTGAGTTCTAATTCTTTTCTTTTAATTCCTCCCAGGCAGTGGTGCTTAAAGCCTTTGGCATACTCTGCAATTGCACTTGGTCTCCACTCTTAGTGCTCTATCTCAAGGGTTACTTGACACATTCACACCACAAACATATGGTTAGGAAAATAACTCTTTGAGATTTTAATCATATTTGACCATCCTAACCATTGATACTCAGAGCCTTACACCTTGCCTTTTTTTATGTTCTTTTTCTTTTTTACTGTTTGTTTTGCTTCAAAGATCAATTTCTTACTCAATTTAGAGAGTCCATAATATTTTTCTAAGTTTCTGTACCTCAAGAATCAACATTCTTGACTTCAATATCAATTATGCACTATTCAATTCATGCATTCAGAATCATAGATAATACCACCACATCAAAGTAACCAGAATAACTCATAATATATAACTCAAGTCTCATGCATTTTACTACTTCGTTTCTTTTTCTTTTGATTTTCAAGCTCAATGAGCAATACATGAGACAATTTTTAAAATAAACATAAATACTAAATTAAACAATTAAGCTAGAAAAATAATAAAATACTACTACTAATCATGCAAAGGCTTTCAAACAGATAACAGGAAACATGATAAAATACTAAAAAATAGAAAATAAATAAAGCAGCAGATAATAAAACTCAACCACCTTAGTCCTAGTAGTTGCTCTTTCCTGCGAATCGTCTCTAGCGCCTCAGCTCTTCCAGCTCTCACCTCTGGCTCTGTTGTTCCTTCTTTAGCTGATGGAGGAGGGTAGAGTGGTCCTGATGCTTTATCCACAGCTGATCAACAGAAGACGTCAGCTCCCAATAGATGTGGTCAACTGATCCTAATAGTCACGAGGAGGGAAATAATATCCATGAGGCATCTCAGGCTGCTCCTGCTGAGGAGGGGGAACTGGCTCCTGATGCGGTGCTCGTCCAAGCTCCTTGGTGTACTCCATACCTCTTCATGTGATCGGCCTCTCGATGTCAATAGGGGTACCCCATCAATGCGGACTCGGGCAGCCTCACATAGGCAGAAGATGAGGTGGAAGAAGGCCAATCTAGCAGAGATGGAGGCCTTCGCGGCTATGCTGTACAGCCTCAGAGGAATCACACGCTGGGCCACCACCTCATTACCGAGCGTGATGCAGTGAATCATAACAGCTCGGTCAATGGTAACCTAAGACTGGTTACTCATAGCGATGATGGAGCGCTGAATGAACTCCAACTATCCTCGAGAAACCGGCTTCAAATCATGCCTTGCCAAGTGGTACGGCTGACCTCTAGCATCCCTCCTCCACTGTGTTCTGGGGAGGCATATATCTGTGAGGACTTGGTCCAGTCTCTGATCAGTGTTGACCTTCTGAGTGTAAGAGTGGGGGTCATCTCTGGATGGTGGAAACTGTAGTACATCCCTCACCCTCTCTGGACCGAACTCTAGGATCCTTCCTCAGACCATGGTGCACCAGTTCTTTGGGTCGGGATTCACGCCTTTGACATGCTTGTAAGTCATCTAATCCTTGGCGTAGAACTCCCTAACCATCAGAACACCCACATCCATCACAGGGTTGCATAGCACTTGCCAACCCCTCCTCAAAATCTGTTCCTGGATCTTCGGATACTCATCCGGGTACAAATCAAATCAGACCTTCGGGATCACCTTCTTTATGCTCACAATCTCTTTAAATTGATCCTTGTGGGTCTTGAAAAAGAACCGGCTAAAATCATGTGGATCGGTTGCAGGAGTGATGGGGGAAAATCGTCGGTAAAAATTTCAAAAAATAATCGCGTTGCAAGTATAGATCTAAACCGACAATTAAACCTCAATCAAATTTAATTTATTTGTCACTAAAATAGACCCAATAAAAATAAACCGAAGTATTTAAACCTCGGTTCGTCTCTCAATGAATTACAAGGAAGTATGTTACTATTGGTTATGAGATAGTATCTTTTTATTTTTTGAAATAAGGAATAAATAATGTAAATAACAAGGAATTAAAATAACAATTAAGAAAAGTCTTAGCAAGAATTGATAATTGGAATTCCCACCCTATTATCATAGTCATTTGTAATGGTAATTGCCTTTCACTATCACTTAGTTAACCTCTAACAATTGAAGGTAAGTCAAGTGACAAAATCAACTTGAATTCACAAGTCCTAATCAAAGACTAGAGTTAGTGAAGCTCAACCCAACTAGCTAGTTTCAATCACCAACCAACAAGAGACTTTAATGATTCAAGAGTCTCAAATTAATCAATTCGAGCTAAGAATATAAAAATCTAACTTAAAATCCTCCCAAGCATTTTATCAAACACTTGGAAGGCACCACATAAAAGCATAGAAAAGCAATAAGAGATAATAAAATCCAAATAACCAATTGCAAGCATCAATAACACAAATTGAAGAAAGCAATCATAAATATGAAATACTTCAAATTGCATTAAATAGAAAATTGAATCTAACATGAGAATTCATAAACTAAAAAAGCAACATAAAGTAATCAACAAGGGAAATAAATAAACTGGAAAGCTAGAACAATTAAAAGTAGAAGAGAAAATAAATTGAAATAAGATAGAATTCAGAAATTGAGAAGAATTAAAACTAAGAAACCTAAAACCTAGAGAGAGGAGAGAGCCTCTCTCTCTAGAAAACTACATCTAAAACCTAAAATTATGTGTATAAAAGTTGTGTATGAATGATTTCCTCACTCTGCAGCCTCTAATCTATATTTTCGGGCTTGGAATTGGGCCAAAAAAGCCCAAAAATCGCCCCCAGCAATTTCTGATACGTCTAGAACGTGGCTCTATCACGCGAACGGGTCGTCCACGCGTACGCGTCATTGAACTTTCGCAAGGTCACACATACGCGTGATCCACGCGTGCGTGTCACCTAACTGCATTGCAACTATAATAAATTGCATATCAATTTGAAGCCCTGGATGTTAGCTTTCCAACGCAACTGGAACTGCCTTATTCGGACCTCTGTAGCTCAAGTTATGGTTGATTTAGTACGAAGAGGTCAGGGTTGATAGCTTAGCAATTCCTTCAATTTCTTGTATTCCTTTCACTTTTGCATGCTTCCTTTCCATCCTCTAAGCCATTCCTGCCCTATAAACCCTGAAATCACTTAACACACATATCAAGGTATCGAATGGTAATAAGAGAGGATTAAAATTAGCAAATTTAGGGCCAAAGAAGCATGTTTTCAATCATAGCACAAAATTAGGAAGGAAAATGTAAAACATGCGAATTATATGAATAAGTGTGAGTTTAGTGGATAAAATCCACTCAATTAAGCACAAGATAAACCCTAAAAATGGGGTTTATTAATCTCCCCACACTTAAACATTAGCATGTCCTCATACTAAGCTCAAGAGAACCAAAAGAGTGAAGAGGAATGGTGGAATTTATGAAATGCAACTAAATGCAAAAATGATTCTACCTAGTTGGTTAAAAATAGATAAACCTTTCAAGAACGAATATGAACTGGATTTTACTTATTCAAATCATAAAAATGAACTACAAATAAACTTGCAAGAAGAAGATAGCTCATGAAAGCCGGGAATAAAGAATCCAGCATCGAACCCTCATGATGACAAGTCATCTTAGCCTAGTTTCACTAGTCTTTTTCTTTTGTTTTCTATTGATTTTATGCACTTTCTTGAGCCATAAGTAAGTCAATTGAGTAGAATTTCATGTTTCCTTTGATTCAATTAACCATGGAAGAATTAATGCAATTTCATGAGATTTTGTGGTATAATTGTCATATATTATGAAAGAATAAGAAACTCATGATTTTGAGCATAGCTTTGATGTGTTTGATTGATTGATGATAGGTGAAAAGAGCTTTGAAGAAGGTTGAAGAAAAATGAAAGGGCAAGGAGCAAGAGAGAACAAAAAGCTTGATCAAAAGCTTGCCTCAAACTTTAGCTCAAACTTTTGGAAAAGTTGAAATCACCCAGGATGGAGCAAAAGCTTGCGCCAACGTTTGCCTCAAGCTTTTTGGCAAACGTTGGCGCCACACACCAACACCCTGGAGGAGAAAAGCTTGCGCCAACGTTTGCCTCAAGCTTTTTGGCAAACGTTGGCGCCACACACCAACACCCTGGAGGAGAAAAGCTTGCGCCAACGTTTGCCTCAAGCTTTTTGACAAACGTTGGCGCCACACATGCACACAAGGGGATCCACGTTTGGCTAAAAGTTTGACCTCAAACTTTAGCTCAAACGTGGATATCAGCAAAAGGGGATGGATGATATAAAAAGCTTAAGCAAAAGTTTGCCTCAAACTTTGACTCAAGCTTTTGTGCTTTATGTCCCGGTTCACAATGGGTTTCTCTCCAACTCCAAGTGCAATCAACAGAGGCTTTTATCAACCCAATTCCATCAAGAGCAAAGGCCCAATTCAAGGCTTGAAGACCATTTGAAGAAAGTGTATAAATAGCTTAGGATTTAAGTTTTCAGAGAGCTTTTTCCGTTTTAGTTTTGCAAGAGTGATTTTGGGAGAGTTTTCGGTTGAGAGTATTTGGAGATTCTGAGTCTTGGGGAAGGAGAATTGAATTCTCTTCCTCTTAGTTTTCTTGCTTTAAATTTCATTTACAATTTGTCATGGATCTCGGGTTGGAGAATTGAAGGAATTCTGTTTCAATCTCATCCTGAGATCTCTCTGTTTTATTTACTGCATAATTGAATTTCAATTTCTGTTCATTGCTTCTTCTTCTACCCTTTCTGCAATTTGCTTTTCTCTTTTCCCTTTGCAATTGCTCTTGTTGGATCAAGGAAGGTAGTGAGATCTAGACTTAGTTTTCTAGTCTCTTGACCCCTGAGATCTGAATTATCATTTTACTTTCTCTATTTAACGCTTTTCATGTTCATTTACATTTCCGTTTTAGATCCGGTTCAATTCAATTCTTCTTCTACTTTTCAGTTTAGTGCAATTTACTTTTCCTTGTTTAATTTCTGCAATTCCAATTCCCAATTCCCTTTACAATTCAAGCCATTTACATTTCTTGCACTTTAAGATTCTGCAAATTACATTTCTTGCGTTCTAAGTTTCTGCCATTTAATTTCTTGTTCTTTAAGATTCAGCACTTTAATTTTCTGTTCTCTTTAATTTCATGCAAATTACCTATTCCCTTTATTTTCCATGCAATTTAAATTCTGTTAATCACAAATCACTCCACCAAATCTTGATTCGCTTGACTAAATCAACCACTAAACTAAAATTGCTCAATCCTTCAATTCCTGTGGGATCGACCTCACTCACGTGAGTTATTATTACTTGATGCGACCCGATACACTTGCCGGTTAGATTTGTGTGTTTGGAATTCGTTTGTTTTTCCGCAAAAACACCATCAATTTTTGGCGCCATTGCCGGGGATTGAAATAGATTGACAATGATTAAGTGAAGTGGAGATCTAGATCAAGCACTTTTTCTTTTCTGTTTCTCTAATTTTTGACTGACACACTAACTGTTTGAAATTTTGCTTAAGCTAACTAAAACTTCATTCTAGCAATAGATTGAAGTGTTACTGGTGGTGTTTCTTTTGTTTTGTTTGTATGTCAGGTACAGGGAGAGCCACTCCTGTTTTATCTGAAACTGACCAGAGAACTCTTAGAAGGTTAAGAAGAGCTGAAAGAGGGAAAAATATTGTTGGAGAGGAAGAATCTGAGGAAGAATATCACGAGATGGAAGGAGATCCATCTAATCCAGGAGGAGGGGTTAACAATAACCCACAACAGAGGAGAGTACTGGCCTCCTATACTTTTGCAAATGCTAGACATTGTGGAAGCAGCATTCTCACCCCTAATGTCAATGAAAATAGCTTTGAACTGAAGCCACAACTCATCACATTGGTCCAAAACAACTGCTCGTTTAGAGGAGGACCATTGGAGGATCCAAACCAACATTTATCCACTTTCTTGAGAATTTGTGACACAGTTAAAAGCAATGGAGTGCATCCTGACATATACAAGCTGTTGTTATTCCCATTCTCTCTCAGGGACAAGACCACTCAATGGCTAGAAACATTTCCAAAGGAAAGCATTAACACATGGGATGATTTGGTGAGCAAGTTTCTTGCCAAGTTTTACCCCCCTCAAAGGATCATCAGGTTGAAGACTGAGGTGCAGACATTCACGCAATTGGATGCTGAAAATCTGTATGAAGCATGGGAGAGATACAAGGCTCTGCTGAGGAAATGTCCACCAGAAATGTTCACTGAGTGGGACAAGCTACAGAACTTCTATGAAGGACTCACTCTAAAGGCTCAAGAGGCACTTGATCACTCAGCTGGAGGATCATTGCAACTGATGAAAACTGCAGAAGAAGCTCAAAATCTTATTGACATGGTGGCTAATAATCAGTATTTCTTTGCGCATCAAAGGCAACGCCAACCATCACAAAGGAGAGGAGTAATGGAGCTAGAAGGAGTGGACTCAATCTTAGCTCAAAACAAAATGATGCAGCAACAGAATCAGCAACAATTTGAGCAAATGGCCAAAAGAATTGATGGCCTACAAGTAGCATCAGTGAGTGCCACAAGCCAACCAACCACTCCTTGGGGGCATAATGAGGAGAACCAAGAGGAACAAGAACAAGAGCAAGTGCAGTATATGCACAACCAAGGTTCAAATGAGGTGTATGGTGATACCTATAATCCATCCTGGAAGAACCACCCAAACCTCAGATGGGGGGATAACCACAACCAAAACTAACAACCATGGCAGAGGAACTCAAACCCAAACACCTTAAGAAACAACCAAAACCACAATCAGCAGCAGACTAACCAAAATCCCTACAGAAAACCCCAAAACAACTACCCCAACTCTAACCATTATCCATCCAATAACCAACCTACCAACCAAAGCACTTACCATCAACCATCAGCACCCCATAACCAAGCAATTTTACAAGACTCTCAGAGGATTACTAATCTGGAGATGCTCATGGAAAAGATGATGAAGAACCAAGAAATGACCACAAAGAACCATGAAGCCTCCATGAAGAGCCTAGAGAGGCAGATTGGGCAAATCTCCAAGCAGATTTCTGTTGAGAGACCTTCAAGCTCACTGCCGAGTGACACAATCCAAAATCCTAAGGAAGAATGCAAGGCGATACAATTAAGGAGTGGGAGAACATTAATGAGCAACAATGACACTACAAAGAAGCAAGTAGAGAGCAGCAAAAGACCAATAGAAGATGAAAAGCAAACAAAGGCAGATGAAGCCAAGGATCAAGTTGTGATGCCAAACAAGAGCACTGAGAAACTCAAAGTGAAGAACAACCAGCCACACAGTTCAAAAGAAGTGATTCAGGGACAGCAACAAGTGGGAAAGAGCATCACACCTCCACTGCCATATCCCCAGAGGTTCAGCAAAGAGACTAAGGACCAACATTTTCATAAGTTCCTTGAGACTTTCAAGAAGCTGGAGATCAACATTCCCTTGGCTGAAGCACTTGAGCAAATGCCTCTGTATGCCAAGTTTTTGAAGGAGCTTATCAACAAGAAAAGAAGTTGGGATGAGAAAGAGACCATACTGCTTACTGAGGAATGCAGGGCTTTAATTCAAAAAGGGCTTCCTCCTAAGCTTGAAGACCCCGGGAGCTTCTTGCTAACTTGCACCGTTGGGGAATTAACCATCACTAAGGCAATGTGCGATCTAGGAGCAAGTATTAACTTAATTCCCTCCTCTTTGGTGAAAAAGCTGCGTATAAAGGAAGTTAAACCGGTACAGATGTCTCTAGAGCTGGTAGATAAGTCAATGGTATACCCAAGGGGTGTAATTGAAAACCTTCTAGTCAAGGTGGACAAATTCATATACCCTGCAGACTTTGTGGTTCTAGATTCATATGAGGATGAAAGTGACTCCATCATACTTGGGAGACCGTTCTTGGCCACTGCTAGGGCTATCATAGACGTAGAGCAAGGAGAATTAACTCTCAGAATGCATGATAAGAGTGTCACTCTGAGAGTATTACCAGAAGTGCAGTTCAGTGATGAGAAGAAAGACTATATGGAACTCGACAAGGAAGAATCACAGTTAAAGGAAGAAAGCAACAAGGCGATTCACAGCAACATCCCAAGGCAAAAGATTGTGCAGAATGATGCAGAAATTCAAGAGGATATTGGAGTATTCGCCACTAAGAAGAGAGATCTCCAAAGTAAGCCTACGGCCAAAGAAGAAAGATCAACAAAAGAAAGGAAGAAACACAGAAACAAAACAAAAAGGGGTTGGAAGAACAGAAAGATTCCAACAGAAGGGCTTTCCAAGGGTGATAAAGTGCAATTGATCTATCAACAACTGGGAGCAAGCCAACAGACGGATGACTATTACACTGTCAGCAATATACTCTCATTAGAGCATGCTGAAATTGAACACCAGAGAACAAAGAGGAGGATCACAGTTAGGGAAGACAAGTTGAGGCACTACAATCATCAACCACCATAAAAGAAAGCCCCAGTGTTAAGCTAGTGACAATAAAAGAGCGCTCCATGGGAGGCAACCCATGATTTAAGATTTCTGTCATTTTAAATTCAATAAGCTATGATCACCTGAGCATGATTTTTTTCTTTTCATGAACGTACATAATGAATGCATGCACTGTTTTGAAATATATGCTAAGACTTCTAAGTTTGGTGTGCTTTCAAGCACACCAAACCAGTGTTACAAACATTTTCATACTATATGCTTAGTTATCCTGATGAAGCATATGACCAAACACTAAGTTTGGTGTCTGCATAGGTGGATATTTTCAGAAGATCAAATTTTTTTTCTTCATAAAAATTAAAAATCATGCACCAATGATCATATGTTGTTACTTTCTGAGACTTTACAATTGAAAAGAAATCATATTCTGTGATGAAGGCATCAATTGTGATTAACTGCTGGCATCTCACATTTACCCCTTAACAAGAGACAAGTTTGGTGTTCATCAAACCTTGATGCACTGATTAAGGGACCCAATTGATCCTTCATGAAAAAAAAGAGAAAAAGAAAAATTATAATGAAAGCATTTCTTATAAATATTTAACCAAGAGTGACATTGGGATTTCAAGAAAGAGGAAATGGGAAGAACTCGTCTCACCTATCACTCGGGTCAATGCAAATATCATAAGAGAGTTCTATGCCAACATCCCAAGACTTAACACGGGTGAAGCCCCAACGTACAAGAGCTATGTACGGGGGACGGAAGTAGACTTTAGTTCAGATGCCATCAAGAAAGTCTTGGGACTAAAAGCAGTCCGCTTTGGTGAACCGGGATACCACCAAAGAGTAAATGGAGATCCGGATTATGATAGAATTTCTAGAGATATTTGTATGGTGAACTCAGAGTGGGAAGGAGATGCCAAAAACAAATACAAGTATCTGAGGAGAGGAAACCTCACCCCGGAAGCAAAGGGATGGTATGAGCTATTGAAAAGATCAATTCTGGGCACAGTAAACACCTCAGAAGTCAACAAGAAAAGAGCTGTTATGTTGCATTGCATCATGGTGGGAGCAGAGGTGAAGGTTCATGAAATCCTTGCAAAGGATATTCAAAAACTTGCAGAGAAGAACTCGGCTGGGTCTTGGTTATACTACCCAAGCACCATTATGCAGTTGTGCGCAAGAGCTAAAGTGCCAATGGAGGACGATAACCCAACATGGTTGAACTCGAGCATGTCTATAACCATTGAAAGAATGATGATGGTTACTGAAGTGCAGCAGAGCCGAAGACCACACGGAAGAAGGCAAAGAGAAGAACCAATAGAGGAAGAAGAGTTACAAGAGGAAGAAGAGCCACAAGAGGAAGAGCAACAGCAACACATTCCACCACATAACACTCTGGATATGACTCAGATGCAGGAAGCAATTGGAAGATTATCACAACAGTACATGAGAATTCAAGAAAGGCAAGAGGAATACCATCCACAGTACATGAAAAACCAACAAGAGCAAGAGGAATGGCATCTGAGAATGATAAACAAACAAAGTGAGTTTGAGTCAAAATTCTTTGTGATGGAAGAGGAGCATGCTTTTCAATCTCACGAATCATTTGAAAAGTTGGCACAAATGCAAGCTAAAAATATGAGGGCTCTCAAAGAGTTCACAACCCTCCAAGATGCAAGATATGAAGTCCAAGCCGACTACAACATAAATAGTCAAATCAAAATGAACTATATTGGAGAGCATCTGCACAACATGGATCCAGTATTTCCA
Source organism: Arachis ipaensis (assembly GCF_000816755.2). Lineage (NCBI taxonomy): Eukaryota > Viridiplantae > Streptophyta > Magnoliopsida > Fabales > Fabaceae > Arachis > Arachis ipaensis. The sequence continues at coordinate 49,282,459 of NC_029789.2, forward strand.
ACTTTCGATGAATTCTTCAAAAGGAAAAGTGAGATAGAAGTAAGCAAGGCTATGAGACTTGAAGATAGAGTAGAGAAGGCGATGAATAGAACTGGGTTCTAGCGGGGTCAACAGACGACATGGACACAGGGAACACCAACAACCAAGTGTATGAAAGAATAAAGAAAAAGCATGACAAATGAAAGGTGGACTTGCTCCTTGTTCATCACTACAAAGAAAAAAAAAACATGCATCTTATCTGTTTAAAATAGTCTTTGCATTATGTTTGTTTCCCTTAAAATAAGTAAGCTAGTCTAAGTGTGTGCTTGTGTGTTTACTTTCACTTAACAAAAAGCATGCTTTGTCCCCTGCATCTTTAATTCAATAAAAGAAATGTTTGAATGTGAAGTGAGATAGTTCTCTGTTAGATAGAAGTACAATAAAAGTAAGTGGTGGTATGTATGTGTGATTGTATGATAGCTCACTTTTAGTGAATAAGAGAACTAGGATGTCTCCTTCTAAGTAGAAAGTGGCCTACTGTCTATGAATCTCAATCAAATAAAAGTCCTTGGTTAAAAAGAAAAACAAAAAGAGAAAAAAAAAAGCCAAAAAGTGGCAACAGAACAAAAGAAAATAAAAAGAAACAAAGCTAGACACCAATAGCTTGAACCTTAGAATATATGCCTGTGGTGTCTTTGTACTAGGATCTGCTTGGATTATTAAGTTCTTTGGAGTGCATCAACACTTGGTGACTTGGGTTAACTAACCCGGGATCATCAGCTGAAAGTCCATTATCAAGAGCAACCTAACTACAAGGCATTTAGTAACCCAAAGAGGTGCTGGGCATCAATGTTTTAAGAAGGAATGTGAGCCAAGTGTCTGTAGTGAATAATGTGTCAAGTATAAAGAAAGAAAAGAACTTGTTACACATGACACTGAACTAAAGCTTATAGAGAAAAATAATAGTCAAGGACAAAGGAATAATGAGAGGTCATAGAAGTGTGTTGCTTGATGCTTGAAGGAGACTTTCTAGGCCTAAAAGTCAATAAGAAGTGAGTGTTTACATATCCACATAAAACCCCATGAACTACCAATAATACTCTGCTAGCATGAACATCCTCTTCCATTTCATTCTTTCTTTTCAATAATTCTTTTCTTGCTTGGGGACAAGCAAGCTTTAAGTTTGGTGTTGTGATGACAAGTCATCTTAGCCTAGTTTCACTAGTCTTTTTCTTTTGTTTTCAGTTGATTTTATGCACTTTCTTGAGCCATAAGTAAGTCAATTGAGTAGAATTTCATGTTTCCTTTGATTCAATCAACCATGGAAGAATTAATGCAATTTCATGAGATTTTGTGGTATAATTGTCATATATTATGAAAGAATAACAAACTCATGATTTTGAGCATAGCTTTGATGTGTTTGATTGATTGATGATAGGTGAAAAGAGCTTTGAAGAAGGTTGAAGAAAAAAGAAAGGGCAAGGAGCAAGAGAGAACAAAAAGCTTGAGCAAAAGCTTGCCTCAAACTTTAGCTCAAACTTTTGGAAAAGTTGAAATCACCCAGGATGGAGCAAAAGGTTGCGCCAACGTTTGCCTCAAGCTTTTTGGCAAACGTTGGCGCCACACACCAACACCCTGGAGGAGAAAAGCTTGCGCCAACGTTTGCCTCAAGCTTTTTGGCAAACGTTGGCACCACACATGCACACAAGGGGATCCACGTTTGGCTAAAAGTTTGACCTCAAACTTTAGCTCAAACGTGGATATTAGCAAAAGGGGATGGCTGATATAAAAATCTTGAGCAAAAGTTTGCCTCAAACTTTGACTCAAGCTTTTGTGC
>NC_029789.2:49285272-49289972 GCF_000816755.2 Arachis ipaensis
CTTTTCTCTATTCCCTTTGCAATTGCTCTTGTTGGATCAAGGAAGGTAGTGAGATCTAGACTTAGTTTTCTAGTCTCTTGACCCCTGAGATCTGAATTATCATTTTACTTTCTCCGTTTAACGCTTTTCATGTTCATTTACATTTCCGTTTTAGATCCGGTTCAATTCAATTCTTCTTCTACTTTTCAGTTTAGTGCAATTTACTTTTCCTTGTTTAATTTCTGCAATTCCAATTCTCAATTCCCTTTACAATTCAAGCCATTTACATTTCTTGCACTTTAAGATTCTGCAATTTACATTTCTTGTGTTCTAAGTTTCTGCCATTTAATTTCTTGTTCTTTAAGATTCAGCACTTTAATTTTCTGTTCTCTTTAATTTCATGCAAATTACCTATTCCCTTTATTTTCCATGCAATTTAAATTCTGTTAATCACAAATCACTCAACCAAATCTTGATTCGCTTGACTAAATCAACCACTAAACTAAAATTGCTCAATCCTTCAATCCCTGTGGGATCGACCTCACTCACGTGAGTTATTATTACTTGATGCGACCCGGTACACTTGCCGGTTAGATTTGTGTGTTTGGAATTCGTTTGTTTTTCCGCAAAAACACCATCACCTCACCGGAAGTATATACACTCTAATCACTCTATTGTCTAAGGGTCAATTCTCTCGGTTCTCTACTAATCTTGATTTCTAAAGCTTGCTCTTCTTCTACCAATCAACAAAGAGTCAATACACAGATACACATATCAAGAGGTCTTTTAAGGGTTGTAATGGGGTTAGGGTCAAGGTTGGATTGTATTTGGTTAAGTGGACTAAAATATGAGTCCTTAATTAACTTAAATTTCCCACCTAACTTAAGCCAATCCATGTAATCAGAATATAAAACCTAACTATCCATTAACTATGTTTTGCTATATATTCATGTATCCCAATTTGAGTACAATTCATATGCATTGCTAACACCATTTACTTTGGGGCATTTTGTCCCCTTTTTATTATTTGTTCTCCTTTTTTTCTTTTCTTTTTCTCTTTTTTTATTTTTCTTTTCTTTTCTTTCCTTTTGTTTTTTTCAATGCATATGATTAAATTATTAAATGCAATAATATGTGCTCAACTATTATTTTGCACATTTTCACAAGAATATACAACACCCAATTCTCAAACCAAATGTTTCCAAATCTAACTTCCTCACACTTAAATCATGAACACTTTCACTAGTCTAAGCTAACCAAGGATTCAAATTAAGGACATTATTGTTTTCCACTTAGAGTTAGTGATGAGCTAAAGTAAAGAATAAATGGGGTTAAAAGGCTCAACATTGGTTTACAAAGGATAATGAAAGGGTTTAGGCCATATGGGTATGTAAGCTCAGTGAAACAAGGCCTCAATCATGTAAGTGCATGCATACATCAAATAATGGAAATATAGAATTAAGCAAGACAAAGATCACAATTTTAGAGAGAACAACACACACCAAAAATAAAATATTGGTTGATACAATGCAACCAATCAAATAGGCTCAAAATCTCACTGGTTTTGTATTCTAGCTCTGATAAACCCCATTTTTAGGGTATATCTTGTGTTGAATTTAGAGGGTTTTGTCAATTTTTCTCCCATTTATTCACTAAAATAGCATGATTTTGTAAATTCTCCTTTAATTGTGCTTAAGAGTGAAAACATGCTTTTTAGGTCTTAAAATAGCTAGATTTAATCCACCTTGATTCCATTAGATGACTTGATATGTTTGTTAAGTGATTTCAGGTTTAGGAGGCAAAGATTGGATTGAGAGAATGAAGAAAAAGCATGTAGAAATGGAGAACTCATGAAGAAATGAAGGAATCGCAAAGCTGTCAATCCTGACCTCTTCGCAATTAATCGATCATAACATGAGCTACAGAGGTTCAAATGAGGCGGTTTCAGTTGCGTTGGAAAGCTAACATCTTGGGCTTCAAAATGATATATGCATATTGATGAGGCACAGAAGTTGGTGAATTAAAAATTATTAAAATAGTTACGTTGCAAGTATAGTTCTTAACTCACCGAAAATCTGCCTATCAATTTAGAAATATGTCACAGAGAGTTTAAATTAAAAATTACTGGGAATTTAAGTCCCAAGTCGTCTCCCAACGAGTTGCAGAAAAGTGTGCTATTTTATTAATCAGATGTTCCAAAAAGTTGAGTTAAGTAGGTGGAAAATTAAATTGAGAAAATTCAAATAATATGAATAAAAGCCTTGACTGGGAGTTGATTAGTTGGAATCTCTATTATTGATGGGATGATTTCAAGATTAATTTATAATTAATGGTTGTCCTGTTTAGTTATCCTTTACTAGGTAAAGGAAAGTCAAACAGGTTGGAATGCTAGTTCTGTTCACGAGTTGCAACCCACTTAGTTCAAAGGGATTGGTGTTAGTGATTAGATAACAATCCAACAGTTAACCCAATTACAAATTTTCTTTCAATCCTTCCAACTCAAGAGTTCCTTTCAATCAACTCCCCATCAAGTGAGGGAACTACTCACTCATTGTAAATAATAAATCCATAACACATGAAAGGGAATTAAAAGAAGACATGATTATTGGAATGAAAAATAAATTAAAATGGAAGAAATAATCCTTGTATTAAATAATCATGAAAGTATTCAAATGACAAAATTGAACAAAGCAAAGAACATGGAAGAATAAAACCAAGTTAAGAGAACGAACTAGAATGACGAAGTCTTGATGAGGAAATAACTCTTCTCAATGTTCCAAATGCTAAGACCAATTGAAAAATTAAAATTCTTAAACCTAGTGATGTGTATTTTTGGAAAACGAATTCCAAACACACAAATCTAACCGGCAAGTGCACCGGGTCGCATCAAGTAATAATAACTCACGGGAGTGAGGTCGATCCCACAGGGATTGAAGGATTGAGCAATTTTAGTTTAGTGGCTGATTTAGTCAAGCGAATCAAGATTTGGTTGAGAGATTTGTGAATTGCAGATTTTAAATCGCATGGGAAGTAAAGGGACTGGGGAATCGGCATGAAATTTAAGAGAACTAAAATTTAAAGTGCTGAATCTTAGAGAACAAGAAATTAAATGGCAGAAACTTAGAACGCAAGAAATGTAAATTGCAGAATCTTAAAGTGCAAGAAATGTAAATGGCTTGAATTGTAAAGGGAATTGGGAATTGGATTTGCAGAAATTAAACAAGGAAAAGTAAAATTGCAACAAGCAGAGAAGTAAAGGATGACTTAAATTGAATCGGATCTTAAAACATAAATGTAAATGAGCTTGAAAGCAGTAAACAGAGAATTGAAAATTGGAATTTAGATCTCAGGACCCAAGAGACTAGATAACCAAGTCTAGATCTCAATGCCTTCCTAGATCCAACAAGAGCAATTGCAAAGGAAATGTAAATTGCAAAGAAAGTAGATGAAGAAGCAATTAACCGAAATTGAAATTCAATTAAGCAGAGAATTAAACAAGATCCCAAGGTGAGATTGAGACAGATTTCCTTCAATTCTCCAACCCAAGATCCAAGACAATTGTAATTGAAATTGAAAGCAAGAAAACTAAGAGGAATGGAATTCGATTCTCCTTCCCCGAGACTTAGAAATTAAAATTCACTCAACACCCAAAAGCTCTCCGAAAACTCTCTATGAAAACTAAAAGGGCAAGCTCCCTCAAAAACTTAAATCCTATGCTATTTATACACTTTCTTCAAATGGTCTTCAAGCCTTCAACTGGGCCTTTGCTCTTGATGGAATTGGGTTGATAGAGGCCTTGGTTGATTGCTCTTGGAGTTTGGAGAAGAACCGAGTTGAACCAGGTTTGGAATCATGAAAGCTTGAGTAAAAGTTTGAGTAAAAGTTTGAGGCAAACTTTTACTCCAACTTTTCACATCAGCCACCCTCTTTTACTGATACCAACGTTGGGGCAAAAGTTTGGGGTCTAACTTTTGCTCCAACGTTGGCCTCCATTTGCACACTCATGGCGCCAACGTTAGCCAAAAAGTTAGAGGCTAACGTTGGCGCAAACTTTTGCTCTCCAGGGTGTGTTGTTCATGCGCCAACGTTAGCCAAAAAGTTTGAGGCTAACGTTGGCGCAAACTTTTGCTCTCTAGGGTGTTGATTTGTGATGCCAAAAGTTTGCCAAAAAGTTTGAGGCAAACTTTTGCTCCAGCTTTTTGCCCAAAAGTTTGCACAAAAGTTTGAGGCAAACTTTTGGTCCAGCTTTTTGCCCAAAAGTTTGCACAAATGTTTGAGGCAAACTTTTGGTCCAGCTTTTTGCTCCCTGGTTCATTTTCAATTAATCCAAAAGTTTGAGCTAAAGTTTGAGGCAAACTTTTGCTCAAACTTTTTGTCCTCTCTTCCTCCTAGCCTTTCCTTCTTGCTTCAACCTTTCTCCAAGCTTTCTTCACCTATCATTAATCAACCAAACACATCAAAGCTATGCTCAAAATCATGAGATATTCATTCTTTCATAATATGTGACAATTATAGCATAAAACCTCATGAAATAGCATGAATTCATACATGGTTGATTAAATCAAAGGAAGCATGAAAATCTACCCAATTGGCTTGCTTATGGCTCAAAAAAGTGCATAATTCAATTGAAAACAAAAGAAAAAGGCTAGTGAAACTAGGCCTTTATGACTTGTCATCACAACACCAAACTTAAAGCTTGCTTGTCCCCAAGCAAGAAAAGA
>NC_029789.2:49289997-49291661 GCF_000816755.2 Arachis ipaensis
CAGCACCTCTTTGGGCTACTAAATGCCTTGTAGTTAGGTTGCTCTTGATAGTGGACTTTCAGCTGATGATCCCAGGTTAGTTAACCCAAGTCATCAAGTGTTGATGCACTCCAAAGAGCTTAATAATCCAAGCAGATCCTAATACAAAGACACCACAGGCATATATTCTAAGGTTCAAGCTATTGGTGTCCAGCTTTGTTTCTTTTTGTTTTTCTTTTGTTCTGCCACTCTTTGGCTATTTCTTTTTCTCCCCCCTTTTTTTTGTCTTTTTGTTTTTCTGTCTAACCAAGGACTTTTATTTGATTGAGATTCATAGACAGTAGGCCACTTTATACTTAGAAGGAGACATCCTAGTTCTTTTATTCACTAAAGTGAGCTATTATACTATCACACACACACACCACCACTTACTTTTATTGTACTTCTATCTAACAGAGAACTATCTCACTTCACATTCAAACATTTCTTTTATTGAATTGAAAATGCAGGGGACAAAGCATGCTTTTTGTTCAGTGAAAGTAAACACACAAGCACACACATAGACTAGCTTACTTATTCTAAGAGTGATTCTACTTGTATTAGATGAACACTTTAACAAAACACAAGTCAAAACATTTTTCAACAGTAAGAGTTAAGTGTAAATACAACCTATTGGTTTGCAGTTCCTTTATCCTTCCTTCTGTTGTGCCCTTTTGTGTTATGATGCATAGTGTCTTCAAATGGTGGTGAATTCCCTGCATAATTCTCAAAAGTTGCTTGCTTCTCAAGCCCTTACATGACCAGTTAGTATGCATGAATTGATTGTGGCTTGTGGATTCAAATTGGTGTGGAAACACCAAACTTAATTTCTTGCCACTTTTCTGGATATAGCAGGTTAACTCTAGGCAAAATTTTGTGTCCTTGCTAAAGGTTATGAAGTTTAAGACTAAAAAAAAAAAAGCTATGAAAAGAAAACTACCTCAGGTTGGATTGCCTCCCAACAAGCGCTCTTTTATTGTCACTAGCTTGACATTGGAGCTTTCTTTTATGGTGGTTGAGGATTGTAGTGCCTCAACTTGTCTCCCCTGACTGTGATCCTCCTCTTTGTTCTCTGGTGTTCAATTTCAGCATGTTCCAACGAGATTATGTTGCTGACAGTGTAATAGTCATCAGTCTGTTGGCTTGCTCCCAGTTGTTGATATCTCAATTGCACTTTGTCACCATTGGAAAGCCCCTCTGTTGGAATCTTCCTGTTCTTCCAACCCTTTTTTGTTTTGTTTCTGCGTTTTATCCCCTTTTTTGTTGAGCAACATTGGAGTAAAAGTTAGACCCCAAACTTTTGCCCCAACGTTGGTATCAGCAAAAGAGGGTGGCTGATGTGAAAAGTTGGAGTAAAAGTTTACCTCAAACTTTTACTCAAACTTTTACTCAAGATTTCATGATTCCAAACCCGGTTCAATTCGGTTCTTCTCCAAATTCCAAGAGCAATCAACCAAGGCCTCTATCAACCCAATTCCATCAAGAGCAAAGGCCCAATTGAAGGCTTGAAGACCATTTGAAGAAAGTGTATAAATAGCATAGGATTTAAGTTTTTAGGGAGCTTTTCCTACGATTTTGATTGAGTAGTTTGGTAGAGAGCTCCTTTTTACATTCTAGCATTGTTGTTTTAATTCAAGAGAATTGGG
>NC_029789.2:49291671-49293232 GCF_000816755.2 Arachis ipaensis
TTGAGTTTCTCAATGCTCTTGTTTGGCATCACAACTTGATCCTTGGTTTCATCTGCCTTTGTTTGCTCCTCATCTTCTATTAGCCTTTTGCTGCTCTCTGCTTGCTTCTTTTGTGATGACAAGTCATCTTAGCCTAGTTTCACTAGCCTTTTTATTTTGTTTTCAATTGAATTATGCACTTTCTTGAGCCATAAGCAAGCCAATTGGGGTAGATTTTCATGCTTCCTTTGATTTAATCAACCATGTATGAATTCATGCTATTTCATGAGGTTTTATGCTATAATTGCCACATATTATGAAAGAATGAATATCTCATGATTTTGAGCATAGCTTTGATGTGTTTGGTTGATTAATGATAGGTGAAGAAAGCTTGGAGAAAGGTTGAAGCAAGTCATTTACAATTCTGTTTTTAGATCCGGTTCAATCCAAGTCATTTTCTATTTCTCTGTTTGTTGAATTTTACTTTTCCTTGTTTAATTTCTGCAAATCCAATTCCCAAATTCCTTTACAATTCAAGCCATTTACATTTCTTGCTCTTTAAGATTCTGCAATTTACATTTCTTGCATTCTAAGTTTCTGCCATTTAATTTCTTGTTCTTTAAGATTCAGCACTTTAAATTTCAGTTCTCTTTACTTTCATGCAATTTACCCACTCCCTTTACTTTCTCTGCAATTTAAATTCTACAAATCACAAATCTCTCAACCAAATCTTGATTCGCTTGACTAAATCAACCACTAAACTAAAATTGCTCAATCCTTCAATCCCTGTGGGATCGACCTCACTCCCGTGAGTTATTATTACTTGATGCGACCCGGTGCACTTGCCGGTTAGATTTGTGTGTTTGGAATTCTTTTTCCAAAAATACACAACAAGTTTTTGGCGCCGTTGCCGGGATTGATTAGATTGACAATGATTAAGTGAGATGGTGATCTAGATCTAGCATTTTTATTTCCTGTTTCTCTAATTTTTGACTAACACGCTAACTGTTTGAAATTTTGCTCAAACTAAATTTCGTTCTAGCAATAGACTGAAGAGTTACTGGTGGTGTTTCTTGTGTTTTGTTTATATGTCAGGTACAGGGAGATCCATTCCTGTTTTATCTGAAACTGACCAGAGAACTCTTAGAAGGTTGAGAAGAGCTGAAAGAGGGAAAAATATTGTTGGAGAGGAAGAATCTGAGGAAGAATATCACGAGATAGAAGGAGATCCATATAATCCAGGAGGAGGGGTTAACAATAACCCACAGTAGAGGAGAGTATTGGCCTCCTACACCTTTGTAAATGCTAGACATTGTGGAAGCAGCATTCTCACCCCTAATGTCAATGCAAATAACTTTGAATTGAAGCCACAACTCATTACATTGGTCCAAAACAACTGCTCGTTTGGGGGAGGACCATTGGAGGATCCAAATCAACATCTATCTACCTTCTTAAGGATTTGTGACACTGTCAAGTCCAACGGCGTGAATCCTGAAACTTACAAGCTTCTGCTATTCCCGTTCTCATTAAGGGACAAGGCCGCACAATGGCTTGAAACTTTTCCTCAAGGAAGCATCACTAG
>NC_029789.2:49293547-49296460 GCF_000816755.2 Arachis ipaensis
TGTATGAAGCATGGGAGAGATACAAGGCTCTGCTGAGGAAATATCCACCAGAAATGTTCACTGAGTGGGACAAGCTACAGAACTTTTATGAAGGACTCACTCTAAAGGCTCAAGAATCACTTGACCATTCAGTTGGAGGATCATTGCAACTGATGAAAACAGCAGAAGAAGCTCAAAATTTTATTGACATGGTGGCCAACAATCAATATTTCTTTGCTCACCAAAGAAATCGCCAACCATCACAAAGGAGAGGAGTAATGGAGCTAGAAGGAGTGGACTCAATCTTAGCTCAAAACAAGATGATGCAGCAGCAAATTCAACAAAAATTTGAGCAAATGGCCAAGAGGATTGATAGCCTCCAAGTTGCAGCAGTTAACACAAGCCAACCATCATCCACATGGGGGCAAAATGAAGAAACTCAAGAAGAACAACAACAAGAGCAAGTACAGTATATGCACAACCAAGGACCAAATGAAGTGTATGGTGATACATACAATCCATCCTGGAAGAACCACCCAAACCTCAGATGGGGAGATAATCACACTCAAAACCAACAACCATGGCAGAGGAACTCAAACCAAAATAACCTAAGAAGCAACCAAAACCACAACCAGCAGCAAACTAATCAGAACCCCTACAGAAAACCTCAAAACAACTACCCCAACCCCAACCAGTACCAATCCAATAACCAACCCACCAACCAAAATGCCTACCATCCACCACCCACATCTCATAACCCACCTCAAGTATCACCTGAATCTCAAAGACTCACAAACTTGGAGACCTTGATGGATAAAATGTTGAAACACAAGGAAATGACAACCAAGAACCATGAAGCCTCCATAAAGAGCCTAGAGAGGCAGATGGGGCAAATCTCCAAGCAGATCTCTATTGAGAGACCTTCAAGCTCTCTGCCGAGTGACACAATTCCAAATTCTAAGGAAGAATGCAAGGCAACACAATTAAGGAGTGGGAGAACATTGATGAGCAATAATGACACTACAAAGAAGCAAGCAGAGAGCAGCAAAAGGCCAATAGAAGATGAGGAGCAAACAAAGGCAGATGAAACCAAGGATCAAGTTGTGATGCCAAACAAGAGCATTGAGAAACTCAAAGAGAAGGATAACCAACCACACGGTTCAAAAGAAGTAACTCAGGGACAGCAGCAAATAGGAAAAAGCATCACACCTCCACTGCCATATCCCCAGAGGATCAACAAAGAAACTAAGGACCAACATTTTCATAAGTTCCTTGAGACTTTCAAAAAGCTGGAAATCAATATTCCCTTGGCTGAAGCACTTGAGCAAATGCCTCTGTATGCCAAGTTTTTGAAGGAGCTTATCAATAAGAAGAGAAGTTGGGATGAGAAAAAAACCATACTGCTTACTGAGAAATGCAGAGCCTTGATTCAAAAAGGGCTTCCTCCTAAGCTTGAGGACTCAGGGAGCTTTTTTCTACCTTGCACCATTGGGGAATTAACCATCACTAAAGCAATGTGCGATCTAGGAGCAAGTATCAACTTAATACCAGCTTCCTTGGTAAAAAAGTTGCATATAGAGGAAGTTAAACCAGTACAGATATCTCTAGAGCTAGTAGATAAGTCAACGGTATACCCCAGGGGTATGATTGAAAACCTTCTGGTCAAGGTGGACAATTTCATATACCCTGCAGATTTTGTGGTTCTGGATTCAGATGGGGATGATGGTGACTCTATTATACTGGGAAGGCCATTCTTGGCCACTGCAAGAGCTATCATAGACATAGAGCAAGGAGAACTAACTCTCAGGATGCATGATAAGAGTGTCACTCTGAAGGTATTACCAGAAGCCCATTTTAGTAATAAGAGGAGGGACTCTATGGAAATTGACAAGGTGATTCACAACAATATCCCAAGGCAGAAGATTGTGCAGAAGGATGAAAAAGTCCAAGAGGATATTGGAGTATTAGCCACTGAAGAGAGAAATCCCCAAGGTAAGTCTACAGCCATAAAAGAAAGATCAACAAAAAAGGGGATGAAACGCAAAAACAAAATAAAAAGGGGTTGGAAGAACAGGAAGATTCCAATAGAGGGGCTTTCCAAAGGTGACAAAGTGCAATTGAGATATCAACAACTGGGAGCAAGCCAACAGACTGATGACTATTACACTGTCAGCAACATAATCTCGTTGGAACATGCTGAAATTGAACACCAGAGAACAAAGAGGAGGATCACAGTCAGGGGAGACAAGTTGAGGCACTACAATCCTCAACCACCATAAAAGAAAGCTCCAATGTCAAACTAGTGACAATAAAAGAGCGCTTGTTGGGAGGCAACCCAACCTGAGGTAGTTTTCTTTTCATAGCTTTTTTTTTTTTTAGTCTTAAACTTCATAACCTTTAGCAAGGACACAAAATTTTGCCTAGAGTTAACCTGCTGTATCCAGAAAAGTGGCAAGAAATTAAGTTTGGTGTTTCCACACCAATTTGAATCCACAAGCCACAATCAATTCATGCATACTAACTGGTCATCTAAGGGCTTGAGAAGCAAGCAACTTTTGAGAATTATGCAGGGAATTCACCACCATTTGAAGACACTATGCATCATAACACAAAAGGGCACAACAGAAGGAAGGACAAAGGAACTGCAAACCAATAGGTTGTATTTACACTTAACTCTTACTGTTGAAAAATGTTTTGACTTGTGTTTTGTTAAAGTGTTCATCTAATACAAGTAGAATCACTCTTAGAATAAGTAAGCTAGTCTATGTGTGTGCTTGTGTGTTTACTTTCACTGAACAAAACGCATGCTTTGTCCCCTGCATTTTCAATTCAATAAAAGAAATGTTTGAATGTGAAGTGAGATAGTTCTCTGTTAGATAGAAGTAAAATAAAAGTAAGTGGTGGTATGTGTGTGATTGTATAATAGCTCACCTT
>NC_029789.2:49309243-49311215 GCF_000816755.2 Arachis ipaensis
TTATTAATTTGAACTCCTAGAAATTATTTTATTAGAAATGATTAGATTGATATTTATAAATACTTTAAGTTTAAGTCAATTAATATTTATGTACAATTTTTATTATAATTAATTATTTTATAAATTGAAATTAAAGTTTCAGAGATAGAAAAATAATAGAGATTTGTATGATTTAATCTAGAAAATTGATATTTGGATTTAAATTGTACTTTATAAAATATAATTAACTTGTTCATTTTATAATGTAAATTAGAAATAATTGATTGAACTTAGCAATATATTGATAAATAATGTTCCTAAATATTTTTAATAGAGTATATTTGATTTTAAAATTATCCTACCCTCCAATTTTATTAAAATATCTATTCATATCTATCCATATTCTTTTATAAAATCCTAATTTCTAATCTTAATTCCCAAATCAAACTCAAAAACCCTAAATTCCTAAATTAAGAAACCCTAACCCTAATTTTTCCTTTTCCTCAGCTTCTGACCGCAGCCCCCACTCCCTTCCTAAACCTAACATAGAAACGGAATCAGACAGGGAGAAATAGGAAATCAGAGTGTGATCCAAGGAAGGAGAGGAGGGAGACATCATTGCCACGCAGCCACCGTTCAGTCGCCAGAGCCGCCGCTGGGGGTTCTTCACCGTCACCCTCGTCGCCATCCACGTGAGTTGCAGCGTTGCGAAGTTGATGACAAGTCATCTTAGCCTAGTTTCACTAGCCTTTTTCTTTTGTTTTCAATTGAATTATGCACTTTCTTGAGCCATAAGCAAGCCAATTGGGTAGATTTTCATGCTTCCTTTGATTTGATCAACCATGTATGAATTCATGCTATTTCATGAGGTTTTATACTATAATTGTCACATATTATGAAAGAATGAATATCTCATGATTTTGAGCATAGCTTTGATGTGTTTGGTTGATTAATGATAGGTGAAGAAAGCTTGGAGAAAGGTTGAAGCAAGAAGGAAAGGCTAGGAGGAAGAGAGGACAAAAATTTTGAGCAAAAGTTTGCCTCAAACTTTAGCTCAAACTTTTGGATTAATTGAAAATGAACCAGGGAGCAAAAAGCTGGACCAAAAGTTTGCCTCAAACTTTTGTACAAACTTTTGGGCAAAAAGCTGGACTAAAAGTTTGCCTCAAACTTTTTGTGCAAACTTTTGGGCAAAAAGCTGGAGCAAAAGTTTGCCTCAAACTTTTTGGCAAACTTTTGGCATCACAAATCAACACCCTGGAGAGCAAAAGTTTGCGCCAATGTTAGCCTCAAACTTTTTTGGCTAACGTTGGCGCATGAACAACACACCCTGGAGAGCAAAAGTTTGCGCCAACGTTAGCCTCTAACTTTTTGGCTAACGTTGGCGCCATGAGTGTGCAAAGGGAGGCCAACGTTGGAGCAAAAGTTAGACCCCAAACTTTTGCCCCAACGTTGGTATCAGCAAAAGAGGGTGGCTGATGTGAAATGTTGGAGTAAAAGTTTGCCTCAAACTTTTACTCAAACTTTTACTCAAGCTTTCATGATTCCAAACTCGGTTCAATTCGGTTCTTCTCCAAACTCCAAGAGCAATCAACCAGGGCCTCTATCAACCCAATTCCATCAATAGCAAAGGCCCAATTGAAGGCTTGAAGACCATTTGAAGAAAGTGTATAAATAGCATAGGATTTAAGTTTTTAGGGGAGCTTTCTTTTCGGTTTTTGATTGAGTAGTTTTGTAGAGAGCTCACTTTTACATTCTAGCATTTTTGTTTTAATTCAAGAGAATTGGGGAGGAGAATTGATCTCTCTTCTTCCTTGTTCTTGCCCAGCACTCTTTAATTTTCTTGCTTCGGATCTTGGGTGGAGAATTAAAGAACTTCTGTTTCAATCTCACCTTGGGGATCTTGTTTAATTTTCTGCTTAATTGAATTTCAGTTTCTGTTACTTGCTCTCTCATCTACTTTCTCTGCAATTTACATTTCCTTTGTAATTAC
>NC_029789.2:49311240-49324579 GCF_000816755.2 Arachis ipaensis
AATTGCTCAATCCTTCAATCCCTGTGGGATCGACCTCACTCCCGTGAGTTTTTATTACTTGATGCGACCCGGTGCACTTGCCGGTTAGATTTGTGTGTTTGGAATTCGTTTTCCAAAAATACACATCAAGTTTTTGGCGCCGTTGCCGGGGATTGATTAGATTGACAATGATTAAGTAAAGTGGAGATCTAGATCAAGCACTTTTACTTTTCTGTTCTTTAATTTTCAATTAACCCACTAACTGTTTGAATTTTTGCCTGAGATGACTGAAACTTTGCTTTAGGAACAAAGTAAAGTTTTCCTGGAAATTTCTGGCTCTATGCAATGCTCTTGCTTACACAAGAGAAGCAATTTCTGCCACTAATCTCCCAAGTCCATCAACTGTTTGATGCTTTGTGCTAGCTAACCTTCTGAATCACATTCTGAGCTTGAAAATATTCAATCATCACTTGAATTGTTTGTGACTGTGCAGATCATGGAGGGGAACTCAACAAATTCTAGCAATCATGAGAGTGATATCCCCACCTTGGATGATAATGTAACCCATAGCTCGAAGCAACTATCCATAGCCATGAATGATGTTGCCCAATGGTTTGAAGCTTTTCCACAAGGAAGCATTATCGGATGGGAAGAACTGATGAGTGAACTTCTAGTCAAGTTGAACCCATCACAGAGAATTGTTAAACCAGAGGCAAAAGTGCACCCATTCACACAAGAAAAAGAAATTGAAGATGCTCGTACAGTCATGAACCAAAACAAGCAGATGCATCATCAGACTCTGCAACAACTAGACATGATGGCCAGAAAAATCACTGAGCTGAGGCATGCTGTAGTACATACATACAACCTGACTCAAAACTCATATAGGGGTAATCAAGCTGAACAAAGTTTTGGGATCATTAACCATGAGCAACTACAATCTCCAAACAATCACTCTAGCGTGCTCCAACACAGGCCTCAGAATGATGTGTACAATCCACCTTGGAGAACCCATTCTAATGGGAGGGGGGTTGAGAACCAAAACCAAAGACCAAGGGATTTCAACTGCAACAATCCCAGCTTCAAAAATCAACATAAAACACACCCCCACAACAACAATCACACACACTTCCAACCCCGTCCTACCTCACTATTCGCCCAAAATGACCTTCATCGATCACCACAATTGACACAGCCACAACCACTTCCAACCTTTCAAAGAATCTATATTCTAGAAATGCTGATGGAGAGGTTCATGAAAATTCAAGAAATGATGGCAATAGAGCAGGAAGAAATAAAGAAACATCAAGGGATGATAAGCAAGAACCAAGAGGCCTCACTCAGAAGACTTGAAAGGCAGATGGAACAACTGGTTCAAAACCTTGCTGAATTGGGTGAGAAGAAAGGGATTCTGAACCCAAAGAGCCATGAAAAGGATGCTGGGTTGAAAGAGAAGGGAGTCATGGAGGAAAGTAAGAAGGCTATGGAAAGAGAAACAGAGGGAAGGAAGCCCATAGCAAGAGGAGGAAACCTAAGGCAACAGAAGCCTCAACTTCCATGAGCACAAAATGAAAGATGTCAAGCTAGTGACAATAAAAGAGCGCTTGTTGGGAGGCAACCCAACCGGAGGTAACTATCTTTTCATATCTATTTCAATAAAAAGGTTAATTAGTTTTATCTATATTGCAAGAAGCTAAGTTTGGTGTTGCACACCAAAACAATCTAAGGGAGAATGAAGGATTCTAAGTTTGGTATTCCACCAAAATCCCATCATAAAATACATTCTCACTTTTTGCATAATGCTGGCTTCAAGCATGTTGGATGAACTAGTTAACTATTCTGCTGTTTCCTAGTTTTCAGTTTTATTGCTTTTGAAAAAGAAAAAGGAAAAAGAGTTTCACACATGGTTAATTCGATGCATGAGAACCATTGGCAAGGTACTAAGTTTGGTGTTCCCACACCAAAGTAAGTTCAAAAGCCCACAAATAAATCATGCAAGCTAACCATTTCTTCTTTCAAGTGCTTGGGGAACAAGCAACTTTCAATATCACTGCAGAGTACCATACAAACTTTTGGAGAGATTAGGCATCATCAACCAAAGAGATGAAAGATGAATGTGAAGGCCGGCAATGATGATGATGAGAAGAAGGAAAGCAAGCGAACTCCAAAAGGTTGTATTGTTAAGTGATTGTTTTACATTAAACACTGCTATGATTGAAAGTGATATAATACCCCTGCCTGTCTGCATAATATAGTTCTCTATAATTCAATAAGCAAGATGCTTGATCATTCACAACATTTTTCTCTTCAAAACTTGTTTGCACTCAATGCTTCAAAATTGCATCACATGAAAGTTCTTTGAAAAGAAGGATTGAGGAATTAAAACAATTTTGAGGCAAGCAAAAGATTAGGAGAAGTGGCGGTTCTAGTTGTATGATTATGTATTGAGGTTGCATGCTTGTGAAAACTTGCATGGGAGCTCATAGGCAGGACATGAAGTTCAAAGAAGTATTGTGGAGATTCTCAAAAATTTATTGATCCAAAAAGCAGCAAACAAAACGAAAGAAAGAAAAGAAAATACAAAAACAAAAAGAACATGGTCCAAGGCTCTGAGCATCAATTACTAGGCAGAAAAAGAAAGAAGAAACAAAACTCAAAGAGTTGTTAGCCTAGTAAATGCTTGTGGTTGAGTTGTGTCAAGGAAAGAGGCTTGAGCAAGTAAATCCTTAGGGGTGTTTTAACACCTAATACCTTAAAACCAACTGGTTTAGGAGTATTGATTGAAAGCGTATCTAAAAAGCCGCTTTGAGACATGACACTTAGAGTCGAGGCCAAAGCACAGAAATTATAAGCTGCTTCAAGGTGACTACATATAAAGAGATCTCCATGATACCATTTGGATGAAAATCCTAAGACCTAAGACTCCCAATATGTGAGGACTAGTAAGCACTGAAGCCCTTATATGAGCATATAATTTAGAGTTCACCCCACTGTTACTTGATCACTTTACTCACAGGACTTTACAAGTTGTTCTTCAATCCATCTTAAATGAAAGAACCCTTGAGCATAATTCATTCCTTGCTTGGGGACAAGCAAGCTTTAAGTTTGGTGTTGTGATGATAAGTCATCTTAGCCTAGTTTCACTAGCCTTTTTCTTTTGTTTTCACTTGAATTATGCACTTTCTTGAGCCATAAGCAAGCCAATTAGGTAGATTTTTATGCTTCCTTTGATTTAATCAACCATGTATGAATTCATGCTATTTCATGAGGTTTTATGCTATAATTGTCACATATTATGAAAGAATGAATATCTCATGATTTTGAGCATAGCTTTGATGTGTTTGGTTGATTAATGATAGGTGAAGAAAGCTTGGAGAAAGGTTGAAGCAAGAAGGAATGGCTAGGAGGAAGAGAGGACAAAAAGTTTGAGCAAAAGTTTGCCTCAAAATTTAGCTCAAACTTTTGGAATAAGTGAAAATGAACCAGGGAGCAAAAAGCTGGACCAAAAGTTTGCCTCAAACTTTTGTGCAAACTTTTGGGCAAAAAGCTGGAGCAAAAGTTTGCCTCAAACTTTTTGGCAAACTTTTGGCATCACAAATTAACACCCTGGAGAGCAAAAGTTTGCGCCAACGTTAGCCTCAAACTTTTTGGCTAACGTTGGCGCATGAACAACACACCCTGGAGAGCAAAAGTTTGCGCCAACGTTAGCCTCTAACTTTTTGGCTAACGTTGGCGCCATGAATGTGCAAAGGGAGGCCAACGTTGGAGCAAAAGTTAGACCCCAAACTTTTGCCCCAACGTTGGTATCAGCAAAAGAGGGTGGCTGATGTGAAAAGTTGGAGTAAAAGTTTGCCTCAAACTTTTACTCAAACTTTTACTCAAGCTTTCATGATTCCAAACCCGGTTCAATTCGGTTCTTCTCCAAACTCCAAGAGCAATCAACCAAGGCCTCTATCAACCCAATTCCATCAATAGCAAAGGCCTAATTGAAGGCTTGAAGACCATTTGAAGAAAGTGTATAAATAGCATAGGATTTAAGTTTTTAGGGGAGCTTTCTTTTCGGTTTTTGATTGAGTAGTTTTTTAGAGAGCTCACTTTTACATTCTAGCATTGTTGTTTTAATTCAAGAGAATTGGGGAGGAGAATTGATCTCTCTTCTTCCTTGTTCTTGCCCAGCACTCTTTAATTTTCTTGCTTCGGATCTTGGGTGGAGAATTGAAGAACTTCTGTTTCAATCTCACCTTGGGGATCTTGTTTAATTTTCTGCTTAATTGAATTTCAGTTTCTGTTACTTGCTCTCTCATCTACTTTCTTTGCAATTTACATTTCCTTTGCAATTACTCTTGTTGGATCTAGGAAGGCATTGAGATCTAGACTTGGTTATCTAGTCTCTTGAGTCCTGAGATCTGAATTCCAATTTTACATCCTCTGTTTAATGCTTTTCATGCTCATTTACAATTCTGTTTTTAGATCCGGTTCAATCCAAGTCATTTTCTATTTCTCTATTTGTTGAATTTTACTTTTCCTTGTTTAATTTCTGCAAATCCAATTCCCAATTCCCTTTACAATTCAAGCCATTTACATTTCTTGCTCTTTAAGATTCTGCAATTTACATTTCTTGCGTTCTAAGTTTCTGCCAATTAATTTCTTGTTCTTTAAGATTCAGCACTTTAAATTTCAGTTCTCTTTACTTTCATGCAATTTACCCACTCCCTTTACTTTCTCTGCAATTTAAATTCTGCAAATCACAATTCACTCAACCAAATCTTGATTCGCTTGACTAAATCAACCACTAAACTAAAATTGCTCAATCCTTCAATCCCTGTGGGATCGACCTCACTCCCGTGAGTTTTTATTACTTGATGCGACCCGGTGCACTTGCCGGTTAGATCAAAAACTTGATGTAGCGGAAAACAATCCGACACAAAACTCACCGGCAAGTGCACCGGGTCGCATCAAGTAATAGTAACTCACGAAAGTGAGGTCGATCCCACAGGGATTGAAGGATTGAGCAATTTTAGTTTAGTGGTTGATTTAGTCAAGCGAATCAAGATTTGGTTGAGAGATTTGTGATTTGCAGAATTTAAATTGCAGAGAAAGTAAAGGGAGTGGGTAAATTGCATGAAAGTTAAGAGAATTGAAATTTAAAGTGCTGAATCTTAGAGAACAAGAAATTAAATGGCAGAAACTTAGAACGCAAGAAATGTAAATTGCAGAATCTTAAAGAGCAAGAAATGTAAATGGCTTGAATTGTAAAGGGAATTGGGAATTGGATTTGCAGAATTTAAACAAGGAAAAGTAAATTGCAACGAACAGAGAAGTAGAAGATAACTTGGATTGAACCGAATCTAAAAACAGAATTGTAAATGAGCATGA
This sequence comes from Arachis ipaensis, assembly GCF_000816755.2. NCBI lineage: Eukaryota > Viridiplantae > Streptophyta > Magnoliopsida > Fabales > Fabaceae > Arachis > Arachis ipaensis. The sequence continues at coordinate 49,316,596 of NC_029789.2, forward strand.
AAAGTATTAAACAGAGGATGTAAAATTGGAATTCAGATCTCAGGACCCAAGAGACTAGATAAGCAAGTCTAGATCTCAATGCCTTCCTAGATCCAACAAGAGTAATTGCAAAGGAAATGTAAATTGCAGAGAAAGTAGATGAGAGAGAAAGTAACAGAAACTGAAATTCAATTAAGCAGAAAATTAAACAAGATCCCCAAGGTGAGATTGAAACAGAAGTTCTTCAATTCTCCACCCAAGATCCGAAGCAAGAAAATTAAAGAGTGCTGGGCAAGAACAAGGAAGAAGAGAGATCAATTCTCCTCCCCAATTCTCTTGAATTAAAACAACAATGCTAGAATGTAAAAGTGAGCTCTCTACCGAACTACCCAATCAAAACCGAAAGAAAAGCTCCCCTAAAAACTTAAATCCTATGCTATTTATACACTTTCTTCAAATGGTCTTCAAGCCTTCAATTGGGCCTTTGCTTTTGATGGAATTGGGTTGATAGAGGCCTTGGTTGATTGCTCTTGGAGTTTGGAGAAGGATCGAATTGAACCGGGTTTGGAATCATGAAAGCTTGAGTAAAAGTTTGAGTAAAAGTTTGAGGCAAACTTTTACTCCAACTTTTCACATCAGCCACCCTCTTTTGCTGATACCAACGTTGGGGCAAAAGTTTGGGGTCAAACTTTTGCTCCAACGTTGGCCTCCCCTTGCACACTCATGGCGCCAACGTTTGCCAAAAAGTTAGAGGCAAACGTTGGCGCAAACTTTTGCTCTCCAGGGTGTGTTGTTCATGCACCAACGTTTGCCAAAAAGTTAGAGGCTAACGTTGGCACAAACTTTTGCTCTCCAGGGTGTTGATTTGTGATGCCAAAAGTTTGCCAAAAAGTTTGAGGCAAACTTTTGCTCCAGCTTTTTGCCCAAAAGTTTGCCCAAAAGTTTGAGGCAAACTTTTGGTCCAGCTTTTTGCCCAAAAGTTTGCACAAAAGTTTGAGGAAAACTTTTGGTCCAGCTTTTTGCTCCCTAGTTCATTTTCACTTATTCCAAAAGTTTGAGCTAAAGTATTCCTCAATCCTTCTTTTCAAAGAACTTTCATGTGATGCATTTTTGAAGTATTGAGTGCAAACAAGTGTGAAAAGTGTAGTGTTGCGAATAATCAAGCATCTTAATTATTGAATTACAGAAAAACTATACTATGCAGACAAGCAGGGGTATTATATCACTTTCAATCATAGCAGTGTTTGATGTAAAACAATCACTTAACAATACAACCTTTTGGAGTTCTCTTGCTTTCCTCTTCCTCATCATCATTGCCGATCTTTACATTCCTCTCTCTTCCTTTTGATAGATGATGCTAAATCTTTCCAAAAGTTTGTATGGTACCCTGCAGTGATATTGAAAGTTGCTTGTTTTCCAAGCACTTAGAGACAATGGTTAGTCTGCATGATTTATTTGTAGGCCTTTGAACTTACTTTGGTGTGGGAACACCAAACTTAGTACCTTGCCAATGGTTTTCATGCATCAAATTAACCATGTGTGATAATTTTTTTCTCTTTTCTTTTTTTTTTTCAAAAGCAATAAAACTGAAAACTAGGAGACAGCAGAATAGTTAACTAGTTCATCCAACATGCTTGAAGCCAGCATTATGCAGAAAGTGAGAATGTGTTTTATGATGGGATTTTGGTGGAACACCAAACTTAGAATCCTTCATCCTCCTTTAGATTATTTTGGTGTGCAACACCAAAATTAGCTTCTTGCAATATAGATAAAACTAATTAACCTTTTTATTGAAATAGATATGAAAAGATGGTTACCTCCGGTTGGGTTGCCTCCCAACAAGCGCTCTTTTAGTGTCACTAGCTTGACATCTTGCTCTTTGATTAACACCCAAAAGCTCTCCGAAAACTCAAACTAAAAACTAAAAGGGCAAGCTCCCTCAAAAACTTAAATCCTATGCTATTTATACACTTTCTTCAAATGGTCTTCAAGCCTTCAATTGGGCCTTTGCTCTTGATGGAATTGGGTTGATAGAGACCTTGGTTGATTGCTCTTGGAGTTTGGAGAAGAACCGAGTTGAACCGGGTTTGGAATCATGAAAGCTTGAGTAAAAGTTTGAGTAAAAGTTTGAGGCAAACTTTTACTCCAACTTTTCACATCAACCACCCTCTTTTGCTGATACCAACGTTGGGGCAAAAGTTTGGGGTCTAACTTTTGCTCCAACGTTGGCCTCCCTTTGCGCACTCATGGCGCCAACGTTAGCCAAAAAGTTAGAGGCTAACGTTGGCGCAAACTTTTGCTCATCCAGGGAGTGTTTTTCATGCCAAAAGTTAGCCAAAAAGTTAGGGGCTAACGTTGTTTTGAATCACCTTATTTGGAGCTCTGTAGCTCAAGTTATTCTTGTTGGAAGTATACCCCTTCAAGCTGTTGTGGTGTGTGGCGCCAACGTTAGCCTCCAAGTTAGGGGGCTAACGTTGGCGCAAACGTTGGCTGGCCCAGGGATGAGTTTCAAGTTTCATGTGCCAACGTTAGCCACCAAGTTAGGGGGCTAACGTTGGCGCAAACTTTTGGTACCCAGGGAGTGATTTTCAAGTTCCAACGTTAGCCCAAAAGTTAGGGGTCTAACGTTGGGGCTAACTTTTCACCCAAAAGTTTGTGCAAAAGTTTGAGGCTAACTTTTGGTCCAGCTTTTTGTCCTCTCTTCCTCCTAGCCATTCCTTCTTGCTTCAACCTTTCTCCAAGCTTTCTTCACCTATCATTAATCAACCAAACATATCAAAGCTATGCTCAAAATTATGAGATATTCATTCTTTCATAATATGTGACAATTATAGCATGAAACCTCATGAAATAGCATGAATTCATACATGGTTGATTAAATCAAAGGAAGCATGAAAATCTACCCAATTGGCTTGCTTATGGCTCAAGAAAGTGCATAAAACCTATTGAAACCAAAGGAAAAAGCATAGAAAAACATGATATGATGACATGTCATCACCTACCGAAGATGAGGCCATTACGGCTCGCCTTTAGGTGTCCACCTCGGGATAGCGTCATTTAAAGAACGAGGGTCAGCACAACGTAAAAAAAATTACTGAAAAAAATCGGAAAAAAAATCAGAGGAGCCTGCTAAAGATGAGGCCATTATAGGTCGCCTTTAGGTGTCCTCCTTGGGATAGCGTCATTTAAAGAACGAGGGTCAGCGCAACGTAAAAAAAATGCAAAGAAAAACCGAAAAAAAAAACCCAGAGGAGCTTGCCGAAGATGAGGCCATTACGGCCCGCCTTTAGGTGTCCTCCTCGGAATAGCCTCAATTGAAGAACGAAGGTCAGTGCAACGTAAAAAAAAATGAACCAGAGGAGCCTGCTGAAGATGAGGCCATTACGGTTCGCCTTTAGGTGTCCTCCTCGGGATAGCGTCATTTAAAGAACGAGGGTCAGCGCAACGTAAAAAAAATGCAAAGAAAAACCGAAAAAAAAAAACCAGAGGAGCTTGCCAAAGATGAGGCCATTACGGCCCTTCTTTAGGTGTCCTCCTCGGGATAGCGTCATTTAAAGAACGAAGGTCAGTGCAACGTAAATAAAAAATTGCAAAGAAAAACCGAAAAAAAACTAGAGGAGCCTGCCGAAGATGAGGCAATTACGGCTTGCCTTTAGGTGTCCTCCTCGGGATAGCCTCATTTAAAGAACGAGGATCAGCACAACGTAAAAAAAATAAAAAATAAAAAAATAAAAAAACCGGAGGAGCCTACCGAAGATGAGGCCATCACGGCTCGCCTTTAGGTGTCCTCCTCGGGATAGCGTCATTTAATGAACGAGGGTCAGCACAACGTAAAAAAAAATTACTGAAAAAAACCGGAAAAAAAAATCAGAGGAGCCTGCTAAGGATGAGGCCGTTATAGCTCGCCTTTAGGTGTCCTCCTTGGGATAGCGTCATTTAAAGAACGAGGGTCAGCGCAACGTAAAAAAAATCCAAAGAAAAACCGAAAAAAAAAACAGAAGAGCCTGCCGAAGATGAGGCCATTACGGTTCGCCTATAGGTGTCCTCCTCGGGATAGCGTCATTTAAAGAACGAGGGTCAGCACAACGTAAAAAAAAACACTGAAAAAAAAAACCGGAAAAAAAAAACCAGAGGAGCCTGCTGAAGATGAGGCCATTATGGCTCGCCTTTAGGTGTCCTCCTCGGGATAGCGTCATTTAAAGAACAAGGGTCAGCGCAACGTAAAAAAAAATACTGAAAAAAAATCCGGAAAAAAAAAACCAGAGGAGCTTGCTGAAGATGAGGCCATTATGGCTCGCCTTTAGGTGTCCTCCACGGGATAGCGTCATTTAAAGAACGAAGATCAGCGCAACGTAAAAAATAAAAATAAAAAAAAATGCAAAGAAAAACCGAAAAAAAAAAAACCAGAGGAGCCTGCTGAGGATGACGCCATTACGGTTTGCCTTTAGGTGTCCTCCTCAGGATAGCGTCATTTAAAGAACAAGGGTCAGCACAATGTAAAAAAAAATCCAGAGTAACCTGCCAAAGATGAGGCCATTACGGCTTGCCTTTAGGTGTCCTCCTCGGGATAGCGTCATTGAAAGAACGAGGATCAGCATAACATAAAAAAAAAATCGAAGGAGCCTACCGAAGATGAGGCCATTACGGCTCGTCTTTAGGTGTCCTCCTCAAGATAGAGTCATTTAAAGAACGAGGGTCAGCGCAGTGTAAAAAAAAACTGTAAAGAAAAACCGAAAAAAAAAACCAGAGGAGCCTGCCGAAGATGAGGCCATTACGGTTCGCCTTTAGGTGTCCTCCTCCGGATAGCGTCCTTTAAAGAACGAGGGTCAGCACAACGTAAAAAAAATGAAAAAAAACCGGAAAAAAAAACCAGAGGAGCCTGCTGAAGATGAGGTCATTACTGCTCGCCTTTAGGTGTCCTCCTCAGGATAGCGTCATTTAAAGAATGAGGGTCAGCACAACGTAAAAAAAAAACCAGAGGACCCTACCGAAGATGAGGCCATTACGGTTCGCCTATAGGTGTCCTCCTCGGGATAGCATCATTTAAAGAACGAGGGTCAGCACAATGTAAAAAAAAATGAAAAAAAACCGGAAAAAAAAAACCAGAGGAGCCTGCTGAAGATGAGGTCATTACGGCTCGCCTTTAGGTGTCCTCCTCAGGATAGCGTCATTTAAAGAATGAGGGTCAGCACAACGTAAAAAAAAAATCCAGAGGACCCTGCCGAAGATGAGGCCATTACGGTTCGCCTATAAGTGTCCTCCTCGGGATAGCGTCATTTAAAGAACGAGGGTCAGGACAATGTAAAAAAAAAACTGAAAAAAAAAACGGAAAAAAAAAAACCAGAGGAGCCTGCTGAAGATGAGGCCATTATGGCTCGCCTTTAGGGGTCCTCCTCGGGATAGCGTCATACGGTTCGCCTTTAGGTGTCCTCCTCAGGATAGCGTCATATTTAAAGAACGAGGGGCAGCGCAACGTAAAAAAAAACTGCAGAGAAAAACCGAAAAAAAAGCCAGAGGAGCCTGCCGAAGATGAGGCCATTATGGCTCGCCTTTAGGGGTCCTCCTCGGGATAGCGTCATTTAAAGAACGAAGGTCAGTGCAACGTAAAAAAAAACTGCAGAGAAAAACCGAAAAAAAAGCCAGAGGAGCCTGCCAAAGATGAGGCCATTACGGTTCGCCTTTAGGTGTCCTCCGCCGGATAGCGTCATTTAAAGAACGAGGGTCAGCATAATGTAAAAAAAATGGAAAAAAACTGGAAAAAAAAAATAGAGGAGCCTGCCTAAGATGAGGCTATTATGGCTCGCCTTTAGCCACCCTCCTCGGGATAGCGTCATTTAAAGAACGAGGGTCAGCGCAACGTAAAAAAAATGCAAAGAAAAACCGAAAAAAAAAAAAAACCAGAGGAGCCTGCCGAAGATGAGGCCATTACGGTTCGCTTTTAGGTGTCCTCCTAGGAGCCTGCCAAAGATGAGGCCATTATGGCTCGCCTTTAGGTGTCCTCCTCAAGATAGCGTCATTTAAAGAATGAGGGTCAGCGATAGCGTCATTTAAAGAACGAGGGTCAGCGCAACGTAAAAAAAATGCAAAGAAAAACCGAAAAAAAAAAAAAACCAGAGGAGCCTGCCGAAGATGAGGCCATTACGGTTCGCTTTTAGCGTCTTTTAAAGAACGAGGGTCAGCACAACGTAAAAAAAATGAAAAAAAATACCGAAAAAAAAAAAAACAGAGGAGCCTACCTAAGATGGGGCCATTTTGGCTCGCCTTTAGGTGTCCTCCTCAAGATAGCGTCATTTAAAGAATGAGGGTCAGCGATAGCGTCATTTAAAGAACGAGGGTCAGCGCAACGTAAAAAAAATGCAAAGAAAAACCGAAAAAAAAAAAAAACCAGAGGAGCCTGCCGAAGATGAGGCCATTACGGTTCGCTTTTAGCGTCTTTTAAAGAACGAGGGTCAGCACAACGTAAAAAAAATGAAAAAAAATACCGAAAAAAAAAAAAACAGAGGAGCCTACCTAAGATGGGGCCATTTTGGCTCGCCTTTAGGTGTCCTCCTCAAGATAGCGTCATTTAAAGAATGAGGGTCAGCGATAGCGTCATTTAAAGAACGAGGGTCAGCGCAACGTAAAAAAAATGCAAAGAAAAACCGAAAAAAAAAAAAAACCAGAGGAGCCTGCCGAAGATGAGGCCATTACGGTTCGCTTTTAGCGTCTTTTAAAGAACGAGGGTCAGCACAACGTAAAAAAAATGAAAAAAAATACCGAAAAAAAAAAAAACAGAGGAGCCTACCTAAGATGGGGCCATTTTGGCTCGCCTTTAGGTGTCCTCCTCAAGATAGCGTCATTTAAAGAATGAGGGTCAGCGATAGCGTCATTTAAAGAACGAGGGTCAGCGCAACGTAAAAAAAATGCAAAGAAAAACCGAAAAAAAAAAAAAACCAGAGGAGCCTGCCGAAGATGAGGCCATTACGGCTTGCCTTTAGGTGTCCTCCTCGGGATAGCGTCATTTAAAGAACCATGGTCAGCACAACGTAAAAAAAAACTGAAAAAAAACCAGAAAAAAAAAACCAGAGGAGCCTACTGAAAGATGAGGCCATTATGGCTCGCCTTTAGGTGTCCTCCTCGGGATAGCGTCATTTAAATAACGAGGGTCAGCGCAACGTAAAAAAAATTCAAAGAAAAATCGAAAAAAAAAACCAGAGGAGCCTGCCAAAGATGAGGCCATTACGGTTCGCCTTTAGGTGTCCTCCTCGGGATAGCGTCATTTACAGAACGAAGGTCAGTGCAACGTAAAAAAAAACTGCAGAGAAAAACCGAAAAAAAAACCAGAGGAGCCAGCCGAAGATGAGGCCATTACAGCTCGCCTTTAGGTGTCCTCCTCGGGATAGCGTCATTTAAAGAACGAAGGTCAGTGCAACGTAAAAAAGAAAACTGCAAAGAAAATCCGGAAAAAAAATCCAGAGGAGCCTGCCGAAGATGAGGCCATTACGGCTCGCCTTTAGGTGTCCTCCTCCGGATAGCGTCCTTTAAAGAACGAGGGTCAGCACAACGTAAAAAAAATGAAAAAAAACTGGAAAAAAAAATAGAGGAGAGCCTGCCTAAGATGAGGCCATTATGGCTCGCCTTTAGGTGTCCTCCTCGATATAGTGTCATTTAAAGAACGAGTTTCAGCACAAGGTAAAAAAAATGAAAAAAAACCGAAACAAAAAAAACCAGAAGAGCCTGCCGAAGATGAGGCCATTTTGGCTCGCCTTTAGGTGTCCTCCTCAAGATAGCGTCATTTAAAGAATGAGGGTCAGCACAACGTAAAAAAAAAAATCCAGAGGACCCTGCCGAAGATGAGGCCGTTACGGTTCGCCTATAGGTGTCCTCCTCGGGATAGCGTCATTTAAAGAACGAGGGTCAGCACAATGTAAAAAAAAACTGAAAAAAAACAGAGGAGCCTGCAGAAGATGAGGCCATTATGGCTCGCCTTTAGGTGTCCTCCTCGGGATAGTGTCATTTAAAGAAC
>NC_029789.2:49325879-49332151 GCF_000816755.2 Arachis ipaensis
GCTCGCCTTTATTTTTCCTCCACTTTATAGCGTCATTTAAAGAACGAAGATCAGCGCAACGTAAAAAATAAAAATAAAAAAATGCAAAGAAAAACCGAAAGAAAAAAACCAGAGGAGCCTGCTGAAGATGAGGCCATTACGGTTCGCCTTTAGGTGTCCTCCTCGGGATAGCGTCATTTAAAGAACAAGGGTCAGCACAACGTAAAAAAAAAATCCAGAGTAACCTGCCAAAGATGAGGCCATTACGGCTTTCCTTTAGGTGTCCTCCTCGGGAGAGAGTCATTTAAAGAACGAGGGTCAGCGCAACGTAAAAAAAAACTGTAAAGAAAAACCCAAAAAAAAAAAACCAGAGTAGCCTGCCGAAGATGAGGCCATTACTGTTCGCCTTTAGGTGTCCTCCTCCGGATAGCGTCCTTTAAAGAATGAGGGTCAGCACAACGTAAAAAAAATGAAAAAAAAACTGGAAAAAAAAACAGAGGAGAGCCTGCCTAAGATGAGGCCATTATGGCTCGCCTTTAGGTGTCCTCCTCGGGATAGCGTCATTTAAAGAACGAGGGTCAGCACAACGTAAAAAAAATGAAAAAAAACCGGAAAAAAAAACCAGAGGAGCCTGCCGAAGATGAGGCCATTTCGGCTCGCCTTTAGGTGTCCTCCTCAAGATAGCGTCATTTAAAGAATGAGTGTCAGCACAACGTAAAAAAAAAAATCCAGAGGACCCTGCCGAAGATGAGGCCGTTACGGTTCGTCTATAGGTGTCCTCCTCGGGATAGCGTCATTTAAAGAACGAGGGTCAGCACAATGTAAAAAAGAAACTGAAAAAAAAACCAGAGGAGCCTGCTGAAGATGAGGCCATTATGGCTCGTCTTTAGGTGTCCTCCTCTGTATACTTTCATTTAAAGAATGAGGGTTAGCACAACGTAAAAAAAAAAAAAAAATCGGCGGAGCCTGCTGAAGATGTGACCATTACGGCTCGCCTTTAGGTGTCCTCCTCGGGATAGCGTCATTTAAAGAACGAGGATAAGCACAACGTAAAAAAATACTGGGAAAAAAACCGGAGAAAAAACCGGAGGAGCCTGCCGAAGATGAGGCCATTACGGCTCGCCTTTAGGTGTCCTCCTCATGATAGCGTCATTTAAAGAACGAGGGTCAGCACAACGTAAAAAAATGAAAAAAAAAGGGGAAAAAAACCGGAAAAAAAAACTGGAGGAGCCTGCCGAAGATGAGGCCATTACGGCTCGCATTTAGGTGTCCTCCTCGGGATAGCGTGATTTAAAGAACGAGGATAAGCACAACGTAAAGAAAAAAAGGAAAAAAATCCAGAAAAAACCGGAGAAAAAAAAAATCGGAGGAGACTGCCGAAGATGAGTTAATTACGGCTCGCCTTTAGGTGTCCTCCTCGTGATACCATCATTTAAATAACGAGGGTCAGCACAACGTAAAAAAAATGAAAAAAAAAACAGGAAAAAGAAAACCAGAGGAGCCTGCCGTAGATGAGGCCATTACGGCTCGCCTTTAGGTGTCCTCCTAGGGATAGCGTCATTTGAAGAACGAGGGTCAGCACAATGTACAACAAATAAAAGGGAAAAAAAAACCGGAGGAGCCTGCCGAAGATGAGGCCATTACGGCTCGCCTTTAGGTGTCCTCCTCGTGATAACGTCATTTAAAGAACGAGGGTCAGCACAATGTACAACAAAAAAAAGGGAAAAAAAACCGGAGGAGCCTCCCGAAGATGAGGCCATTATGGCTCGTGTTTAGGTGTCCTCCTCGAGATAGTCTCATTTAAAGAATGAGGGTTAGCACAACGTAAAAAAAAAAAATCGGAGGAGCCTGCTGAAGATGAGTCCATTACGGCTCGCCTTTAGGTGTCCTCCTCGGGATAGCGTCATTTAAAGAACGAGGATAAGCACAACGTAAAAAAAAACTGGGAAAAAAATCAGAGAAAAAAACCGGATGAACCTGCCGAAGATGAGCCTATTACGGCTCGCCTTTAGGCGTCCTCCTCGCGATAGCGTCATTTAAAGAACGAGGGTCAGCACAACGTGAAAAAAAAACCGGAAAAAAACCGGAGGAGCTTGTCGAAAATGATTCCATTACGGCTCGCCTTTAGGTGTCTTCCTCGGGATAGCGTCATTTAAATAACGAGGGTCAGCTCAACGTAAAAAAAAACAAGGAAAACAAATCGGAGGAGCCTGCCGAAGATGAGGCATTTACGGCTCGCCTTTAGGTGTCCTCCTTGGGATAGCGTCATTTAAATAACGAGGGTCAGCACAACGTAAAAAAAAAGAAAAACCGGGAAAAAATATCGGAGGAGCCTGCCGAAGATGAGGAAATTACGGCTCGCCTTTAGGTGTCCTCCTTGGGATAGCGTCATTTAAATAACGATCCAGAGTAACCTGCCAAAGATGAGGCCATTACGGCTCGCCTTTAGGGGTCTTCCTCGGGATAGCGTCATTTTAATAACGAGGGTCAGCACAACGTAAAAAAAAAGAAAAAACTAAGAAAAAATATCGGAGGAGCCTGCCGAAGATGAGCCCATTACGGCTCGCCTTTAGGGGTCTTCCTCGGGATAGCGTCATTTTAATAACGAGGGTCAGCACAACGTAAAAAAAAACCAGGAAAAAAACCTGAGAAAAAAAACCGGAGGAGCCTGCCAAAGATGAGGCCATTGCGGCTCGCCTTTAGGTGTCCTCCTCAAGATAGTGTCATTTGAAAAACGAGGGTCAGCACAATGTACAACAAAAAAAAGGAAAAAAAAATGGAGGAGCCTGCCGAAGATGAGGCCATTACGGCTCGCCTTTAGGTGTCTTCCTCGGGATTGCGTCATTTAAATAACGAGGGTCAGCTCAACGTAAAAAAAAAACAAGGAAAAAAAATCGGAGGAGCCTGCTGAAGATGAGGCAATTACGGCTCGCCTTTAGGTGTCCTCCTCAGGATAGCGTCATTTAAATAACGAGGGTCAGCACAACGTAAAAAAAAACCAGGAAAAAAAATCGGAGGAGCCTGCCGAAAATGAGGCAATTACGGCTCACCTTTAGGAGTCCTCCTCGGGATAGCGTCATTTAAATAACGAGGGTCAGCACAACGTAAAAAAAAAACCAGGAAAAAAAATCGGAGGAGCCTGCCGAAAATGAGGCAATTACGGCTCACCTTTAGGAGTCCTCCTCGGGATAGCGTCATTTAAAGAACAAGGCTCAGCACAACGTAATAAAAAAAACCTGGAAAAAAGCCTGAGAAAAAAAACCGGAGGAGCCTGCCAAAGATGAGGCCATTGCGGCTCGCCTTTAGGTGTCCTCCTCAAGATAGCGTCATTTGAAGAACGAGGGTTAGCACAATGTACAACAAAAAAAAGGAAAAAAAAAACCGGAGGAGCCTGCCGAAGAAGAGGCCATTACGGCTCGCCTTTAGGTGTCCTCCTCGTGATAGCGTCATTTAAAGAACGAGGGTCAGCACAACGTGAAAAAAAAAACCGGAGGAGCTTGCCGAAAATGATTCCATTACGACTCCCCTTTAGGTGTCTTCCAAGGGATTGCGTCATTTAAATAACGAGGGTCAGCTCAACGTAAAAAAAAAACAAGGAAAACAAATCGGAGGAGCCTGCCGAAGATGAGGCAATTACGGCTCGCCTTTAGGTGTCCTCCTCAGGATAGCGTCATTTAAATAACGAGGGTCAGCACAACGTAAAAAAAAAAGAAAAAACCAGGAAAAATATCGGAGGAGCCTGCCGAAGATGAGGAAAATACGGCTCGCCTTTAGGTGTCCTCCTCGGGATAGCGTGATTTAAAGAACGAGGATAAGCACAACGTAGGTGTCCTCCTCGGGATAGCGTGATTTAAAGAACGAGGATAAGCACAACGTAGGTGTCCTCCTCGGGATAGCGTGATTTAAAGAACGAGGATAAGCACAACGTAGGTGTCCTCCTCGGGATAGCGTGATTTAAAGAACGAGGATAAGCACAACGTAGGTGTCCTCCTCGGGATAGCGTGATTTAAAGAACGAGGATAAGCACAACGTAGGTGTCCTCCTCGGGATAGCGTGATTTAAAGAACGAGGATAAGCACAACGTAGGTGTCCTCCTCGGGATAGCGTGATTTAAAGAACGAGGATAAGCACAACGTAGGTGTCCTCCTCGGGATAGCGTGATTTAAAGAACGAGGATAAGCACAACGTAGGTGTCCTCCTCGGGATAGCGTGATTTAAAGAACGAGGATAAGCACAACGTAGGTGTCCTCCTCGGGATAGCGTGATTTAAAGAACGAGGATAAGCACAACGTAGGTGTCCTCCTCGGGATAGCGTGATTTAAAGAACGAGGATAAGCACAACGTAGGTGTCCTCCTCGGGATAGCGTGATTTAAAGAACGAGGATAAGCACAACGTAGGTGTCCTCCTCGGGATAGCGTGATTTAAAGAACGAGGATAAGCACAACGTAGGTGTCCTCCTCGGGATAGCGTGATTTAAAGAACGAGGATAAGCACAACGTAGGTGTCCTCCTCGGGATAGCGTGATTTAAAGAACGAGGATAAGCACAACGTAGGTGTCCTCCTCGGGATAGCGTGATTTAAAGAACGAGGATAAGCACAACGTAGGTGTCCTCCTCGGGATAGCGTGATTTAAAGAACGAGGATAAGCACAACGTAGGTGTCCTCCTCGGGATAGCGTGATTTAAAGAACGAGGATAAGCACAACGTAGGTGTCCTCCTCGGGATAGCGTGATTTAAAGAACGAGGATAAGCACAACGTAGGTGTCCTCCTCGGGATAGCGTGATTTAAAGAACGAGGATAAGCACAACGTAGGTGTCCTCCTCGGGATAGCGTGATTTAAAGAACGAGGATAAGCACAACGTAGGTGTCCTCCTCGGGATAGCGTGATTTAAAGAACGAGGATAAGCACAACGTAGGTGTCCTCCTCGGGATAGCGTGATTTAAAGAACGAGGATAAGCACAACGTAGGTGTCCTCCTCGGGATAGCGTGATTTAAAGAACGAGGATAAGCACAACGTAGGTGTCCTCCTCGGGATAGCGTGATTTAAAGAACGAGGATAAGCACAACGTAGGTGTCCTCCTCGGGATAGCGTGATTTAAAGAACGAGGATAAGCACAACGTAGGTGTCCTCCTCGGGATAGCGTGATTTAAAGAACGAGGATAAGCACAACGTAAAAAAATACTGGGAAAAAACCGGAGGAGCCTGCCGAAGATGAGGCAATTACGGCTCGCCTTTAGGTGTCCTCCTCGGGATAGCGTCATTTAAATAACGAGGGTCAGCACAACTTAAACAAAAAAAGAAAAAACCAAGAAAAAATATCGGAGGAGCCTGCCGAAGATGAGGAAAATACGGCTCGCCTTTAGGTGTCCTCCTCGGAATAGCGTTATTTAAATAACGAGGGTCAGCACAACGTAAAAAAAAAACCAGGAAAAAAACTGGAGGAGCCTGCCGAAAATGAGGCCATTACGGCTCGCCTTTAGGTGTCGTCCTTGGGATAGCATCATTTAAAGAACAAGGCTCAGCACAACGTTATAAAAAAACCTAGAAAAAACCTTAGAAAAAAACCGGAGGAGCCTGCCGAAGATGAGGCCATTACGGCTCGCCTTTAGGTGTCCTCCTCGGGATAGCGTTATTTTAAGAACGAGGGTCAGCACAATGTACAACAAAAAAAAGGGAAAAAAACCGGAGAAGCCTGCCGAAGATGTGACCATTACGGCTCGCCTTTTGGTGTCCTCCTCATGATAGCGTCATTTAAAGAACGAGGGTCAGCACAACATAAAAAAATGAAAAAAAAAGGGGAAAAAACCGGAAAAAAAAACTGGAGGAGCCTGCCGAAGATGAGGCCATTACGGCTCGCATTTAGGTGTCCTCCTCGGGNGCGAGCCTCCAAGGTAAGTGCTGAAGCCAAGATTCCCTTAGGGCGGGTACGGTGGTATCCGTAGATCCAACGGCTGCCAGGCAATGCGATAACTCCGAGAACGGAGTCCCAGTCAAATTGGTACCTCTGGTGCTTAAGTGCGGCTTCTTGAAAGGCGTCCATTCCTTCGGGAATAGGGGGAAGACTCAGAGCTTGCTGAATGGCCTCTTTTGTGATGGGGACTTGCTTCTTGGCTGTCTCCGTAGGAAACCCCATTGTCTTCGTTCAATTTGTGGCTCAACAAAGGTAGCAATATTGGATGGGAGGATAAGAAGGTATTCATTGTTATAATTTCTTTCTGCCAGGATAGGGAACATCTGCTCACAGTAGCGATTGGGAAATCGCGCAGTGTCCTTTGCTGGAAAGGCTTTC
>NC_029789.2:49332497-49338185 GCF_000816755.2 Arachis ipaensis
ATAGCATGCATGGTGAATAAGGTATAGAAAATATGAAGGTGAACATGCAAGCAATCCCTTAAATAGAATAAAAATAATTGTTAAACAATTTGCAACAATCCACAAGCATATAATGAGGGATAATGACTCAAAAAAGAAAAAAATTTCTAACACCATGTAAAAAGGAAAAGAAAAAGAAAGAAAATATGAATAATGAAAAGAAAAAGAAAAGAAAAGAAAATACATATAAAATAATAAGAATGATAGAAAAAGAAAGAGGGAGGAAGAAAGTAAAACCTTGTTAATGGAGGTGAGATAGAGAGTGAAAGGTGAGATAGAAGGGGGAAGGGAGAAGGATGAAATAAGGAGGGAAAAGGAAAATTAGGATTTGGAGGAGAGAAAGATAAGATATGTGGCAATTTTAGGTTGAGCTGTGCGGCGCATGTGACGCGGCCGCGTGGGGCACGCGTTCGCGTGGATGCGCTTCAAGTATGGTGACGCGATCGTGTCGGTCACGCGGTCGCGTGACCCATGTTATGCTTCTGGCGCGAGTGCAGCCTCGCACCAGCACAACTCTCTGTTCAAATTAATTTATTTGCCAAAATTGGGACGGCGCGATCGTGTGGGTCACGCGATCGCGTGAGTGTGCGCCAGAAAATGGATGATGCGGCCGCGTCGGCGACGCGGTCGCGTGATAAGGATTGTGCTTCCAGCACCAATCCAGCATCACTCTCGCACAATATTTCATTGTGCACCCTTTTACGTCGAAAATTCAGGGCACGCGGCCGCGTGGGGCACGCGGTCGCGTGGGAGGCCATGATTCCCATGCGACGCGAATGCGTCAGCGACGTGGTCGCGTAGGTTGATTTGTGCCATTGGCACACCTCCAACCACACTCCAGTGTGACTTTCTGTTCATTTTTATTTTTCTTTACTCTTCCTGTGACGCGGACGCGTCGCTGATGCGATCGCGTCGCGTAGCAAAAAAAATTTTTTTTTTGAAAATAAAAATAGGTAAATGCAGATGCACGAAAGTACTAAGAAAGAGAAGAGTTATTGAATAGGAAAAACTAAAAATAAAGAAAAGAGCGATCATACCATGGTGGGTTGTCTCCCACCTAGCACTTTGCTTTAACGTCCGTAAGTTGGACGCTCCACTAGCTCAATCTTCTGCTATGTGGGGATCTTCCAAGAGGAAGATCTCAAGCTCCTTGTTTCTCTGCATCTTCTCGCCATGGTATAGCTTCAGGCGTTGTCCATTAACCTTAATAAGTTCAGAGTTTGAAGGATGGCTTAGGTGATAAACTCCGTACGGTTCGGCCTTCTCTACTCTGTATGGACCTTCCCATCTTGATCTCAACTTGCCTGGCATGAGCCTTAGTCGAGATTTGTAAAGGAGGACTAAATCCCCAGGTTGGAACTCTTTCTTCTTGATGTTTTGGTCGTGTACAGCCTTCATCTTTTCCTTGTATATTCTGGAGTTTTCATAAGCTTCTAGGCGAAGGCTCTCCAGTTCCTACAGTTGCAACTTCCTTTCAGCTCCGGCTTTCTCAATTCCCATGTTGCACTCCTTAACTGCCCAAAAAGCTCTTTGTTCTACTTCAACTGGGAGATGACAAGCTTTTCCATAAACCAAGCGAAAAGGACTCATCCCAATGGGTGTCTTGTATGCTGTTCTATATGCCCAGAGTGCATCTTGTAGCCTGGTGCTCCGGTCTTTTCTATGAGGCTTTACTATCTTTTGCAAGATACGCTTAATTTCTCTATTTGACACCTCGGCTTGCCCATTAGTTTGGGGATGGTAAGCTGTTGCAACTTTATGAATTATCCCATGCTTCTTCATTAATCCTGTTAGTCTCCTGTTACAAAAATGGGTGCCTTGATCGCTCACGATTGCTCGTGGTGATCCGAAGCGACATATAATATGGTTTCTCACAAAGGAAACAACAGTGTTAGCATTATCAGTGCGGGTAAGCTCAAGGCGACTCAAGTGGTCTGCCACTAAATTCTGATTACCACTCCTATCCTTTATTTCTAAATCAAATTCTTGTAACAGCAGTATCCAACGGATGAGTCTTGGTTTGGATTCCTTTTTAGCTAATAGATACTTTAAAGCTGCATGGTCCGAATACACTACTACTCTAGTACTAAGTAAATAAGCTCGAAATTTATCCAGAGCAAAAACAATAGCAAGAAGCTCTTTCTCAGTAGTAGTATAGTTAGACTGGGCAGTGTCTAAAGTCTTAGATGCATAAGCAATAACGAAAGGATCCTTACCTTCACGCTGAGCCAGCGCTGCTCCTACTGCATGGTTGGAAGCATCGCACATGATTTCAAATGGCTGGCTCCAGTCTGGTCCTCTCACAATTGGAGCTTGAGTCAAAGCAGTCTTCAGCTTATTAAACGCTTGTTTACAATCCTCACTGAACTCGAACTCAATATCCTTCTGCAGTAATCTGGATAAGGGAAGTGCGACATTACTAAAGTGCTTAATAAATCTCCTGTAAAAACCTGCATGGCCAAGGAACGAACGGACTTCCCTCACAGAAGAGGGGTAAGGTAAACTAGAAATAACATTCACCTTTGCTGGGTCTACAGAAATGCCATTATTAGATACCACATGTCCTAATACAATCCTTTGTTTTACCATAAAGTGACATTTTTCGAAATTTAATACAAGGTTTGTATTAACATATCTATCTAATACTCTAGATAATCCATCTAAGCAAAGGCTAAAAGAATCACCATAAACACTAAAATCGTCCATAAAAACTTCCATACAGTCCTCAATAAGATCAGAGAAAAGACTCATCATGCACCTTTGGAAAGTAGCTGGTGCATTGCACAAGCCAAAGGGGATTCTCTTGTAAGCATAAGTCCCAAAAGGACATGTAAAAGTAGTCTTTTTTTGAGGGTTGATGCCTACTATGTCTGCCAAGCTCCACCCAATTGCCTTCTTATGCTTCCTCAGCACATCAAGTAACTACTCTTCTTGTTGAGAAGTAAGTTTCCTTGCAATGATAACTGGAAACCTCTGCTCATCTTCAAGATAAGCATATTTGAGATGTGGAGGGAGGGGTTTCGATTCTAACTTTTGATCATGGGCAGGCTCTGGATTATCTGGAGCTTGTGAAAATGACGAAGTGCCCTCATTGTTAGTTAAGAGGGTCCCCACACTTGGATCTTGTCCAGTGTGCCTCTCTTCTAACTCTTCCTTATGAACTTCAGCTACACTTTCATCTATGACATTGATGAGCGGATATTTTATACGCTTTTTGGGGTTAATTTCATATAGTTTTTAGTGTGTTTTAGTTAGTTTTTAGTTTATTTTTAGTAGTTTCTAGGCAAAATTCATATTTCTGGACTTTACTATGAGTTTGTGTGTTTTTTTGTAATTTCAGGTATTTTCTGGCTGAAATTGAGGGAGCTGAGCAGAAATCTGATTCAGGCTTAAAAAGGACTGCTGATGCTGTTGGATTCTGACCTCCCTGCACTCGGAATAGATTTTCTGGAGCTACAAAACTCCAAATGGCGCGCTTCCAATTGCGTTGGAAAGTAGACATCCAGGGCTTTCCAGCAATATATAATAGTCCATACTTTGCTCAAGGATAGACGACGTAAACTGGCGTTCAACGCCAGTTCCATGTTGTAGTAAACAAGTTACAAGTTGGAGTTCAATGCCAGAAAAGGATCCAAAGCTGGCGTTGAATGCCCAAAACAGCCCTATGCACGTGATTAGCTTAAGTCTCAGCCCCAGCACACACCAAGTGGGCCCCAGAAGTGGATTTCTGCACTATCCATCTTAGTTTACTCATTTTCTGTAAACCTAGTTTATTAGTCTAGTATTTAAACAACTTTTAGAGACTTGTCTTGTATCTCATGACATTTTAGATCTAAACTTTGTACCTTTTGACGGCATGAGTCTCTAAACTCCATTGTTGGGGGTGAGGAGCTCTGCTGTGTCTCGATGAATTAATTCAAGTATTTCTGTTTTCTATTCAATTCAACTTATTCTGCTTCTAAGATATTCATTCGCACTTCAACCTGAATGTGATGAACGTGACAATCATCATCATTCCCCCACGAACGCGTGCCTGACAACCACTTCCGTTCCACCTTAGATTGAATGAGTATCTCTTGGATCTCTTAATCAGAATCTTTGTGGTATAAGCTAGATTGATGGCGGCATTCATGAGAGCCCGGAAAGTCTAAACCTTGTCTGTGGTATTCCGAGTAGGACTCTGGGATTGAATGACTGTGACGAATTTCAAACTCATGAGTACTGGGCGTAGTGACAGACGCAAAAGGATAGTAAATCCTATTTCGGTACGATTGAGAACCTGCAGATGATTAGCCGTGCAGTGACAGCGCATCTGGACCCTTTTCACTGGAAGGATGGATGGTAGCCATTGACAACGGTGATCCACCAACGCACAGCTTGCCATAGGAGGACGTGCGTGCGTGAATTAGAAAACAGAGGAAAGCAGAATTTCAGAAGATAAAGCATCTCCAAAGTCTACAGATTATTACTGTTTCCATTTGCTGTAAAAGACCAAGCTAAGAGGTGGTTAAATAACCAACCTAAGGCCAGCATAAGGACATGGAAACAACTGACAGAAAAATTCCTGAATCAATACTTTCCTCCAAAACGGATGACACAGCTAAGGCTGGACATCCAAGGCTTTAAACAAGAAGATAATGAATCTTTTTATGATGCCTGGGAGACATACAGAGAGATGCTACGAAAATGCCCCGCTGAAATATTTTCAGAGTGGGTTCAGTTAGACATCTTCTACTATGGGCTTGCAGAAAGAGCTCAGATGTCTCTAGATTACTCAGCTGGTGGATCTATCCACATGAGAAAGATAATTGAAGAAGCTCAAGAGCTCATTGATACAGTTGCCAGAAATCAGCATCTATACCTAAGCAGTGACCCTTCCATGAAAGAATAGGTTAAAACAGTAACTGCTGAACTCAGTCCTGTAAAACAAGCTGCTGAATTCAATCAGCAATTGGACTTTCTAATAAAGCAGTTAGCCGAATTCAAGGATAGACTACAAGAGACAAGGATGGCTAATATAAATATGGAAGAACAATTGAAGCAAACAAAGCAGCAGCTGTTAAAATAAATAACAGAAGAATGCCAAGCAGTTCAATTAAGAAGTGGGAAGACGTTAAATACCTCACCTCAAGGCAGCAAGAAGCCAAGAAATGAGCAAACCACCCAAAATCCACCTGAGAACAGTAAGAGCCTAGGGAAAAATCATTCTGGCGCTAAAACGCCAGAAATTGGGTGGAAGGCTGGCGCTGAACGCCCAGACCATGCTCAGGACTGGCGTTCAACGCCAGAAACAAGCAAGGATCTGGCGTTGAATGCCCAAAAGAAGCACGGTTCTGGCATTCAGACGCCAGGAACAGATGAGGAGCTGGCGTCTAGCGTCACTCCAGCTTTTAGCTCTGGCACTCAATTGCCAGTGAGGGATCAGACACACACAAGTGCTGATGACAACCCATCTAAAAAGGCTTCTTCAACCACTTCTGTAGGAAATAAAGTTACAGCAACTAAGGTTGAGGAATATAAAGCCAAGATACCTTATCCTCAAAAACTCCGCCAAGAGGAGCAGGATAAGCAATTTGCTCGCTTTGCAGATTATCTCAGAACTCTTGAAATAAAGATTCCATTTGCAGAGGCACTTGAGCAAATACCTTC
>NC_029789.2:49338937-49343234 GCF_000816755.2 Arachis ipaensis
TGAAAGCCAAGCTGGTCACAGCACCAGTTATTTCTGCACCAGACTGGACATTACCATTTGAGCTAATGTGTGATGCCAGTGATCACGCCATTGGTGCAGTACTGGGGGCAGAGGCATGAGAAGCTTCTGCATGTCATTTATTATGCTAGCCGCGTTTTAAATGATGCCCAGAAAAATTACACAACCACAGAAAAAGAATTGCTTGCAGTGGTTTATGCCATTGACAAGTTTAGATCATACTTGGTAGGATCAAAGGTGATTGTGTATACTGACCATGCTGCTCTTAAATATCTACTCACAAAGCAAGATTCAAAACCCAAGCTCATAAGATGGGTGTTGCTTCTGCAAGAGTTCGATATAGAAATAAGAGACAGAAAAGGGACAGAGAACCATGTGGCTGATCATCTGTCCCAGATAGAGCCAATAGAAGGGACATCATTCCCCTCTCTTAAAATCTCTGAGACCTTTCCGGATGAGCATTTGTTCGCCATTCAGGAAACACCATGGTTTGCAGACATTGCAAACTACAAAGCTGCAAGGTTCATTCCCAAGGAGTACAGCAGGCAACAAAAGAAAAAAATTAATTACTGATGCAAAGTACTACTTGTGGGATGAACCCTATCTCTTTAAGAGATGTGCAGATGGCATAATCTGTAGGTGTGTGCCTAAAGAAGAAGCACAAAGGATCTTATGGCATTGCCATAGGTCACAATATGAAGGTCATTTCGGAGGTGAGCGAACAGCCACCAAGGTCCTCCAATGTGGCTTCTACTGGCCTACACTATACAGAGATTCCCGAGAGTTTGTACGTAACTGTGACAGTTGCCAGAGAGCTGGTAATTTGCCTCACAGTTACGCCATGCCTCAACAAGGAATCTTGGAGATTGAGTTGTTTGATGTATGGGGTATTGATTTCATGGGGCCTTTCCCACCATCATACTCAAACACTTATATTCTGGTAGCAGTTGACTATGTATCAAAATGGGTTGAGGCCATTGCCACACCCATCAATGATACTAAAATAGTACTGAAATTCCTCCAGAAACATATATTCAACAGGTTTGGTGTCCCCAAGGTACTAATCAGTGATGGGGGCACTCACTTCTGCAACAAACAGCTTTACTCTGTCATGGTCCGGTATGGGATTCGCCACAAGGTGGTGATGCTAGGGCATCTTGGCCAGTTTCACTGACCTTTTCTTTACTGTTTTTAAGGTAGTTTCATGCATTTTCTTAGGAAATAAGCTAGTTTTGGGTGGATATTCACTTACATCTTGATTCAAGCATACATTGTGCATTTTACATGATTTCATCAGGATTTTGCATGAATTATATGATAAATTGGATGATGCATGATCCATGATTAAGAGCAAGACTTTGATGCACGTTGTTTGATTGATTTCAGGCCAAAAGAAGAAGAGAAGAGCCACGTTAGTGGCTACGTTAGTTACACTAACGTAGGCACTAACGTGGAAGGAAGGAAAGCCCCAACGTTAGTGGAAAAAGTTAGTGGCATTAACTTTGAAGAAAGAAAAAGGAGCCAACGTTAGTGACACTTAACATTATCACTAACATTGGACCAAGCTCATAAGTGGGCACGTTAGTTGCCACGTTAACTTAGTTAACGTGGCCTCTAACGATAAGAAGAAAGGGGGAAAGCCAACGTTAGTGACATTCAATATTGTCACTAACGTTGGCCCAAGTTACAACAAAGCCACGTTAACTCCCACGTTAACTTAGTTAACGTGGAAGCTAACGTGGAGAAAGGTGGTGATCGACAACATTAGTGACACCAAACATTCTCACTAACATTGGAGTGAACTCACAAGCCCCCAATAAGCCACGTTAACTCCCACGTTAACTTAGTTAACGTGGTAGTTAACGTGGGCAAAAGTCCCACCTGGCAGCCTAACCATGCCTTCTT
Source organism: Arachis ipaensis (assembly GCF_000816755.2). Classification (NCBI taxonomy): domain Eukaryota; kingdom Viridiplantae; phylum Streptophyta; class Magnoliopsida; order Fabales; family Fabaceae; genus Arachis; species Arachis ipaensis. The sequence goes on from NC_029789.2 coordinate 49,340,861, forward strand.
CAAACATGTATAACTTGAGCAAAAAAGCTCCAAATGAGATGATTCTAGTGGCATTGGAAAGTAGGATTCCAGAGCTTTCCAAGCATATATGGCACTACATGGTTGACACTAAATTTAAGGGAGAAAATATGCCCCGAAAGTGCAATGATGAACATGGTATCAGCCTGTATTTAGGCCAACTGACCTCTTCACCTTCCAAGAAGTATCACTCGAGTTGTAGAGCTCCAAATGATGCACTTCCAATATCATTGGAAAGTAGACATCCAGGGCTTTCCAACGATATATAATAGTATGGGGTGGACACTAAGTTTGAGCTTTAGAAACGGGAAATTGCTAGCGTTATTGGCAATCAACATTTCTAGTAACGTTGGCATATATGCCAACAACGATGTCAACTTCAAAGGAGCATAACTTGAGCTACAGAGGTCCAATTGAGGTGATTGCAGTTGCGTTAGAAAGCTGACATTTAGAGCTTTCCAACGATATATAATACTCTATAGTGGGCATGAAATTTGAGCACAAACAAGAGGCATCTTTTAAGCCCCAAAAACACCAACCGGGCAGCAAGTGCAACGTTAGCCACAATAACTTTAGCACTAACGCCACACTTGTAGCGTTAGTGTGGCTAACTTTAGCACTAACTTTAGCACCTGGACCTCAACTTAACTCACTTCTCTCTCAAGTCCACTTCCAAGCTCAAGCAAGCAGGCCCACAATTGTCAACCAATCAAGGCCACAAGAAGCATCTAGAATAGGAATTTTCATTTAATTGTAATTTGCTTTTAATTTCATTTTGTACTTTAGGAGAGCCTATATAAAGGCCTTAGTCTTTACATTGAAAAAGAAGCCCAGAAAGGGGGGGGAACTGAACTCTGGAATGGGGGATTGAAGAGGGGTCTTCGTACTCCCTCCCCTCACACACTTTTCCTTCTCTTTCTTTTAGTTGTAATTTTCATTTATGAATTTGAAGCTTTATTTTTCCGTTTTTATCTTCATCTTTACTTTTTTGCACTTTCTTTCTTTTCTATTTTTGTAGAGCAATGATCAACTAACTCTTTACATTGGGTTAGAGAGCTCTATTGTGATTCAATGGATCAATTGTAGTTCTTATTCTTCTTCTTCTTTCTTTTCTCTTGATTTTACTTGAAAGCTTTCGATCTTCATCCAATTGGATAGTTATCTTGGAAAAGCTGCTTATCACTTCAATCTGGTTCGTCTGACTAGGATAATTAATTGAGTATTGATTGCTTAATCCGTTAATCTCTGTGGGATTCGACCTCACTCTATTGTGAGTTTTACTTGACGACAATTCGGTACACTTGCTGAAGGGAAACTTGTTGAGAGACAAGTTTTCCGTGCATCAAGTTTATGGCGCCGTTGCCGGGGATTAATTGTGATTAACAAAATACCGGTTGATTGATTTACTAGATTAGACACTTTTCTGTTGTCTTTGTTTTCTTTTATTTCTTTATTTTCTTTTGCTAACTAACTGTTTGTGATATTGCCTCACTGAAAATTTCCTCATCTGTGACAATGGAGATTCCAATTTCTTTTGGTGATTATTGTTTGAGACAGAGCTTTCTGCAGGAAAGAAAGGAGCATCCATCATATTCTAGTCAATCAAATTTCATGGGAAACTCTCCACCACCACAGAATGATTCACTTTACTATGCTCATGGTGGATGGGAGTATCAAGAACATGAAATGGGGTGCTTCCCAGGGTCACAAAATGGTCCATATTTTGATGACTTTGATCACTACTCAAGTTGTGGCTGGGAAGATCAAAGTCAAAGAGATTTCACTCATTCATACCCCAATCATCAAGAGCCATCACCTCTCAACTATAAAACCTCACCTCCAAGTTTCACATGCCTAAATCCTTCATCATTTGAGTCTGCCTCAGCACAAAAGTCTATCCAAAATCCATACAATTCATTTCACCATCCACAAAACTCAATCCACTACCCACAAGAGTCATACCACTTTCAGAACACACAACCACAAAACAACCAATTCCATTCACAACCATTACAACCTACCCAACCACCTTTAGATAGACTTGCTAGGATGGAACTCTTCATGGAAGAGCTCAAAAGAAGTAGAGAAGAAGAGAGACTCTTTAGGATAGAGCTTCTGCTTGAAGAAATAATAAAGACAAATGAAGAGGAGAAAATAGCAAGAAGGGACCATGAAGAAAAATTGAGACAGAATGCACAACTCTATTCTGAAGAACAATTCATTGAAGAGCTGAGAGCACAAAGAGAGACCACTTCACTCTCTCCAGAAACAGAAGAGTTCATTCAAAGGTCAAGAACAAATGAGGAAGTTAATCAAGGGAGCCCACACTCCAATGAAACAGAGAGTTGCATAGAGA
>NC_029789.2:49343319-49344107 GCF_000816755.2 Arachis ipaensis
CCTTTTGAATCAAATGAAAAGAGAATGAGTTTTTTTTAAAGACCAGAGTAGAGTTCATACTATGGAGTAAGTTCATGAGTTTATGGTGTGGTCATAAGTTAGCTAAGTTGGTTCAACTAGAAGGTGGGAGGACAACTATCTGTCATGAATATTGTGCTTGAGAAACACCCCATGAGACTAACTAAATAACAAGATCCTAATAAGAAAAAGGGGAAAAGAAAAATGAAAGTGGAAAAGTAAAAGAAAAAGAGTAAGTAATAAGGCTAGGCACCAATGGTTTTAATCTTGAAGCATGTGTCTGTGGTGCTCCTGTGTGAGGGATTTACTTGGATGAATAAGCTCTTAGGGGTGCCTTATCACTTGGTAACTTGGGTTAACTAACTCGGGATTATCAGCTGAAAGTCCACTATCAAGAGTAACCCTCACTACAGAGCACTTAGTAACCTAAAGAGGTGCTGGACACCAAGGTCTCAAGAAGGAAAATAAATGAACCAGATGCCTGTGGTGTGTATGTATGGGGGAGAGACTTGAGGGAGTAAGTCCTTAGGGGTGTCTCAACACCTAGCACCTTGAACCAACTGGTTCGGGAGTGTTGGCTGAAAGCTTATCTTAAAAAGTTGCCCCCTTACAGAGCACTTAGCCTAAAGAACACAAACAACCCTTGAAATAACAATAAAAGGATCAATAAAAGTCTCATGGGATGTAAGCAAAGTCAGTATTGTAGGGCATGATAAAGGTCTGAAAGCCAGGAATGAACCTAAGTTGCTATGCATGAAACCACCATAAAA
>NC_029789.2:49344181-49375078 GCF_000816755.2 Arachis ipaensis
AACGTAGGCACTAACGTGGAAGGAAGGAAAGCCCCAACGTTAGTGAGAAAAGTTAGTGGCATTAACTTTGAAGAAAGGAAAAGGAGCCAACGTTAGTGACACTTAACATTATCACTAACGTTGGACCAAGCTCATAAGTGGGCACGTTAGTTGCCATGTTAAATTAGTTAACGTGGCCTCTAACGATAAGAAGAAAGGGGGAAAGCCAACGTTAGTGACATTCAATATTGTCACTAACGTTGGCCCAAGTTACAACAAAGCCACGTTAACTCCCACGTTAACTTAGTTAACGTGGAAGCTAACATGGAGAAAGGTGGTGATCGACAACGTTAGTGACACCAAACATTCTCACTAACGTTGGAGTGAACTCACAAGCCCCCAATAAGCCACGTTAACTCCCACGTTAACTTAGTTAACATGGTAGTTAACATGGGCAAAAGTCCCACCTGGCAGCCTAACCATGCCTTCTTCAAACATGCATAACTTGAGCCACAAAGCTCCAAATGAGGTGATTCCAGTGGCATTGGAAAGTAGGATTCCAGAGCTTTTTAAGCATATATGGCACTACATGGTTGACACTAAATTTAAGGGAGAAAACCTGCCCCGAAAGTGCAATGATGAACATGGTATCAGCCTGTATTTAGGCCAACTGACCTCTTCACCTTCCAAGAAGTATAACTCGAGTTGTAGAGCTCCAAATGATGCACTTCCAAAAGCATTGGAAAGTAGACATCCAGAGCTTTCCAATGATATATAATAATATGGGGTGGACACTAATTTTGAGCTTCAGAAATGGGAAATTGCTAGCGTTATTGGCAATCAACATTTCCAGTAACGTTGGCATATATGCCAGCGACCATGTCCATTTCAAAGGAGCATAACTTGAGCTACAGAGGTCCAATTGAGGTGATTGCAGTTGCGTTGGAAAGCTGACATTCAGAGCTTTCCAACGATATATAATACTCTATAGTGGGCATGAAATTTGAGCACAAACAAGAGGCATCTTTTAAGCCCCAAAAACACCAACTGGACAGCAAGTGCAACGTTAGCCACAATAACTTTAGCACTAACTTTAGCACCTGGACCTCAACTTAACTCACTTCTCTCTCAAGTCCACTTCCAAGCTCAAGCAAGCAGGCCCACAATTGTCAACCAGTCAAGGCCACAAGAAGCATCTAGAATAGGAATTTTCATTTAATTGTAATTTGCTTTTAATTTCATTTTGTAATTTAGGAGAGCCTATATAAAGGCCTTAGTCTTTACATTGAAAAAGAAGCCCGGAAAGGGGGGGAACTGAATTCTGGAATGGAGGATTGAAGAGGGGTCTTCGGACTCCCTCCCCTCACACACTTTTCCTTCTCTTTCTTTTAGTTGTAATTTTTATTTATGAATTTGAAGTTTTATTTTTTAGTTTTTATCTTCATCTTTACTTTTCTGCACACTACAAGATTTTTGCTTGCTTATGGGAGTTTTTTTGTGGAAGTTTTAAAAACCTCCATAACATACTTTATTTATGGCAAAATATGAAACCTCCATTGATTAATGCTAGTTTAAATTTCTAAGCCCAAATGTTCAAACAAATAGCCCATCCCTAACCTAGCTACTCTATTTAAACTTGTCCAAACAAATTAAGTCCAAACAGAAACCTGTCCAAAAAAATTAGAAGGGGAAGAAGAGTGAGAATGAAACCCTAGAACTACTCACAGTCACCGTATTCATCTCTTTGCCATTGTCACCATCAAGCTCACCATATATAGCATCTGAGATCAGAGGGAGAGTAACCTCATCGCTACGGCCATTCATGTCCTCATCGTTGTTGCCATCAAGCTTCTACATCAATGCATTATCTCCTTCATCTACATGTAATAACTTTAATTTTGAGATCAGAGAAAGATTGAGTTCGTAGCCATCGCCGGCACCGCCATCAAGCTTATCCGTAAATGCTTTTGGTTTTCTCTGCAATCACCTAAGGTCAATTTCTATTTGTTCATTTTTCTTTTTCAATGTTATTTATTTAACTCAGTTTAGATATTCTTTTTTTTTCTCTTTATAGCGTGGTTAGAATTTGATACAAAGGGAGATCGCACAAAAATTATGCGTTGAATGATAGGAATTTTATCTCATAACGAAGCTGGAATCTGCTGAGAAGACCTGGCAAGATTTATCGGTATCAAAATTTTTGTTTAGATATTCTTTTGTTTTTAGTTCAGCTTAATCCAATGGTGCGTTTTTGTAATTTTATATATTTGCGATGAATTATAGGAACCTTATCTCATAATGAAGCCGAAATCTGCTGAGAAGACTTGGCAAGATTTATCGGTATCAAAATTTTTGTCTTTTTTGTTTCTATGAAATTTTGTTGCAACCAATTATCTAAATCGATTTATTATTATTGTTATTAAAAGTTTGGTTGGTGTTTTAGGTTAAGCTTGCTGACCCTGACCTTGTGTCTAATCCGAGTGAGTACCAAAAATTGGCAAAATCAGTGGCAGAGCTTGATGAGGTACTTTCATTTGTAATGTGCACCTCACCTGATACTTCTTTTTGCACTGTATTAAGGTGAAAATGTAATTTTAATATTTCTAAATTTCAATGGAGGTTGTGTCCACGTATAGGAGGTTTAAAGTGTGTGAAAAGGCTAAACAAAAGGTTTGATTAGGTTTCAGTGCTTGAGTGCTTGTTCATCCTTTTTAGTGACTTTTAGACAATTGAAGTGTGTTTGATACCTCCACCGGTAACACCCTAAACAATAATAATAATCAACCTTAAAAATCTGCCTCTGTAGTTCATTATTATTATTAGCTATCTATCTAGTTGCATTAACGCTAATTACTATTTATTAGTGTTATATGTGACCAAGTGTTTAAAGAAACAGTTTAGTATAGTCTTTAAAACACAAAATATGACCAAATGCCTATGAACACTTGAAAACTATATTCATTGATTTTGAGCAGTAAATAGCTAAGTTGCATTGCAGGCCAAGTAGCAAACAAAGTATAAAGTTTTTTGTTTTTAAACTTATTATTATTATTTTCAAAGTAAAAATAAAACAAAAAAAGATTTGCAAGTATATATCAGGCGGCTAAACAATTTAAATGTTTCAATAGATGCAGTTCGAAAATTTTAAAACAAAAAACACTATAAAAATAGTTTTTACCCCCAATAATTTATCTTGATTATGGTTTTGGTTTGATTGTACTTTATTGTTGTTTTGGTAACCAATTTTGTTCTTTATTATTCTTGACTGTCTATTAGTACTATTGTATTGTAAATTAATGGCTTTTTAAGCTAGCTAGCTACTATGCACATCAATCAAGTCCTGCTGCGGTTAAGCTTAAATATGAGAGAATCTGAGTTAATATGCGATTCATTCTTTTACTATATGTTATTAGTGAAGATCAGCTTTCAAAAAGTATTAACATTTAACATTATAAGCTCTTTGCTATTTATTGTAAGCTCTCTTCTAAATTAACATTTGATACAATAATAAGAGATATATATTAAGTGTGTGACATGTTAAATATATTATTTTAATCCTAAGTGGGTTTGTTTGGCAGAAAATTAAAATAATGTGTGATATTTTATATTCATCTTGAGGCACTTCAACATCTTGCTGGGAGTGCTGATATTAAGGTAAATAGTTTCTACAAATATGTTACTAATCCAATCCTATTTAGCTAATCCCCATTATGATAAGATTGTTTATATTTTATAGGACTGAGAAGCTGTGCTGGACAAGGCTGTGCATACTGAATATGGTAAACAGATTATACGGTATGGATATGTTATAGAAATTTCTGTTCTGTATTTTTTCACGGAGACTAATTACCTAAACTGTTAATCTTCTGTCAAGTGGGATTGATTTGGAGAGCATGGGTATAGTACAACGTGATACTTTGTTGGCATTTCGCACTCTTTGCAAGGTTGGTTCTGCAACTTAAATACTAGCATCGTGGTTATTTTCTTTCAACATCTCTTATGTTTTCAAATGTAAATTTGGCAGATGGGTATGATGGAAGATAATGATGAAGTTACAACCAAGACAAGGATATTATCTCTTGAGCTTCTACAAGTTATAAAGTGATTTTAGCTAGCATCTATTAATTGCTAGTTTATAGGTTGTAGCAAAATTCATAGAAACTTATGTTCCTTGTTTTTTTGCTTTACTACCAAGTTACAGGTCCATTTGATTTTCTGTGATATACTTGGTGCTTTTAATTGTATTGCCTTGGGTTTAGATTTACAAATGCAATTAATGTAAAGATGATGTAAAGAACACATACATATCCTTTTGTTTTGATGCTGATATTTGTATTTAATGCTTTCTTTTTTAACTAAAACCTTATGGAAGGACGGCACATTATTGTCTTTTTATTGTTCTTTGAAACTCATTCACGTTGCTGTGAATTGGTTTCTCAATGTTTCAAATTATTTTTTTTTGTTCTTAACTGATGACAATTGAATTTTTTATTTTTTATTTTATTTTCTCAGGTTTTGTTGGAAGGAGTTAGCCACTCATTTACAAAGAATTTTTATTTTATTGATTCGGTGAAGGCATATCTTTCATATGCATTATTGCGAGCTTCAGTTTCACAATCCCGTCATATTTCAGGTTGGTTGAACTAAGTTACATTTTTTTAGCATATCCTTAAGGATCTACTTGTAAGTATTGTTATTTTGTTCTTCTTTGTTGGCAGTATGCAACTGGAATATTCTTAGTGCTGTTGTTACGATCAGAGAAAGTCTCAAAATATGTGTTATATCTTTTTGCAAATCTCATAGAAGTTTTTAGCAGAGACCACCGTTAATTTAATGTGTCTAATCTGTTTCTGCACAACTCTTTTTGTTTTCAGAGTGAAATAGGCATCTTTTTTCAGCTGATAGTGCTCAGACCACTGGACAGTTTAGAGTTTCTCATCAACCAAAAAGTTAGTATTCTTCGGTATGATGTTCTTCCTATTGATTAAAATTTCTTGTAATATGGTTTAAAGACCTTAAATGATATGTTGTTTTGCCATTCTTTTTTTTTTGTATGATTAAACTTAAACTTGTTTGAAAGAATTGTAAAATCTGACAGTGATTTTGTGTGGCATAAACATCATTTAGTTTATTTATGTGCATGTTGGTGAATACAATAATCTCTATCGTCTTTCAATTTGACATGTAGGTTACAGCTCTATCAAAAATAGCTCAAGGTACTCAAAATATTGATCCAAATTGCTGTTGCTGTTTCTCAAACAGCTTCAATTATATGGGAAGTAAGTAGTTCATTCGAGGTTTAGTTACTTTAAAATTCTCTGTAGTTTCATTGAATTTCCATATTGGGTTTGAAACTATTTTTTTTTTTGTGGATATTATTATAAATTAGTGGAAAAACAAACTTGTTTCAGTTGCTCAATTTTTGAAGAACACTCCCAATCTGGATAAGGTTGTAACTTTCATGTAGTACAATTTAACTCTAGATTCATGTTTGTTCTTGTAATATATATCTCTTGGTTGTATTAGGGTAAAAAATTATGAATGGAAGCTCCATGGAATTGATCCATGTGTATTTTTACTCATGTGCAAAAAACACCGTTGGTGTTGAATTTTGATAGAAAATCCTATGATTAATAAGTAGCTAATTAATGAGATGAGAGTATGTAAATGAGATGAGATTAATGAATGATTTGAAATTAAAAATAAATAAATAATTATAGGATTTGTGGAGGTTTGAAAATCTCACAAAATAGTTAATTTTTGTTAATTTTAAAAATCAATTTTTGGGGGTTTTAAACTGTCACAAAAGTGATTCTAAACTGTCACAAAAGTTCAATATAAAACTCCCACTAAACACACACAAACCCCCCCCCCACTGAATAGATTGTGGAGGTTTTTAAAAACTCCCACAAAAGACCTCGTGGCACCTCAAATTTTGGGGGTTTTGGAAACCCCCACAAACCATTTGGTGGGGGTTATAAACCTCCACAAATAAGAAAAAAAACTGCCACAAATAAACAAAAACTTTGTAGTGGCACTTTCTTTCTTTTCTATTTTTGTAGAGCAATGATCAACTAACTCTTTACATTGGGTTAGAGAGCTCTATTGTGATTCAATGGATCAATTGTAGTTCTTATTCTTCTTCTTCTTTCTTTTCTCTTGATTTTACTAGAGAGCTTTCGATCTTCATCCAATTGGGTAGTTATCTTGGAAAAGAAACTATTCATACTTGGATCTCTTCTGAACCTTGAAAGAGGAATGAAGAGATCATGCTAGACATGCTTTCTCATGCTGGACCAAATTGGGTGTGGATGGATATGTGACTATAATCCTTCCAACACTTGATTTGGGAAATGCATGTGGTATAATCAGTGACCATACTTCATCTCTTCTCATGAGCAATTGACCAAGGAATTGGCTATTGATCAAGATTTGAGACATTGAATTACAAGAAATTGTAATTCAATCACTTAAGATTGCCAAGGAGATCAATGAGTGCATTGATTGAGGAAGAGATGAGAATGAACATGATCCGGAGGATTGCAATATCTCTTGATCCCAATGTTCATTTTATTTTTAGTTCTTACATTTAATTTTTTTGTCATTTTACATTTCTGCACTTTATTGCTTTCTTTACTTTTCTGTCAATTTACATTTCCTTGTTACTTATCACTCCATTATGATTCGTCTAACTAGGATAATCAATTAACCATTGATTGCTTAATCCGTTAATCTCTGTGGGATTCGACCTCATTCTATTGTGAGTTTTACTTGACGACAATTCGATACACTTGCCGAAGGGGAATTTGTTGAGAGACAAGTTTTCCGTGCATCAGGTGGCGACTCCATATCATCCACAGACAAATGGACAAGCTGAAGTCTCTAACAGAGAACTTAAAAGAATCCTGGAATGGACTGTAAGTACCCGTAGAAAGGATTGGGCACGAAGCTTGGATGATGCTCTGTGGGCTTACAGAACAGCATTCAAGACTCCTATAGGGACCTCTCTATACCAACTTGTGTATGGTAAGGCATGCCACCTGCCCGTGGAACTGGAAAATAAAGCCTACTGGGCAACCAGATTCCTAAACTTTGATGCCAAATTAGCTGGAGAAAAAAGATTGCTCCAGCTAAATGAGCTAGAGGAATTCAGATTCACTACTTTCGAAAATGCCAAGCTTTATAAAGAAAAATAAAAAAGTGGCATGACAGAAAGCTGTCATCTAGAATCTTTGAACCAGGACAAAAGGTTCTGTTGTTTAACTCTAGGCTCAGGCTGTTCCCCGGGAAACTAAAGTCCCGGTGGAGGGGACCATATGTGATTACAAGTGTATCACCATATGGTTATGTGGAACTTCAAGATATTGATTCTGACAAGAAGTTCATTGTTAATGGATAGAGAATCAAGCACTATCTTGAAGGCAATGTTGAGCAAGAATGCTCAAGGCTGAAGCTAGATTAAAAGCTCAGCAAGGTCCAGCTAAAGACAATAAAGAAGCACTTGCTGGGAGGTAACCCAGCCATGGGGCATCACTTCCTCTAAGCATTTTGCCCTATTCTTGATTTTATTTGTTTATATAAAGTTCACTGATACTAAGGTAAAGAGTCAATTGTTTAAGTTCACAGGGTTACAGAAGGATTCTACACACAAAACAGAGAAAAAGAGCTCAATGGCAAGAAAACGCCAGTAAGAGTCTGTTTTGGGCATTCAACGCCCAAAAGAAGCATCCACTGGGCGTTGAACGCCAGTAAGGATAGCCATCTGGGCGTTAAACGCCAGAAAGAAGCTCCTTCTGGGCGTTTAACGCCATATTTACAGCATCCTGGGCATTCAGAAAAACGCCCAGTGACAAAGGAGTTCCTGGCATTCAACGCCAGAAAGAAGCAACAGCTGGGCGTTGAACGCCCAGGAGAGGCAGCATTTGGGCGTTGAACGCCCAAAACATGCAGCGTTTGGGCGTTCAAACGCCAGGATGGTAGGGAGGAGGTGAATTCATTTTTACTTCATATTTTTCATTCTAAATTTAATTTTCATGTTTTAATTCATGATTTCTTGCATAAACATGTTAAGAACCCTGATTTCTAAAATTCCTAATTTCTAAAAACCCTATTCTAAAAATATCAAATGTATCTTAATCCATAAGCACAAATCCTTTTTTATCCAATTCAACTCATTTTCAAAATTTTCAAAACAAATCTATCTTTTTTCATTCAAAAATCTTTTCAACTAATCAATATCTTTTTCAAATCTCTATATTATCTTTTTCAAAAATCCAATTTTATCTTTTTCAAATATCTTTCATATCTTTTCAATTTTAAATTATATATTTTCTTATCATACTTATTTTTTTTAAATCATATCTTCTATCTTATCTTTCTCCCTATTTTCGAAAACCCCCCTCCCTTTTAAAAACCCATTCGGCCTCCTTCCTCTCATCCACCATCCTACACTAGCTCTCCTTCTATCCCTCTCTTTTCTTTTCTTTTGCTTGAGGACAAGCAAACCTCTAAGTTTGGTGTGTTTATCCGTTATCACTAAACCATACCCACTAAGATCATGGCTCCTAAAGGAAAATAACCTACTCCAAGAGGCAAGAAAGAGAGTGTTCCAAAACCACTTTGGAATCAAGGGAAGTTCTTAACTAAAGAACATTCAGACCATTATTACAAAATAATGGGTCTAAGATCAGTGATCCCAGAAGTTAGATTCGATCTGAAAGAAGACGAATATCCGGAGATCCAAGAGCAAATTTGAATCAGGAACTGGGAGATCCTAACTAATCCTGAAACAAAAGTGGGAAGGAATATGGTCCACGAGTTCTATGCTAATATGTGGCAAACAGACAAGCAAAGACTATCTGGATCTGCTCTCTATGACTATCGGACCTTGGTCAGAGGAAAGATTGTTCATACCCACCCTGACAAGATCAGGGAGATCTTAAAGCTACCTCAGCTGAAAGATGATCCAGACTCCTTCAATAGGAGAATGATGAGAACAGACAAGGGCCTCGATAAGATTCTAGAGGATATATGTATCCCTGGAGCCAGGTGGACCACCAGCACGAAGGGTGTCCCAAATCAACTCAAAAGAGAAGATCTCAAACCAGACTCGCCAGAGGATGGCTGGACTTCATTCGGCATTCTCTGCTGCCCACTAGCAACCGTTCTGAAGTCATTATTAGAAGAGCAGTGATGATCCATTGCATCATGATGGAAAAAGAAGTGGAAGTTCATCAACTGATTTCAACTGAATTTTACAAAATTGCAAACAAAAATTCTAAAGATGCCAGGTTGGCTTATCCAAGCTTGATTTCTATGCTCTGCAAGGACGCTGGAGTAAGGATTGGAATAACTGAGTATATCTCAGTTGAGCGACCAATCACCAAAGCATCAATGGAAAAACAACAAGCACAGGATGACCCCATCAAGAAGAGAACACAGGAATTTCTCCCAGAAATCCCTAAATCTGAATACTGGGAGTATCTTGAAACATCTATTACCAAGATGCAAGAAGCTATGGAACAAATAAATAAAGAACAGAAGGAATAAAGTAGCATTCTTTGCTAGTTGCTTAAAGAACAGGAGGAGCAAGGGCGTGATTTTAAATATGTTGGCTCTTGAAAGAATGATGAACATGATACATGTTATTGATAATCTGAAAAATCATAAAAATGATTCTTGAAGCAAGAAAAAGCAGTGAATACAAAAGCTTGCAAAAAAAAATTAGAGAAAGAAAAAGAAAAAGCAAGCAGAAAAAGCCAAAGCTCTTAAAACCAAAAGGCAAGAGCAAAAAGCCAATAGCCCTTAAAACCAAAAGGCAAGGGTAATAAAAAGGACCCCAAGGCTTTGAGAATCAGTGGATAGGAGGGCCTAAAGGAATAAAATCCTGGCCTAAGCGGCTAAACCAAGCTGTCCATAACCATGTGCTTGTGGCGTGAAGGTGTCAAGTGAAAACTTGAGACTGAGCGGTTAAAGTCAAGGTCCAAAGCAAAAAGAAGAGTGTGCTTAAGAACTCTGGACACCTCTAATTGGGAACTTTAGCAAAGCTGAGTCACAATCTGAAAAGGTTCACCTAATTATGTGTCTGTGGCATTTATGTATCCGGTGGTAATACTGGAAAACAAAGTGCTTAGGGCCACGGCCAAGACTCATAAAGTAGCTGTGTTCAAGAATCAACATACTGAACTAGGAGAATCAATATCACTATCTGAATTCTGAGTTCCTATAGATGCCAATCACTATGAGCTTCAATGGATAAAGTGAGATGCCAAAACTGTTCAGAAGCAAAAAGCTACTAGTCCCGCTCATCGAATTAGAATCTGAGCTTCACTCAAAAACTCTGAGATATTATTGCTTCTTAAATTATTTGTATTCTATTTTATTTATCTAGTTGCTTGAGGACAAGCAACAGTTTAAGTTTGCTGTTGTGATGAGCGGATATTTTATACGCTTTTTAGGGTTAATTTCATGTAGTTTTTAGTGTGTTTTAGTTAGTTTTTAGTTTATTTTTAGTAGTTTCTAGGAAAAATTCATATTTCTGGACTTTACTATGAGTTTGTGTGTTTTTTTGTAATTTTAGGTATTTTTTGGCTGAAATTGAGGGAGCTGAGCATAAATCTGATTCAGGCTGAAAAAGGACTGCTGATGCTGTTGGATTCTGACCTCCCTGCACTCGGAATGGATTTTCTGGAGCTATAGGAGTCTAAATGGCGCGCTTCCAATTGCGTTGGAAAGTAGACATCCAGGGCTTTCCAGAAATATATAATAGTCCATACTTATCTCAAGGATAGACGACAGAAACTGGCGTTCAACGCCAGTTCCATGTTGCAGTCTGGCGTCCAGCGCCAGAAACAAGTTACAAGTTGGAGTTCAACGCCAGAAAAGGATCCAAAGCTGGCGTTGAACGCCCAAAACAGCCCTATGCACGTGATTAGCTTAAGTCTCAGCCCCAGCACACACCAAGTGGGCCCCAAAAGTGGATTTCTGCACTATCCATCTTAGTTTACTCATTTTCTGTAAACCTAGTTTATTAGTCTAGTATTTAAACAACTTTTAGAGACTTCTCTTGTATCTCATGACATTTTAGATCTAAACTTTGTACCTTTTGACGGCATGAGTCTCTAAACTCCATTGTTGGGGGTGAGGAGCTCTGCTGTGTCTCGATGAATTAATGCAAGTATTTCTGCTTTCTATTCAATTCAACTTATTCCGCTTCTAAGATATTCATTCGCACTTCAACCTGAATGTGATGAACGTGACAATCATCATCATTCCCCCACGAATGCGTGCCTGACAACCACTTCCGTTCCACCTTAGATTGAATGAGTATCTCTTGGATCTCTTAATCAGAATCTTTGTGGTATAAGCTAGATTGATGGCGGCATTCATGAGAGCCCGGAAAGTCTAAACCTTGTCTGTGGTATTCCGAGTAGGACTCTAGGATTGAATGACTGTGACGAATTTCAAACTCGCGAGTGCTGGGCGTAGTGACAGACGCAAAAGGATAGTAAATCCTATTCCGGTACGATTGAGAACCTGCAGATGATTAGCCGTGCAGTGACAGCGCATCTGGACCCTTTTCACTGGAAGGATGGATGGTAGCCATTGACAACGGTGATCCACCAAGACACAGCTTGCCATAGGAGGACGTGCGTGCGTGAATTAGAAAACAGAGGAAAGCAGAATATCAGAAGATAAAGCATCTCCAAAGCTCCAACATATTCTCCATCATTGCATACAAGTATAATTTGTGTTCTGCCCTTTTATTCCTTGCAATCAAATTTGATAAGTGAATTATTTTATTGTTTTCCTGACTAAGAGTTACAAGATAACCATAGATTGCTTCAAGCCAACAATCTCCATGGGATCGACCCTTACTCACGTAAGGTATTACTTGGACGACCCAGTGCACTTGCTGGTTAGTTGTAAGAGTTGTAAAAAGTGTGATTTACAATTCGTGCACCAGACATCACACTGAAAGATAGAACGATCTTCTGGGGGGTTGTCAATGACTCCATTCAGATTGAAGATTACTATGCGGCCATCTTTTTCAAAGGAGTATGTTCCTGAAAAAGCATCCAATTTGAATTTTGATGTCTTCAGGAATGGTCTTCCAAGTAGGATTGATGATGGCTTATCTAAATCATTATGGGGCATCTCCAAGATATAAAAATCATTGGGAAATGTAAGCCCTTTAATGTTCACCAAAACATCTTCAGCAACTCCAGCCACTGTAATAATGCTTTTATCTGCTAACACAAAATGAGCTGCCGACCCTTTTAAGGGAGGGAGCCTCAAAATATCATATATAGACAAAGGCATTATACTGACACATGCTCCTAAATCACACATGCAATCATAAATTACTACACCACCAATAGTACAGCTAACTATACAAGGACCTGGATCACTACATTTTTCAGGTAATCCTCCCATTAAAGCAGATATAGAACTACCTAAAGGAATAGTTTCTAATTCATTAATTTTGTCTTTATGGATACATAAGTCTTTAGAAACTTTGCATATTTAGGTACCTGCTAAATAACATCAAAAAGAGGAACAGTTACCTCAACCTTTTTGAATATTTCTACCATTTTGGGGTCGGTTTCCAGCTGCTTCCTGGGCTTCTTTGCAAGTTGTGGAAATGGAATAGGAGTAGTGTTTTCTGTGGTGTCTGTGCCTTTTGGTGCTTCCTCCTGTGGTTGAGCTATTTCTTCTTCAGCTATGTCCTGTATGTCGTCTTCCTCTTCAACATCTTCTATTTCTACTACCTCTTCAGCTGAGGTGTGTTCTGGTGGGCTTGGTTCCTCCTGATTCCTCTCCTGCAGTGTGGTTCCAGACCTTAGGGTGATGGCATTAATGCCTCCCTTTGGATTGGGTAATGGTTGAGAGGGGATTCCAGTGGAGCTTGAAGGTTGGTTACCAGAATTTTGCGTTGATCCAATCTGTGACATAAGAGCTTGCAAAGTAGAGGTGAGACCATTCAGACTGGCATTAATACTATTCATGATGTTATTTTCCATGGTCTATTGTCTTCGCTCAAAAGATTGTAGTAGCTCTTCATTAGGAGATAAAGAAGAATGAGTAAATTGAGAGGTTTGCTGTTGATTGTTCTATGGTGCTTGGTTTTGCCTCAGGTGAGGTGCTCTGTAAGGTTGATTCTGCTGCCTGTTGTTGTTATTATTCCACCTCTGATTTCCCTGATTATCTCGGCCTCCTCTGTTATTGTTGTCCCTCCAATTCTGGTTAGAATTGTCCTGCCATCCATGGTTATTATTTCCAATTTGATTGTACCCTTGGTTGGGGCGGTCATAGAAGTTATGACTGAATGCCACCATGTTGTCTTCTTGTTGGAGCTGCGAGCATTCATCAGTGTAATGGCTATAATCAGCACAGATTCTGTAAATTCTTTGCGGGACTAATTGTTGGTTTTGCTGTGGCGAGGGAGGTTGAGCTTGCTGAGCTTGTTGTTGATTCAATTGCATCTGCTTCAGCAAGTTGGTCATCTCACATATACTCTGAGCTAGAGCCGCAGTCTCTCTGCTAGAGGATACTTCTGCAATGGCTTTTGAACGGCCTTCCTTTTGTCTGTGGTTCCTAGGAGATTCAGCTAAATCACTGATCAATTGCCAAGCCTCATCAGTGGTCTTGTACTTCTTCATAGACCCATTGCTAGCACTTTCCAATGTGGTCTTATCTTGGGGCCTCATGCCCTGTATGATATAGCTAAGTAACACTATCTTGTTAATCATGTGGTGGGGGCATACTTCCAGAAGGTTATTAAAGCGCTCCCAGTATTCAAAGAGAGTCTCATTGTCATCCTGAACAATTGTGGAAATATCCTTCCTCAGTAACTCTCCTAGCTGCCATGTCTTCTGCACGTAAAACAACCGAATCAGTAGAACAGGGGCTGGTTTCTTCCTCAAGTTCACTTTCAGATCAGCCCTCAGAGTGGACTAACCGACGCTGTTCTCGCCTTATTCGTGAAATAGTCCTTTTAATTTCAGGATCGAATATTAGCAAGCGCGGATCAGGAAGTGAATGCGTCATTTGACGAAAGAAACATGCAGCTCATAGTAGCAAAATAAAATAAAATGCAAATAAATAAATTCTAATTAATAACTTTAGCACTCTATTGCAACTCTCCGGCAACAGCGCCAAAAATTGATGAGGCACAGAAGTTGGTGAATTAAAAATTATTAAAATAGTTACGTTGCAGGTATAGTTCTTAACTCACCGAAAATCTGCCTATCAATTTAGAAATATGTCACAGAGAGTTTAAATTAAAAATTACTGGGAATTTAAGTCCCAGGTCGTCTCCCAACGAGTTGCAGAAAAGTGTGCTAAATAATCCTTGTATTAAATAATCATGAAAGTATTCAAATGACAAAATTGAACAAAGCAAAGAACATGGAAGAATAAAACCAAATTAAGAGAACGAACTAGAATGACGAAGTCTTGATGAGGAAATAACTCTTCTCAATGTTCCAAATGCTAAGACCAATTGAAAAATTAAAATTCTTAAACCTAGAGAGAAAAACCTAAAGGAGTAAAACTAGATAAAAACTCCCCAAACTGTGTAGAATGAATGTTGTGTTTTGTTTCTGCATATTCTCTGGCTCTAGTCTGCTGTTCCGGGCCAAAAACTGGGTCGAATTAAGGTTCAAAATCGCCCCCAGCGAATTTTGCAGATTATGCAGATCGCACATGTCACGCGATCGCGTCATCCATGTAGACGCGTCATTCGCGCTTTTCCTTGCCACGCGTTCGCGTCGTCCACGCTACCGCGTCACTTGAGCTTTTCCAATCCACGCGGCCGCATGAGCCATGCGGCCGCGTCACTGCGATTTGCTCTCCTTCGCGCGGTCGCGTGAGACATGCGATCGCGTCACTTCTCGCTGGTTATCTCCTCAAATTCTTGTGTTCCTTCTATTTTTGCTAGCTTCCTTTCCAATCTCCAACTCATTCATGCCCTATAAAGTCTGAAACACTCAACACACAAATCATAGTATCGAATAGAATAAAGGAGAATTAAAAATACATAATTAAAGTCTCTAGGAAGCAGTTTTCAAACATGTTATAAATTCAGGAAGGAATTATAATTTCATGCTAATTTAATGAATAAGTGGGTAAGGATCATGATAAAACCACACAATTAAACACAATATAAACCATAAAATAGTGGTTTATCACGTACGCATGGGAATCTACCCGTGACTCACTAAAGGCAACTCATGGCCAGCGATTTTTGAAGCATTTTGGGCCTAATCCAACTTATTTCTGATGCTATTTAACCCAAGGATTGAAGAGGGATGAACCAATTAGTTAGGGAGTTAGTTTTAGTTTAGTTTTCATCATGCTTTGGTTAGTT
Organism: Arachis ipaensis; assembly: GCF_000816755.2. NCBI lineage: Eukaryota > Viridiplantae > Streptophyta > Magnoliopsida > Fabales > Fabaceae > Arachis > Arachis ipaensis. Next base: position 49,359,531 of record NC_029789.2, read on the forward strand.
TCTAGAGAGAGAAGCTATCACTTCTCTCTAGATTAGGGTTCTTAGTTTTAGATCTAGATCTACTTCTTCTTCTCTTATAATTTTCCTTTTCCATCTTTAATTGTCTCTTGTAGTTGTAGAATTCTTCTTCTCTTGTAGTTCTCTTGTATTTATTTGTATTGTTAGTTGTAGTTTATGAATTCTTTGTAGATCTACATTTCTTCTTCAATGCAATTGGTAAGTTCTTTGTGTTTCATAATTATTTTGCCTCTCTATTGTTAATCTCTTGCTTTTGTAGTTGTAAATTCCTTTAATTCTTGCAATTAATAATGTTTGCCTTTATTTCCTTCTATGTATTTGTTAAAATGTTTCTCCTAGTTATGAGGTAGATTTTGTTCCTCTTGGCTTTGGTTGAGTAATTGGTGACTCTTGAGTTATCAAACTCACTTGTTGATTGCTAATTAACTTGAATGCCACTAAAGCTAGTCTTTCATCATGATTGGGTTAAGACTTGTGGAACCAAGTTAATTTATCCATTTGACTTTCCTTCATAGTTAGAGGTTAACTAAGTGGGAGCAATGGACAATTCTTATCACAATTGAGGAGGATAATGAGGATAGAAATTCTAGTTCTCATTCCTTGCCAAGAGCCTTCTTAGTTGTTAGTTTATTTCCATTTCCATTTACATTTCTTGTTCATTATCTCAAAAAAAAAACCCCAAAAGATACTTCATAGCCAATAACAAGAACACTTTATTGCAATTCCTAGGGAGAACGACCCGAGGTATGAGTACTTCGGTTATTTTTATTGTGGTTTGTTTTAGTGACAACCAAATCTTTTATTGAAGGAATTGTTTGTTGGTCAAGAACTATGCTTGCAACGAGATTTCATTTGTGAAATTCTAAACCACACACGCAATTATCTCTCATCAAGCTCTAAACCATGTTCCAAAATAAAATTCTTCAAGCAAGTTTAACAGAAATTTTAATTCAAATTAGTGAAATGCTATAAAATAGTTTCTTGGAAAAGAGATTATTGCTTCAACCAAATAGTGGTAAAATATACACAAAATTAAACATGCAAATGCAACAACTAATTTAACAAAGAAAGTTAAACATTGGTGTTGAGAAGGGGATAACTAACCCACGGAAGTCGGTATCGACCTCCCCATACTTAAAGATTGCACCGTCCTCGGTGCATGCAAAGATGTGCATGTGGACGGGTGGCTCCAACTGACACTTTTTTTTAAAGAATGTGCATAGGAACTTGTTTGTCGCCCCATGAAAACGTCTTACGGTTCCTTCCTGGTGGCCATCCTGATAGAAGAGAAAAAAGAAGAAAAGTAACCCAAAAATAAGGATAGAAAACAAATAAAATATGGTTGGGTTAATGCCAAATAATGAGGGTCTCAATTATATGGTAGCTATAACATGCAAGTGAGAAAACAGTAGAAGCAAAGGGCATATCAATAGTAAAAAAATTGCAACAATGGGGAAGAGATAGTGGGTAATGAAAGACAATATAAATTCATGTCAATGCAAAAGGAATACATGTATCATAAAAAAATTGGCATTGACAGATAAATAATATCACCCAACAATGTAAAACAAGTCACTAAGCACCAAAATAATACAAGGAAAGATACAACAGTTGAATAAGAACATTTAACACCAACGGAAAAATAATAAACTTAGAAAAGAAAATAAAATATGAACAAAATTAAAATGCAAGGAAGAAAAGTATGCAAATGCAGTAAGTAAAAGAAATGGAAAGAGAATATGGATGAGAATGTAAAGAAATGAAGAAGAAGAAGAAAGAAAGAAAGGAGGAAGAAAGAAGGAGAAATGATAAGAGAACAAGAAATGGACGCGACGCGCGTGCATGCATCACGCGTACGCGTGAAAACAAAAATGACCATGCGACGCGTAAGCGTCGTCCACGCGTACGCGTGGATGGCAAAAAATGAACACTGATGCGTGAGCGTCGGTCACGCGTATGCGTTACTACTCGCGCGGTTCCAGCACAGTGGCAGCCCAACTCTCTGTTCAATTCACTATTAACGCCAATTTTCATGCCCACGCGTACACGTCGCTGACGCTTACGCGTGGATTGAAAAATTGGTAGGGGACGCCACGCGTACGCGTGGGGTGGCTATGCGCCCAGCACCCCTCCCGCGCGTCTCCATCGCAACTCTCTGTTCATCTCATTAACATTACGCACTGACATATGACGCGTGCGCGTCGAGTGCAAATTTTTTTTAATAAACTAACAAACTACCAAAATAAATCCAAATATTATTAAACTAGTAAAACCACAACTTAAACTAAATAGTTCTAACTAAAACTAAAAATTCAATTAATTACCAACATAAATAAAAGAAATAAAATTGGAAGACTTTACCATGGTGGGGTGTCGCCAACCTAGCACTTTTAGTTAAAGTCCTTAAGTTGGACATTTGATGAGCTCCTTGTCATGGTGGCTTGTGCTTGAACTCATCTTGAAACTTCCACCAACCCTTGGACTTTTAATAAGCTCCAATGTTTCCAAGTGAGTCCACCAAGCCTTGAGAAAGTTCTTCACAAGCTTTGAGCTCCCAAAGTTGATCTCATGTATTCCCGGATCCCAAATCTTGTTTCTACACCGTCTTTAAGTGGGTCATCATTGTTCCTACCGGGTAGCAAGCTCTCTGAATTCTCAATGAAGTACCAAAACATCCTCCTAGACCCAATCAATTGAGAATTATACCAACCCTTGCAATTAGGCCTTGAGCGTCCATCCATAACGAACCTAGGATGGTGTTGCCAACCGCTAACCATCTCCCTTTTACTTTTAAAACCACAGATAGCTCTAAGTTGTCCATTCATTTCAAGCAGACCATATTCAAGTGGGAAGGTAGAGTTTAAGGATAGGAATTTTACCCACTTGAATGTTGTGTTGGATGGTAATAGCTTGGGGGGAGGTATCTCCAGTGGCAGCCTTGCCAATGTATGCTTCAATCTCTTGGGCTCCTCTTTGATGATCTCCACCTCTTGAGAAGCTTCTGCAACATTGACCTCTTCTTTAAGTCCAATGGGGGAGGATTCAATTGTTGATAAAAACTCATCAATTATTGAATCTATCTCATGATCTACCTCCTCCAAGAATTCAACCATGACATGCCTTGGAGGTTGTACACCCTCCTCAACATCAAATTCAAAGGTTTTGGAAGGAGGCTCTATGACTTGAGATTTCCATGGAGGTTCTACATCTCCTAAGTCCTCAACCACTTCATCTTCTTCGATAATTTCGGTTTTCTCCACTTGCTTTAGTACAAAATCTAACTCCTCCTTGATAACTTCGACTTCTTGACAACTTTCTTCAATTCCCCCTAATTCTTCAACTACTCCTTCATCTTTAAGATTCTCTCCTACCTCCACTTTTTAGGCCTTCTCTTGCTTCTCTTGAAGTATGGATACGTGAACCCGATCCATTACATCCCTAAGACGATCCCTTCTCTCTTGTTCCATGTCAATAGCGTAATTGGGATTATGTTGCTCTTGGATTAATGGATATGGGTGAAAAGTAAGTGCACCAGAGCTTGAGAGTTGAGTATTGGGGGTAAAGGATGGATCCACACGGGATATAAGAGTTTGGAGAGTAGAGGTGAGACCGGTAAGAGTAGAGGTAAGTGTGGTTTGAAGATCTCTGACGAGTCCCTATTTGATAGTATATTTTGACTCAAATTGGATGGATTCTAGCACATGAACTCACACTTAAGCACCAAAATAGCATACTTTTGTGTTTTGTCCCCAATTTGATCCTAAATATGAAAACATGCAATTTTGTGCTTGAAATGAGCAATTTAATTCCACTTTAATTCCATTTGATGCCATGACGTGTCTGCTGAGTGTTTTCAGGCCTTAGAGGCAAGAATGGATAGCCAAAAGTGGAAGAAAGTATGTACAAGGGAGAAAACATGAAGAAAACAAGGAAAAGCACACACAGTGAAGTGTGCGTGTGCACAAGCACCTGTGCGTACACACAGGTCAACTTTCAGCCAAGTGTGCAGACGCACACATCTGTGTGTCCGCACAGGACCTAACACATGATTGCATTAATGAAACACGTGCTTTGCGAATTCTGAGGCCTTTTGGGCCATTTTGAAAGGCTTGGATGCTGATTTTGGATTCTATATGAAGGGGATATCAACACATATCAACACATTAGGTTTTAGTTTAGTTTTTCTTAGTATTAGGAAGCTTCCATAGGAGTAAGAGTAGGAGTAGTGTAGCATTGCTCTCTTAGGGTTTATGCAATTTCATTTGTAACATTTTATAGCAAGTTTGACTTTGGATTTTGCTTCTTTAAATTGTAAGTACTCTTTAATTTCTCTTTAATTACATTTTATTTATTTTCATTTCCTCTTGGTTCAAACATTTTGTCAATATTTACAATTTTGTGTTCTTGAAGTTTTGATTGATGAATTTACTGTTTCTTGCTTGCTTTATGTTTATTTGGATGTTTATTGTTAATTTTATGCATAGTTGGTTATAGCTTTCCATGTTCTCTTGCAATTTCTTATGATTTGGTTTTATGCACACAAGGTGTTTGTGAGAATGCCAACCTTAGAATTTGAGTAGATTTCCCCACCTTGGCTTATGGTTTGAGTTCCTAAGATACTAGAGTCATAATGTCCGACATTTAGTGGTAATTCTCGGGTAGTTAGTTGACTATTGTTTCCATTGACGCTAGCTTTTTACCAACTAGCTTGGTAAGTTAGCTAGGACTTATGGATTAAGGTCAATTATGCTTCCTTGACTTACTCCTCGATGGTTGGGGTTGACTAGGCGAGATTGACTCATCATAATTATCATAGTTGTGGTTATGGCGATGATAGGATTCCTTGGATCCTCATTCCCAAGTCAAGGCTCTTTTATTGGATTTATAGCATTTTCACTAGTTTTGGTATTGCTTTCTCTTTACTTATATTAATTCACAATTTTGCTCATTCCTTAGTTCTTTTATTGCTTAGTTCTTTTAATCTTTCATTTCTTGCTTGAAAACCCCCTTTTCCTCACAACCAAAAGAGAAACACTTCCGATTGCATCCTAGGGAGAACGACCCGATGTTGAAGTATTCTTCATCTCGGTTTATATGATTTGAATTTGACATTTGATTTGAGAATTAATTGTGGGTCTAGACTATGCCTTCAACGACGGAATTCTATTTTGTGAAAATCTAGATCAACGATAAATTCTCATCATCAAATTTGGCGCCGTTGCCGGGGATGCAATTGAGTGCCAACTTTTGGTTGTTGTAAATATGTTGATAGTGTAAATATCTTGGTTATTTGGTTGCTGTTGTTAATATTTAGGTTTTTTGTTTTTTCTTGTTTGTTAATGTCTTTTATTTTTATTTGCTACTTTCTCTATGAGCTATCACCCTTGTTGCTTGGAGCTTGGTTGTGAATGTTTTGTAGGATACGATGAATCCAAATTGAGATTGCTTCATGGAGTGGGAGAATCAATTTAGGGAGGAACCAATTGCATATGAGCAACACTCATGGCAAACACCTCCCTCATACTACATCGAGCCAAACCCTCCTCTATGTGAATATCAACCCCAAAGATATGAAAGATACCCCCTGCACAACCCTCAACCACCAAACCTTCAAGTACCACACCATACACCTCCATGGAATCAAAATGTCTATACAACTTGCCACCAACCATATGAACCACCACATCCTTATACACCACCTCAATATCCCCACCCACATGACACACCTCCCACATATACAACCTTTCTCCCAACTTTTGAATCTTCTTTTCCACTTCAATATGAAGTTTTCCAACCCTTGCCCCAAGAAGAACAAGACCTTCAAGCATTCTTTCAAGAGCAAGAAGGATTCCGAAGGAAGCAAGGGGAGTTCATAGCTACCATAGCCGAAGCGGTGAACCGCTTAGCCTTACTACGCTCAAGCAATCAAGAAACCCCCCTTGAAGAAGGTGGAGGATCAAGTAAGAAGTGTAGAGAGGAGGAAAACATGGAGCCTCGAGGGAAAGGAGAAGAACTAGGACAAGAATTGCAAAAAGAGGAGGAAGGTAGAACTTGTGAAATGGAATAGGTGAATGGAGAATTGAGAGAGTTTGATCAAGAAGTGGATTGCATCATCAATGATTTTTTGTCCACCTTAGTCAACCCCCTCAATGATCTTGAGGAGCCTTCTACTCTTGAGTTTGAGAGGGATACAGAAGATTTTGAAAAGAGTGGTGAGGGAGAGGTGATCACCCATGAAGTGGAAGCAAGAGTGCAAGAGCTTAATAGGATAACTCCACCCCAAGGACAACTTGAGTGGGTAACAATTTCTTCAATGAGCTTCATAGGCCCACATCAATTTGCTCTCTTAGAAACGGATTATCAACTTAAAGTGCTTCTTGGTGTGTCGAATGGTGAAGGAGTGGATTTTGGTTGTCAAAAGAATTCAATGTATAGATGGTGCAATGTCCTAATTGGAGGAGTCTAACATTCAAGTGGGTGCTTCAAAGGTGCTTCAAGAGGTTGTTCATCCAATGGCACAAGTGAAGGACAGCAAGAGGATGATAAAGAAACCAAAGTGTGGGATCCGGGCATACATGTCTACAATCAACAATTTTAGATCCCAAGTGCTTGCTTGAGGTTGCTTGAGAGATTGATGTACTTTGTGTGGGATCCCGGAGGATTTTTGAAGAGTAAGCGTAGTTGGCAACTCAAGGAGGAGTGGAAGCATAAGCCACCATGACACAAGCTTCGCCCAAAAGTCCAACTTGAGGACTCAAAACCAAAGTGCTAGGTGGGAGACACCCCACCATGGTAATATCCTTCTAGCTTTCTCTCTTTTACCTTTTGTTTCATGAATAATTGGCCATATTGCTTGGTTGGTTAGATTTATTTTGATGTTTGTTAGGTAATTTTAGTGAAATAATATGTTTTTAGGAGTTTTATGATGATGTGGGACTTGAAAACCTGTTTTGGATGTAATGTTTGATGCCTTAGAGGCAAAATTTTTGTTGCAGGAACAGAGACCTGTGCGTACGCATAGTCTTGTGCGTCCGCACAGTTCCCCTGTTTTTCAGTTCCCGTGCGTGCGCACAGCTATGTGCGCACGCACACCCTTAAACACTCCCTCTGTTCCCAGCACGCGCACAGCTTGTGCGTGGGAACACTACCCCTTTCTCTCCTTGTGCGTCCGCACATCATGCGTGCGGCCGCACATACCTTCAAAAAAAAAAAGGGCCACCTGTGCGCGCGCATAGATATGTGCACCCGCACAGCCCTTGGCAACCTCTCTGGTTGTAGCGCACGCACCCTTTGTGCGTCTGAACACGATTTCCTTCTGTGCGGCCGCACTACCCTTGTGCGTCCGCACAGGCTGCGATGCATCTTCTGTTCACAGCGCTCACATGCCTCTGTGCGCGCGCATACCCTCTCTCTCTTCCTTTTGTGTGTCTGCACAAGACCTTGTGCGTCCGCACAGGTCTTTTCTCTCTTCTTTATTTATTTCTTTCTTCTTCTTTTCCTTCTTTCTTTTATTTCTCCTTTCTTCCTTCTTTCTTCTGTCTTTCCTCTCTTCTCCGGTAAAACTCCGTCGCCCTGAGCCTCGCAGTGGCTAACACAAGTGCCACTATTGCCTATCCCTTTCTTGTCTATTCTTCATCTTTTCTATTTTATTGCTTTAATCTTCCTTTTTATGCTTAGTTGCTTGCTTAATTTTTGTTTTCTTTATTTAACTTTGGCTATTTTTTATTTGTTTGTTGCATTGCAAGTGTTCAAATTTTGACTTATGGGTTGTTGATGCTTGAATTTTTGCTTGAATTGTTGAATATATGCACTGCACTCCATGTGTTTGACATAATGCCTGAATGAACTTTTTGTTTAATGCATGTGTTGTTGCGACCATATATATGTGTTAGGCCATTTCCTTGTTTGGCATTCTAATTAAGAATTGTGCACTTTTGAATGATTATAATGTCACTTTGGATTGAAATTTCAATAATGTACTTGTTTAATGCTTTGAGTTGCTAGCACCGAGTTGAGGTGAAAAGTGACATTTGACTTCTTTTTGGTGAAATTTTTAACAAGTACATATTGAATTCAGTGAATTGAATGAAATTGCTTGTTCATCATGATTTTTAAGTTAATATAATCACATCACAAGGTATTTGCTCCTTGTTAATGCTTTGCATTTGTTTGAATTGACTTGACTTGATTCTTATCAAGACTTGTCACTTTTTGTAGCAAGCACCTTCCCATGTGATTATTTGATTATTCTTAAGGATGAATAGGTAGTTCTCTTCATCATTGCATTGGTTATTGTTAGTTGTGCAAATTTATATCAATCTTGCACTTTCACTTGCACAACTTCAATATCCAATAATTTTCACATTCAATTCACTCTTGATGTAATTGCCTAAGTTTGCATGTGTTCGAATGACACTTATCTCTTACTTGCATCTTAGGCCATTTAATTGAGGAACTCATTCTTAGTTTTTGATTGTGTGGATGCCACTTTAACTGGCCGTTGTGTGTATTCTACACCACTATGCAACCTCCTCAATTAGATGCTTCATTTCTTTCTCCTTTACCTTTTTGTGCTACTTGCCTATGAATTCTAATTATGCTTTATTCATTCTTTTCGAGGATGAGACATGAAGGCAAGGAGCTGGGATAAGAGAAGGAAACTGAGGATGGAGATGCCAAGAATGCTTTGTACATGGCGGTTTCCACACAACCCAAGCCCCCGCATCCGTTAGCTGAAGACTGAGCACCTTAGAGACATTCTCCCCAGATTGTGTTCGTGCACGGAGGACCGTGCAACGCTTAAGTGTGAGGGAGAATTCGTCATTTTGGGGCGTAAACTTTCTTTTCCGAACACTTTGCACTTTATTTTTATTTCTTTTTATTATGTTTCTTGTAGATATTTGGAGTGTTTTTTATTCTTGCATTGCATTTTCTTCTAGTACATATATCTTAGACTATTCATAGTTTATATCTATTGCATTTTGCATCTTTTGCATGGTATATATATTGCTGGTATATAGTATAGATATAGAATGTGAAAAACAACAAGGATTTCCAAGAATTTTGTTTCAAGGGCATTCTATTGAATTGATTTGGAAAATTGTTTTTACACTTGCTTGAATGATTACTTTATGGAACATAGAAGAGTAAAGAATAATTACCTTGTGAGTTTTTGGGCTACAATGAGTGGTTATACATTTTAACCACTAATTTTGTTCATTGTCTGTTGTATCTCTTCTATGATTGTAATCTTGGTTTTGCTTAATTCTTTATTTTCAATGATTGATGTTTTGAATTGCATTGAGTATGATTGAGGCCATCTTTGTTTAAAAGCCTACTTTTTCCATATAGCCTACCCTTTGCATCTACCATTGTTAACACTTTTGAGCCTTAATTAACCCCATTGTTTGTAATATCACCATATCATAACATTAAGCGGAAAACCATGTCTTACCTTGGATTGCATCTTTGATTAGCTTAGGTTGAGGTGTGTGTGTCATTTAAGTGTGGGGGAAAATTTTGGGAAACATTGGTAATGAATGAAAAAGTTTGTATTGCGTATGCGTTGAAAAAGAAAATTTGGAAAAAATGGGTGCACATTCATGTATCAATTTACTTTAACCATATGCATTTGTCATAGAAAAAGAAAAAAAAAGAGACAAAAAAACAATGAATAAGAAATGCATATGTGTTTTGAATAGAAACTAAGGCATGAATGTGTGTGTGAAAAGAAGTAATGGGTGGCAAGGGTGCATTGTTGTGATTTGATTGATATAGGTTGAGTTGGATACTTAAGCTAATCAAAGATTCAATCTTCGAGTCCACTTAGCCATATCTATCCCACCTTATCCTAACCCCATTACTACCAGATGAAGTCCTCATGATAATTGCATTTATGCATCACTTCTTTGTTGATTGTTAGATGAAAGGCAAATCCTTGAAAGTATGATTAGAAGGAGACTTGAGTGATTAAACCTAAAACACCGAGTGATGAGAGTGTATACACACCTAGTGAGGGTTCGATCACTCAATTCTATGTTTCCACCTCACTTATCATGCATTCTTGCAAGTTGCTTCATGTTGAAACTTGAATCAATTCTTTAGATTTTGCTTGCATTGGATTATTTCCTTGCTTTGTCCTAGATGTTTATACTCTTGATAGGAAATTTAATTGTTTCTTTTCACCAATTTCATAGGAAATTATAATATAGATAGATATATAGATATATATAGTATATAAAAACTTGCATGCATATAGATAGTTGCATTTAATAAGTTGAACCCCTCTTGATTGTTTTCCTTGTTGGTTTAGCATGAGGACATGCTATTGTTTAAGTGTGGGAGAATTGATGAGTCCCTATTTGATAGTATATTTTGACTCAAATTAGATAGATTCTAGCACATGAACTCACACTTAAGCACCAAAATAGCATACTTTTGTGTTTTGTCCCCAATTTGATCCTAAATGTGAAAACATGAAATTTTGTGCTTGAAATAAGCAATTTAATTCAACTTTTATACCATTTGATGCCATGACATGATTGCTGAGTGTTTTCAGGCCTTAGAGGCAAGAATGGATAGCCAAAAGTCGAAGAAAGCATGTACAAGGGAGAAAACATGAAGAAAACAAGGAAAAGCACACACAACGAAGTGTGCGTGCGCACAAGCTTGCGTGCATATGCATAGGAAAGAATTTCCATGTGCGCCAACTTTCAGCCAAGTGTGCGGACGCACACATCTCTGCGTCCGCACAAGACCCAACACGTGATTACATTAATAAAACATGTTCTTTGCGAATTTTGAGGCCTTTTGGGCCATTTTGGAAGGTTTAGATGCTGATTTTGGATGCTATATGAAGGGGATATCAACACATATCAACACATTAGGTTCTAGTTTAGTTTTTCTTAGTATTAGGAAGCTTCCATAGGAGTAGGAGAAGGAGTAGTGTAGCATTGTTCTCTTAGGGTTTATGCAATTTCAATTGTAGCATTTTATAGCAAGTTTGACTTTGGATTTTGCTTCTTTAAATTATAAGTACTCTTTAATTTCTCTTTATTTACATTTTCTTTATTTTCATTTCCTCTTGGTTCAAGCACTTTGTCAATATTTACAATTTTGAGTTCTTGAAGTTTTGATTGATGAATTTACTGTTTCATGCTTGCTTTATGTTTGTTTGGATATTTATTGTTAATTTTATGCATAGTTGGTTATAGCTTTTCATGTTCCCTTGCAATTTCTTATGATTTGGTTTTATGCACACAAGGTGTTTGTGAGAATGCCAACCTTAGAATTTGAGTAGATTTCCCCACCTTGGCTTATGGTTTGAGTTCCTAAGATACTAGAGTCATAATGTCCAACATTTAGTGGTAATTCTTGGGTAGTTATTTGACTCTTGTTTCTATTGACGCTAGCTTTTTACCAACTAGCTTGGTAAGTTAGCTAGGACTTATGGATTAAGGTCAATTATGCTTGCTTGACTTACTCCTCGATGGTTGGGATTGACTAGGCGAGATTGACTCGTCATAATTATGACAGTTGTGGTTTTGGCGATGATAGGATTCCTTTGATCCTCATTTCCAAGTCAAGGCTCTTTTATTGCATTTATAGCATTTTCACTAGTTTTGGTCTTGCTTTCTCTTTACTTACATTAATTCACAATTTTGCTCATTCCTTAGTTCTTTTATTTCTTAGTTCTTTTAATCTTTCATTTCTTGCTTGAAAATTCCCTTTTCCTCACAACCAAAAAAGAAACACTTCTAATTGCATCCTAGGGAGAACGACCCGAGGTTGAAGTACTCTACATCTCGGTTTATATGATTTGAATTTGACATTTGATTTGAGAATTAATTGTGGGTCTAGACTATGCCTTCAACGATGGAATTCTATTTTGTGAAAATCTAGATCAACAATAAATTCTCATCATCACTCTCCTTGCCCTTGGCGAATAGAACTAAAGGTATCATCTATGGGAGCTTGTGGTGGATAGGGGGTTCATTTGTTGGGAGAAAACGCTCATAATACGGAGATGGTTCTTCTTGATAAGGGTATGGAGATGGTGTATATTAAGGTGGTGGTTTTGGGTATGGTTCATATGGTTCGTATGGTGGTTGGTGTGGTGGATAAGGGTTAGGGTCATATGGAGGTGAATGGTAGAAAGGGGCTTGTGAGTATGGTGGTTCGAAGCTATGTTGAGGAGGGGGTTCATAGGCATATGGTTGGGCATGTTGGTAACTACAAGGGGGTCCACCATATCCATTGTCTTGGTATGCACCATAGAATGGCTCTTGCTCATAGTAAGTTGGAGGGGGTTGTTGCCAAGAGGGTTGATCAAATCCTTGTGGCTCCTCCCATCTCTGATTGTCCCAACCTTGATGCATGTTCTCATTATAACTTCCATTCCCTACAACATAATTTGAACCAAACTCATAGCCAAAGGGGTGAGAATTAATAGTAGTATCTTTTTGGGTTTTTGAAATAAGGAATAAATAATGTAAATAACAAGAAATTAAAATAACAATTAAGAAAACTCTTAGCAAGGATTGATAATTGGAATTCCCATCCCTATTATCATAGTCACTTGTAATGGTAATTATCTTTCACTATCACTTAGTTAACCTTTAATAATTGAAGGTAAGTCAAGTGACAAAATCAACTTGAATTCACAAGTCCTAATCAAAGATTAGAGTTAGTAAAGCTCAACCAACTAGCTAGTTTCAATCACCAACCAATAAGAGACTTTGATGATTCAAGAGTCTCTAATTAATCAATTCGAGCTAAGAATATAAAAATCTAACTTAGAATCCTCCTAAGTATTTTATCAAATACTTGGAAGGCACCACATAAAAGCATAGAAAAGAAATAAGAGATAATAAAATCCAAACAACCAATTGCAAGCATCAATAAAACAAATTGAAGAAATCAATCATAAATATGAAATACCTCAAATTGCATTAAATAGAAAATTGAATCTAACAAGAGAATTCATAAACTAAAATAGCAACACAAAGTAATCAACAAGGGAAATAAATAAACTAGAAAGCTAGAACAATTAAAAGTAGAAGAGAAACTAAATTGAAATAAGATAGAATCAGAAATTGAGAAGAATTAAAACTAAGAAACCTAAAATCTCTCTAGAAAACTACATCTAAAACCTAAAATTTTGTGTATGAAAGTTGTGTATGAATGATTCCCCCACTCTGCAGCCTCTAATATGTGTTTTCGGGCTTGAAACTGGGCCAAAAATATCCAGAAATCACCCCCAGCGATTTCGGATACGTCCAGCACGTGGCTCTGTCACGCGTACACGTCGTCCACGCGTACGCATCGCTGAACTTTTGCAAAGGTCATGCGTACGCGTGATCCACGCGTGCGCGTCACCTATCTGCATGGCAACCATGGCAAATTACATATCAATTTGAAGCCCCGGATGTTAGATTTTCAACGCAACTGGAACCGCCTCATTCGGACCTCTGTAGCTCAAGTTATGGTCGATTTAGTACGAAGAGGTCAGGGTTGACAGCTTAGCAATTCCTTCAATTTCTTGTATTACTTCCACTTTTGCATTCTTCCTTTCCATCCTCTAAGCCATTCCTGCCCTATAAATCCTGAAATCACTTAACACACATATCAAGGCATCGAATGGTAATAAGAGAGGATTAAAATTAGTAAGTTTAGGGCCAAAGAAGCATATTTTCAATCATAGCACAAAATTAAGAAGAAAAATATAAAACATGCGAATTATATGAATAAGTGTGAGTTTAGTGGATAAAATCCACTCAATTAAACACAAGATAAACCCTAAAAATGGGGTTTATTAAGGAGCCTTCTCTTTTCTCTTCCTTGAAGGGTATTCTCCAATTTTTGGTACCATGTGAATAATTAGGGAAATGGAAAAGCATAGCATCCCAACACCAAACTTAAAGCTTTTGCTCGTCCCTGAGCGAGGAAAATTAAAAGAAAGAAAGAAGAGGGGAGTGAAGTTGTTGTGTGATAAAAAGATGGAAGAATGGGGTATATATAGAAGAGAGGGGAGCTACGGTTGCAGTATGGAAGGAGAAGGGAAAAAAATGAATGGAATTTATGGTGATGGATTGGGAATGGAAATAAGGGGTTGGGGGTTTAATAAGATGGGATTGGTGAAGAGGAGGGTGGGTTGGTTGGATATGGGGAATTGAAGAATGATTAATGGGGGTGAGTGGGTTTGAAAATGGTCAAAAAGGGTAGAGGTGGGCATTTTAACCGTTGCAGCATGTAATCCCCTTCTTTAAATTCAAATTTTGCGTTGCTGGAGGTAAACACCAGCTCCAACGTTTAACGCCACAACGCTTCACACATGGTGCCATCCGTGGCATTTAACGCCACAACTGAGTGTTTTTTTTTTTTATCCTTGAGACAAGGCCTGGCGCTAAATGCCCAGGTGGCGTTTAGCACCCTATGAGGCATGTACTTCCTGAAAATGGTGCCATCCAGAGCGTTAAATGCCCTCCCTAGCGTTTAACGCCAGCACCTTAGTTGCCAATCCTAGTGCTAAACGTCCAGCATGGCGTTTAGCATCACCCTTTAGCGAGCTCCTTGAGAATTGTGCCATCTCTGGCGCTGAATGCCCATTCTAGCATTTAGAGCCAAGGCACTAGAGTAAAATGCTCTCCAGGGTGTTCGGTTTCTCTTCCAAATACCTCGTGTTCCTATTCTAAACACTTTGCACGACCACAAGCATAAGTAAACCAAGAAAAACTATGAATAAAAATCATAAATAAATGAAAATCAAACTGAAAGAAAAACCAAAGGATACTCAAGTTTGGGTTGCCTCCCAACAAGCGCTTCTTTACCATCACTAGCTTGACGGTCAGCTCTGCTAAAGAGAGGGGTGGTCATAAGGCCATAGCTCCTCACCCCTCATGGTGAATCTTTTTCCTGTGCTCTCATGGATTAACTCTAGATGTTCAAGAGAGAGGATCTTGTTTACTGTATGAGACTTTTAGTAAATACCACCTTCATTTCTAGTGAGAAATCATTAGTGGAGATGTTCTGGTTCCTCCAACCCTTGGGTACCTTCTTCTTGGGGACATCCTCCTTGGTGGATGATGCACAGCCAACACCAAACTTAAGTTTTAAACTGGCGTTCAACGCCAGCCTTCTGCCCAAATTTGGTGTCCAGCGCCAGAAAAGGATCCAAAACCAGAGTTGAACGCCCAAACTGGCACAGAACTTGGCGTTCAACTCCACAATTGGCCTCTGCACGTGTAACACTCAAGCCCAAGCCCAAACACACACCAAGTGGGCCCCGGAAGTGGATTTATGCATCAATTACTACTCATGTAAACCTTAGTAGCTAGTTTATTATAAATAGGACCTCTTACTATTGTATTAGGCATATTTGGACGCTTGGTTCTTAGATCAGAGGGCTGGCCATCTCGGCCATGCCTGGACCTTCACTTATGTATTTTCAAACGGTAGAGTTTCTACACTCCATAGATTAAGGTGTGGAGCTCTGCTGTTCCTCAAAGATTAATGCAAAGTACTACTGTTTT
>NC_029789.2:49375118-49375375 GCF_000816755.2 Arachis ipaensis
ACCCAGTACACTTGCTGGTTAGTTGTATCGAAGTTGTGACAATTATGAATTAAGATCAGAGCACCAAGCTTTACCAGGGATTATTCGAACCTGGAGATCACAATTTCGTCCACCAAGTTTTTGGCGCCGTTGCCGGGGATTGTTCGAGTTTGGACAACTGACGGTTCATCTTGTTGCTCAGATTAGGTAATTTTCTTTTTGTCTTGTTTTCAAAAAAATTTTTCAAAAATCTTTCAAAAATTCTTCCTTTGTTTTCG
>NC_029789.2:49375590-49380229 GCF_000816755.2 Arachis ipaensis
TACAAAAGAGAATCCAAAAGGAGAGTGCAAGGCCATTGACATAAGCGCCATGGCCGAACCTGAGAGGAGAGGAGAGGACGTAAATCCCAAGGAGGAAGACCTCCAGGGACGTCCAGTGATCAATAAGGAGCTTCCCTCTAGGGAACCAAAGGACTCTGAGGATCATCTAGAGACCATAGAGATTTCATTGAACCTCCTTATACCCTTCATGAGCTCTGATGAGTATTCCTCTTCAGAAGAGAATGAGGATGTTACTGAAGAGCAAACTG
Source organism: Arachis ipaensis (assembly GCF_000816755.2). NCBI lineage: Eukaryota > Viridiplantae > Streptophyta > Magnoliopsida > Fabales > Fabaceae > Arachis > Arachis ipaensis. The sequence continues at coordinate 49,375,860 of NC_029789.2, forward strand.
CCAAGTTTCTTGGTGCAATCATGAAGCTGAATGCCAAATTATGTGGCATTTAAACTGGCGTTCAACGCCAGCCTTCTGCCCAAATTTGGTGTCCAGCGCCAGAAAAGGATCCAAAACCAGAGTTGAACGCCCAAACTGGCACAGAACTTGGCGTTCAACTCCACAATTGGCCTCTGCACGTGTAACACTCAAGCCCAAGCCCAAACACACACCAAGTGGGCCCCGGAAGTGGATTTATGCATCAATTACTACTCATGTAAACCCTAGTAGCTAGTTTATTATAAATAGGACCTCTTACTATTGTATTAGGCATCTTTGGACGCCTGGTTCTTAGATCAGAGGGGTTGGCCATCTCGGGCCAAAAGGAGGGTGAATCCTATTCCAGCATGATCGGGAACCGACAGATGAATAGCCGTGCCGTGACAGGGTGCGTGAGCATATGATTCGCTGAGAGGAGGGGATGTAGCCACTGACAACGGTGATGCCCTTGCATACAGCCAGCCATGGAAAGGAGTAAGACTGATTGGATGAAGATAGCAGGAAAGCAGAGGTTCAGAGGAACGAAAAGCATCTCCATTCGCTTATCTGAAATTCCTGCCAATGAAATTACATAAGTATCTCTATCCCTTTTATTGTTTATTTTAATCTAATAAAATATCATGTTTAAATTCGCCTGACTGAGATTTACAAGGTGACCATAGCTTGCTTCAAGCCAACAATCTCTGTGGGATCGACCCTTACTCGCGTAAGGTTTATTACTTGGACGACCCAGTACACTTGCTGGTTAGTTGTATCGAAGTTGTGACAATTATGAATTAAGATCAGAGCACCAAGCTTTACCAGGGATTATTCGAACCTGGAGATCACAATTTCGTCCACCAATGTCAACGGGAATTGTATTGGTTCCCACCAAAGAAAGTTTTAGCTGTGAACTCTGCTTTATTTCAGTCGGGGATCCTTGGAGACTTGGGTTAGTGAGCTCTCTCTTCATGCAAGTGCCTTCCTCATTAGAGTGATGTAAGGGTCGAAAAACCTTGAATACCAAGTAATCCTTATGCATCCTCATAACTAATTTCCCTTTCTCCACATCAATCAGAGCTCTTCCAGTGGCTAGGAATAATCTTTCCAGGACTATAGAGTCATTTTCATCTTCTCCCATGTCAAGAATTACAAAATCTGCAAGGAGGAAGAATTTTTCAACTTTAACCAAGACATTTTTCACTATTCCATGTGCATGTTTCAGAGACTTGTTTGCCATTTGTAAGACTATCCTTGTTGGTTGTGACTTTTAAATTTGTAGCTTTTTCATTACAGATAAGGGCATTAAATTAATGCTTGCACCAAGATCACATAGGGCTTTGTCAAAGGTGATACTCTCAATAGTGCATGAAATCTAAAAGCTCCCTAGATCTAGCATCTTCTTTGGTCAGGACTACTGTTTCATCTCCCTTTAAGGTCTTATTCTTAGAGAGTAAGCCTTTCATGAACTTGACATAGGGAGGCATTTACTTTAGAACCTTAGCAAAAGGAATATTGATTTGTAACTTTCTAAAGATTTCCAAGAACTTTGAAAACTCTATGTCCTTGGTCTTCTTTTCGAGCTTCTGAGGGTATGACATCTTCGACTTGTGGTCAGGTGCCTTGGGTGGGGCGTGTACTATATTACCCTCAGTCTTTTCTAGAGATTCTATTTCCTCTGATCCCTTAGCAACTTGCACTTCCTCCTTTATCACTAGTTCACTTGCCACTGTGATGGCATTGCACCTTCTCTTGAACTAGGCACTGTGTCATTAGGAAGAGTGTTAGGAGGCCTCTCAAGTACTTGCTTACTCAACTGACCCACTTGTATCTCCAAGTTCCGAAGTGAGGCTCTAGTTTCCTACATAAAACTATGAGTGTTCTTGGAGAGTTCTGCAACTATAGAGTCTAAGTCAGGAGTATTTTGAGGCTGAGAGGGTGCTTGCTATGGATGAGAGGCTTGAAACTGACAGTTATTGAAATTATTCTGATTAAAATCACCTTGAGAATTGTTGAGGTTCGGTTGCCTCTAAGATTGGTCTCTCCACCCAAAGTTGGGGTGATTCCTCCATCCCAGATCAAATGTCTTAGAGTAGGGATCATTATTTTTCTGGAGGAATTGCCCATGAATTTAACCTGATCAGGAGTAAACTAGCTGTAATCATAAGTTTCACCTTGAGGGAAGTCATCACTCATATCATAAGAAGTATCTTGAGTACTGACAGCTGAGATTTGTATTCCACTCAAGTGTTGTGTAATAGCATTAATTTTTTGAGACATAGCCTTGTTTTGGGCAAGAATAGCATCTAAGGTATCCAACTTCATGAGTCCCTTCTTCACAAAGGTCCCCTCAGAAGAGTATAAATACTAGTTATTAGCAACCATTTCAATTAACTCCATGGCCTCATCAGAGGTCATTTTTCAAGTAATTAGCAATTTAGGAGGAATTTACTTTCAAGCAAGTGTTCAAGTGAGATAACTAAGTAATTATTGAAACTGAATAAATATATTAATTAAAAATAACAATAATAGTCTTAATCTATAGAAATAAACAGAGATCATAACCTTAACTAATGAGGTTTAGTGGCTCATGACTTCGAGAGAAAACTAGGGTTCAAAAATTGTGAAAGTACGGAGGAGAGAAGATCTCCCTGAAGGCTGAATCTTTTTCCTTTTATATCTAACTTAGTTTGATTTGAAACTAAAATAAAATAATAAATTCTAAACCTAAAAAATTTTGTTTGTAATTAAAAACAACTAAAATAAAATAAAATAGAATAATTAAAAGCTAAATCCAACTAGAGATGCTATTTTTATGAAGTGTGATCCGGATCTTTGGCGCTAAATGCCAAATCTAGTGTTTAGCGCCCTTGTGGGCAGAAAGCTCCCATTCATCTCTGGCTTGCTGGCGCTAAATACCAGGCTTGGCGTTTAGCGCCCTAGTGGGCAAAGAGCTCTCTCGCGCTTCTGAGCTGCTGACGCTAAACGGCCAAGTCCCCGTTTAGCGCCAGCTTGGCAGCTTCCAATTCTTCTCTTTTCTTGCACACAAATTCTGCCAAACTGATCCGAACTTCACTTTAAATAATTAAAACACCAAAGCAACTCAAAATAGCATCCAAAGAGGTTTTAAATAATAAAATAAGACTAAAACTCATTAAATTCTAACTTAAAATAAACAGAAAATAAGAAAAAGATGCTCACGCATCAGTGGCGTTTTGTCTCCCTTTACTTTATGGCTAGAGGTAAGGTTTAGAGTGATAGGGTGTTACAATATTGATGTCACCTCTTCGCCATAATTTTATGATAAAAATTGTAAGAAATTGGTAAGGTTTCAAAGGCGAGAGTATTCTTGGGATTTTAATGGTTTATCTCTAGCAGTTCCAACTCTCAGATATATTTTTTTTTTTGTTATTTGATTTTACTATTATTTAAATTTGGGAAAAAAATTTTTATTTGTGTGTTTAATTGTTATTGCAGTTGTTGATGATGACGACATTAATTATGGTGTTTTAAAAAAAATGGAGGTCAAAGTGAAGGTGATCTTGATAAACATGAAAGAGTTTTTTTATTGTGTTATATTGTATTAATGGTGGTGTTGGTAACTCATAAAAAAACGAATCAATCTAGTAAATTAAAACCGACTTATAAAACAACCCGTCTAGATCGCCGCACTTAACTCTGCATGCAAATTTGAGTCCAACGTTTCAATGAATTCATCATTCATATATATGTTTTATTGGCACGAATATGTGTCTTGGTATTGGCGGGGTATTGGTCAGAATGGGAATTTTTTCTATTATAAAATTAAAAAAAAAATTATTTCTCAAAAAAATAATCCAATTTTATATCTTGGAATCTAACTTTTTTTCGGATGGGGACGTACCCGGCAAATTTTATAAGCCACACTCCTTGAAAACTTTAAATTTCTACCTTTTTTTTCTTTGGGTTGGAAGCGATTTATTTGTGTATTCTTGTGTATTCTTTGAGATAATAATAATAGTTATCATTACTGTCAACGATATTAGAAAGGTCATATTTATTGTTTGTCCAGTATTTAACTCTTTAATTTTTCTTAACCAAATTAAATTAAATTAGATTTTTTTAAAATTAAGAGTTTTTAAATTCTTTTCTATGTATTCTCTATTTATTCTTTTTCTTCTTCTTCTAGGAAGAATTTGACTCAAAATTTGCCGTAGAATAAGACAAACTTCATATAAAACAAAAAATTTGCCGAAGTGCGATGAACTTATTCAAAATGCCTAACAAAAATTTCGAAAATTAAAGTCTTATTAATTTTTTTAGACAAATAATAATTTTTTATTATATAATAGAAAAAATTCCGGTTAGAATGT
>NC_029789.2:49380385-49404433 GCF_000816755.2 Arachis ipaensis
AACATAATAAACATAATAACGGATAAATTTATACTGAAATTATGTTTAACAAACATGAAAAGAAAACCTAAAACTACATAGCAATTATATATATGTTGAGATTTTGGAAAAATCATGGCCCATGCTACCCCTATGCTTCGCCGCTAAAGACGAAAAAAATTAGCTGCTTTGTCAACTGGTGCACGAAATTAAGAAGAAGAAATATGGAGAGGGAGAGGGAGATGTGGTTTCGGCCAAGAGGAGTGTAGAAGGGTGTGTTGTGTGAATTTGAAGAAGAATGGATGGCTTTATATAGGGAGGGGAGGGGGGTTAAGGTTCGGCCATATGGGTGGGTTTGGGTGGAAAATTGGTTTTGAATTTTGAAGGTAGGTAGAGTTTATGAGGTAGGTTTATGGGGAAGAGGAGATGGATGTGAGTGGTGAAGGTTTAGTGGGGAAGAGAGATTGAGGTGATTGGTGAGGGGTTTTTAGGGAAGAGTGTTTGTGGGGTTGTGTGAAAGAGAGTGGTGAGAAGAAGTGAGTGGAGGTAGGTGGGGATCCTGTGGGGTCCACAGATACTGAGTGGATCCTGTGGGGTCCACAGATCCTGAGTGGATCCTGTGGGGTCCACAGATCTTGAGGTGTCAAGGCATTTACATCCCTGCACCAATTTAGGCATGCAAAATGCCCTTGCACACAACTCTGGGCGTTCAACGCCAGGTTGGTGCCCATTTTGGGTGTTCAACGCCCATTTGCTGCCATTTCTGGCGTTGAACGCCAGAACCATGCTTGTTCTGGGCGTTCAGCGCCAGGATGCTCCCATTCTGGGCGTTCAACGCCAGAACTATGCTCTAGAAGGCTGGCGTTGAACGCCAGTTTACGTCGTCAATTCTTGGCCAAAGTATGAACTATTATATATTGCTGGAAAGCCCTGGATTTCTACTTTCCAACGCAATTGGCAGCGCGCCATTTCAAGTTCTGTAGCTCTAGAAAATCCACTTTGAGTGCAGGGAGGTCAGAATCCAACGGCATCAGCAGTCCTTCTTCAACCTCTGAATCTGATTTTTGCTCAAGTCCCTCAATTTCAGCCAGAAAATACCTGAAATCACAAAAAAACACACAAACTCATAGTAAAGTCCAGAAATGTGAATTTAACATAAAAACTAATGAAAACATCCCTAAAAGTAACTAGATCCTACTAAAAACATACTAAAAACAATGCCAAAAAGCGTATAAATTATCCGCTCATCATCAACCGTAGTAGTAACATTGGTAGTGGTGTAACTGATATGATGGTGTTAAAAATAATTAAGGTGATAATGCTGCATATTCGTATAGATTTAGGGATTCAGAAAAGAAAAGTAGTGACGGTTTTGACTTGTTAGTTTGAAAAAGGTGTTAAAACATAAAAGTGAGAGTTTCGAACATTAAAGACGATAGAAAGAGTAGGGGTAGTTTTAAAATTGTGGATATTTTTTAAACGGAGTCAACGAAAATGTAATATTTGAGTATTTTTGTAAATGCATGAAATTTATTTTTTTATGAATACAACTTCAGTTTTATTTTTTAGTAATATTGTCAATATTTTAAATATTCATAAATAGAACTCATAGTTTACTTGTTAAAGAATTAATTAGCAAACTCTAAATTTGGTTTTTATAATTTTTGTATAAATTTAATTTTGATGCACTCTTCGAATAAAATAGTTTTATATATACATTTAATTACACTACATTAGAAAAATTAACTACTTTTTATATTAACCGTATAAATATAAGTGGTCATCTAAAAAATAGATATAATTGTACAGTTATATACAATATTTTATATTGTAAGTATATTAGAATTAAACTCTTTTTGTATTAGATAAGCATATTTACTTATTGTTCCGAGGGTTACCTGAAACTGTAGGTCGATCTCGGACGAGATCTTCTGTATCGGTCGGAGATGACGTGTCCGGCTGGTGGGCGGCGTCCTAAGCTGTCGCGTCCGACTTGTTGGGCTTGCTATGCTGCTGATCCTTTGTCACCGGAGGGTGGGGGTACCTGCAAGGGACTCCGATACTTAAGTTAGCAAGGGTATTAAGCAGGTTTTTAGTAGAATCAGAGTATGAGTTATACATGGGTGCTCCAGTGTATTTATAGTGGTGTAGGCTGACCTTTCTAGATAAGATAAGTTAGTTATCTTATCTTTATCTTTAAGTGAGGTCATCTTATCTCTTAGGGGAACCACCCTTATCTTTCTAGGCTTTAGCTGCTTTTAGATTGGGCTGTGTCCCTTCCTTTGGGACTGTTTGGGCCTCTCGTGGCAATTTGGCCGAGCTCTTTGAGAAGAGGTCGGATGGTCCTAACTTGAAGAGGTCGGTCGACTGGTCGTCAAACATCCCGGGTCAGACAGCTCGACCCAGGGTATGAACAGTGCCCCTGCTTGAGTTCGGTCTTTCTTTTGAAGTCGAGTTTTTAGGACTTCGACCTCTTTTGGGGAAGCCGGACTCGAGCAATCTTTTGTTGGGTCTGTTTGTAGAACTTCATTTAAGTAGCTTTAAATGCGGAACGTTTCTCCTTGTAGCACGCATTTTGCACTTTTCTTGGGAACGTGCGAGGGTTTTGAAAACCCATTAACTCCCCCCTTCACCGTTTCCTTTTCTCATTTTGAATTTTTCACAAAGCCTTTCACTTCCATTTCCTTTCTCCTTGCTTACTGCAACTTTTCCTTTCTCCTTACTTCCTCTGTTGCTGTTCTTTCGTGCTCTCCTCTTCTTTTTTCGAGAAGGCGATCGTTAGCATGGCTTCGTTTGTTGTTTCAAACTCTTGATTGCTTCACCATTCCTTCTTCATTGCAGGTTGGTTTCCTATCTTCTCTTCGCCATTTCTTTTTATAGTTTCGTTTTGGCTTTTGTGGAAGTTTGAATCTTTCTTTTACTTGCTGTGTCTGATCGTTTCTGCTATGTACGCTGTTTTGGGGCTTCTTTAATTTGTAGGTTCCTTCATTTTTCTTGGTAGTTGACATATTTAGGGTTTTTGAAATGTTGTTACTACTTTCGCTTGTGTCATCATATTTGAGGTTTTGGGATGGTAAACTGTTTGATTCTTTGAAAAAGGATTGCGCCTTTGATGATTTTCGCCATGTTGATAGCTTTCTTTACTGATAGACTTTGTAGAAGATAACATTTTTCTGATGGCTTGCTTTGATTTTCTTCTCGTGTTGTTGCTTATTTGGAAGGGGATTATTTTCTTCGCTGAGAGTTTTGTTGGGATGTAGCCTTTTAGACTTTTTCTAAATCTTTACTCTGTCTCTGCCTCCAAAGGACGCCCCTGGACCCTGGTGTGCATCTTGGGGTTTTCCTTTTACTGTTTGTGTTGCTCTTAGTCATGTTTGTCCGAGCTGATTTCTTTTGTTCAAGCTGTTTTGGTTAGTAATCCATTTTCTTTTCTAGCTGTAGGACTAGTTGACCATGTCTTCTCGCAAAAATATTGTCGAGACGTCTTCCAAGGTTCCTGAGGGTATGTCCGATTGGCTGGACTCCCTCGTCTTGCTGTGTGTTTCTCTAGCCGATTCTGAATTTTGTGCGGAGCTTAGGAAACATCATCGAATCTGTAGTAGTAGAGATCAAGAGAACAACTATGAATTGGTAGCTCCTGATTCTGATGAAAGGGTTTGCTTCCTTGTTCCGACTCAGGGGGAGCGTCCCTTCTTTTATGTGTACGACTTCTTTTTTAGCCAGATGAACATCACCCTTCCTTTTACCCCTTTTGATATCGACCTGTTGTGGTCGTGTAACATAACTCCATCTCAGCTTCATCCGAACTCATGGGAATTTATCAAAATTTTTCAATTGTTTTGTCAAGAATTTGATGTTAAACCTTCCCAAACCCTCTTTTTGTACCTCTTTGTCTTGACCAAGCCTAGGACTACCAAAAAGAAAGCTTCTTGGATTTCTTTCAGGTCTGCCCAAGGACACAAAGTTTTTTCCATGTATAATGAGTCTTTCAGGAATTTTAAGAATTACTTTTTTAAGGTCCGAGCTGTTGAAGGAGCTCGACCTTTCTTTTTGGATGAGAATGGCGAGCCCAGCTTTCCTTTAGAATGGCAAAGGAATGTAGTGGTGTCTAGGTATATCTGGGAGATGTTGGACGAAGTTGATCAAGCTTTTGTAACTATGTTAGAAGAAAACTGGAGGCAGCCTCCCCATCTTAATACTAAGAAATTTTTAGGAGATCCTTTACTTCTCCGAACTGAACTGGGTAGGGGTCGACTTCCTTGATATTTGTCGTATTTGTTTTATTCCTTTCGAGCTCATTTTTTCTTCTAGTTTATAATTTGGTTTCTTGTGTATTTTCAGAGATGATTAAGAACAACGAATCCATGAAGGCCTTTAAGAGAGCGAGGAAGGCTACAGCAGCGCAGCATATCTCGGGTAAGGTTGCTGGGGAAGGGTCTTCCCAGATTCCTCCCAAGAAGCCTGTTTTGAATACTGCTGGACCGAGGTAGATGACTCCTATGCCTCAGGTCCATTTAGTTGATCCCCCCAAGACTTTCACTGCTACCTCTTCTCCCTCTGCCGGCCCTCTTCCCAAAAGACAAAGGACTGTTGAGCCCTTCAATCTTGATTCCCCTGACATTGATACCGTTGGGTTTGTCGATCAGCAGATTACTCCTTATGGTGTTATTCCTACTGACGATGTCTCTCTCCTTCGTCATTTGGATTTCATTACTCGGAGCAGCATCAAAATGGCACATATGGGAGCAGCTTTGTATCGAACTGCCCAGGATCTTCCTATCCATGGGACAAAGGCCTTTATGAAGGAGGCCAAATCAGAGTTCGACCGGATGAAGGGTTTGAAGGAAGAGCTCGAGGTGAAAGTGGACAAGTTGGAGAAAGAGTTGGAGGGGGAGAAGACTCGGGCTATTGCCTTGGCGGCTTCTGCCAAGTTGTCTGAAGATATGATGTTGAAGCATAAGGAGAGCTATGTCACAACTTATAGGGAGATGATGGGTCTTAGGGAGGATTTGGAGTCTGCCCGAGTTGATTACACCGAGCTCCAGGGTCATCTTATAGGCAGTGTAAATTCTGCTTATGAGAATTTAAAGGATCAAGTTCGAGTTCTTGCGCCCGAGCTTGACCTTACTCTTTTCAGCTTGGACAACATTGTAAAAGATGGTATGATTGTCCCGGATGACCCTGATGATGATGATGATGATGTCGACCCTCCCCCTGTGCCTTCTGCCAAAGTCTCCGTTGCCCCGCCTTCTTCAACTCTGGCAGCTGAAGTTAGTCAGCCTGAGTCTGATCCCGATGTCCGGATCTTGAACCGGGATGATGGGACGGTTGATGCGGTACCTCTTCAAACTCGTCCTCCCTCACCTCGGGATGCTGCTACTGGGAAGTCTTTGGATCCTCTCTAATTATTTCTGATGTATTTGTGTATAGCCCGACCTGTGGGCTTTGAACTCTTTTATTTTGTAGCTTTATGATCTTGACTTCTGGATACTTTTTAGTTGCTTTTTTAGCAACCTTATTTTGAAAAAGAAAAGGTAGTTTTCCAAGCCTCTTGGGGTCGACTTCTGGTGGCCTCTTGAGTCTTGTTATTATAACAACCTTGTTTCTTTTGTGATATGCTTGTCATTTTTCTGAAAACTTCTGGAATCTTGAGAGTGTTGGAATCTTGTTGTCCAATCTCTTTTGATTGCCTCTTGTGTTTTGTTTTCTGTTTGAGTTGAAGCTAGCTTCGTGCAACTAGTCTTTTTCGCATTCTTTGATATAGTGCCTGCCTTTCTTGATTTTTCTTGAGGTCTTGGCTTTTTGGGTCCGACTTGGGTCCCTTATAGCGCCTGCCTCCCGACTTCTTTAACTTGATCATGTTTTGAAGTTATTGCTAGTAATCCATTTTCTTGGACCTTGGTCAGGTCTCTTTTATGGATTACTTTTTATAACTTTTTTGGTTTGGGCCGACTTCATCATGTCGGTCCCTTCTAAGTTATTTCTAGTAATCCATTTTCTTGGACCTTAGTTAGGTCCTTTTTATGGATTAATTTTTATAACTTTTTGGTTTGGGCCGACTTCATCATGTCGTTTCCTTCTAAGTTATTTCTAGTAATCCATTTTCTTAGACCTTGGTCAAGTCTCTTTTATGGATTACTTTTTATAACTTTTTGGTTTGGGCCGACTTCATCATGTCGGTCCCTTCTAAGTTATTTCTAGTAATCCATTTTCTTGGACCTTCGTCAGGTCTCTTTTATGGATTACTTTTTATAACTTTTTGGTTTGGGCCGACTTCATCATGTCGATCCCTTCTATGTTATTTCTAGTAATCCTCTTTTTTAGGGCTGGCCAGGCCTCTTTCCAGGGATTTACTTTTTATAACTTTGGTTATTGTGTTCGACTGGTCCGACTTCTTTACATCAGCCTGTCTTTAAGTTATTTTTAGCAACTCATTTTTATTAAGACCTCGTCAGGTCCTTTCCATGGATCACTTTCGATAACTTCTTGCATTATTCTATTTTTGTCGCCTTTTCATCTTTGCCAATTTCATAGAAATTGGGTTTGATCCCTATTTGGTCGACCTTTGATGAATTTGGTTTTCATCTGTCTTGGTCTTTATCATGATCGAGCAGTGAATTTAATTTTTACTTTCTGCCGATCTGTAGCTTTATAATCGGGTGATGAATTTTTTTTGCATTTCAGATTAATGCGTCTTGATAAGAGGATTTGTAGAAAATCTAAAAACTTTATTCAAAATAAGGAAAATGCAAACATATACATGTGGGAATTTTGCTTCTCTAAGTTAGGTAGTTCATGGATCTTGGCTTGGTGCCTCGTTAAAAAAACCTTTTTTAGAAAAAAGAGTGCACCTCATCCTAAGATCTTTTGTTACCTCCTAACTGTAGTACCTTCTTAAGTTGCAGGCGTGCCATGACCGTGGAAGCTCTCGCCCTTCGAGTTCGGTCAGCTTGTAGTATCCATTTCCGAGCACTTCTATGACTCGGTAAGGTCCTTTCCAGTTTGCTGCTAACTTTTCTTCTCCGGGTCGACTTATTCCGACATCATTTCGGATTAAGATGAGATCGTTCTAGGAAAAACCTCGCTGTACTACTTTTCGGTTATATCTTGAGGCCATCCAACGTTTTAACGCCTCTTCCTTAATCCGAGCTATTTCTCAAATTTCTAAAAGTAGGTCGAGTTCTTCCTTTTGAAGTAATGAATTGGCCTCTTTATTGTAGTGGATTACTCTGGGTGATCCTTCTTCGACCTCCACTGGGATCATTGCCTCCGTTCCGTAAGCTAATCGGAAAGGTGATTCCTTTGTGGTGGAGTGTGGAGTTGTCGGATATGCCCATAGGACTTGTGGGAGCTCTTCAGCCCAGGCTCTCTTTGCATCCTGTAATCTCCGTTTTAGCCCGGCTAATATAACTTTATTGGTGGCTTCTGCCTATCCATTAGCCTGGGGATGTTCTACGGATGTAAATTGATGCTTTATTTTCAAGTCGGCCACTAATTTTCTGAAGCATGCATCTGTGAATTGAGTGCCATTATCTGTGGTGATGGAGTATGGGACCCCAAACCTTGTGACAATATTTCTATATAGGAATTTTTAACTTCTTTGAGCAGTGGCATTGGCTAGGGGCTCTGCCTCAATCCATTTTGTAAAGTAATCTATCCCGATGATGAGGAACTTGACCTGTCCTGATCCCTGAGGGAACGACCCAAGGAGGTCGAGTCTCCATTTTGCAAATGGCCAGGGTGAGGTTACACTGATGAGCTCCTCTGGTGGGGCGATATGAAAATTAGCATGCTTCTGACATGGTGAACATGTCTTTACAAATTTCATTGCTTCTTTTTGCAAAGTTGGCCAATAGAATCCGGTCCGAAGTACTTTTTTGGTGAGGGCTTGTGCTCCAAGATGGTTGCCACAGATGCCACTGTGTACTTCTTCTAAAACTTCTTTTATGTTGGAGGTCGGCACACATTTTAACAGTGGTGTTGAAACCCCTCTCTTGTATAGAGTATTATTTATGATGGTGTAGTATTGTGATTCCCGTTTTAACCTCTTTGCCTCCTTCTTATCTGTAGGAAGTGTTTCTGTTTTGAGGTAATTAATTATGGGAGTCATCCATCCTTGATCCAGACCTGTTATGGCTAGGACCTTTTCTTCTTCCGAGATTGACGGGTTTTGCAGCATCTCTTGGATGAGGCTTCTATTGTTGTCCCCTGGTTTGGTGATGGCTAGTTTTGAGAGTGTATCAGCTCGAGCATTCTGTTCCCGGGGTATGTGGCGGACCTCATATTCCCCAAGTTGTCCGAGCTGTTCCCTAGTTTTATCCAAGTACTTTTTCATGGTGGAGTCCTTGGCTTGGTAACTCCCTACTATTTGGAGGTGACTACTTGAGAGTCACTGGAGATGATAAGCTTTTGAGCTCCAACCTCCTTAGCCAGCTTCAAACCAGCTAGTAGTACCTCATATTCGGCCTGGTTATTTGAAGCAGGGAACCCGAATTTGAGGGAAAGTTTAATTTGTGTTCCCTGATCCCTTTCTATTATCACGCCTGTGCTACTTCCGGTTTTGTTTGAGGAACCATCTACGTAGAGATTCCATTCTGTAGGGATTACCGGTGTGTCCGTAAACTCTGCAATGAAGTCGGCCAGATACTGTGATTTGATGGCTATTCGGGCTTCATATTGAAGGTCAAATTTGGACAATTCAACTGTCCATTGTAAGATTCTTCCTGCTAAGTCTATTTTATGCAGTATGCTTTTTATGGGCTGGTTGGTCCGAACTCTGATGATGTGGGCTTAGAAATATGGGCAAAGTCATCGAGATGTTAGTATGAGAGCATAAAAAATTTTTTCTCTTTTTTGGTAGTTCAGTTCAGACCCTTGTAATGCTTTGCTGATGAAGTATATAGGTTGTTGTCCACTTTCGTCTTCTCGGACTAGTGCTGAGGCTACTGCTTGATTTCCTACTGCAAGGTACAATACAAGTGGCTCTCCTTCCCGTGGCCAAGTTAGAATAGGTGGTTGTCCCAGGAATCTTTTAAAATTCTGGAAGGCCTATTTGCACTCTGTTGTCCATTCAAACTTCTTTTCCTTCCTTAGAGTGGCGTAGAAGGGGAGAGATCTTATTGCCGATCCGGCTAGAAATCTGGACAAGGCTGCCAGTCTTCCATTGAGTTGTTGCACTTCTTTGACACAGCTCGGACTCTTCATGTCGAGTATAGCCCGGCATTTATCTGGATTTGCCTCGATTCCTCTTTGTGTGAGCATAAAACCCAAGAATTTGCCAGCTTCTACTACGCAGGTACATTTTGCAGGGTTAAGTCGCATGCCATGCCTTCTTATAGTGTCGAATACTTGGGTGAGGTCGGACAGTAACGACTCTTCACTTTGTGTCTTTATTAACATGTCATCTACATAGACTTCCATGACTTTTCCGATGTGGTCTGTGAAGACCTTATTCATTAATCTTTGATAAGTGGCTCCTACATTTTTGAGTCTGAACGGCATGACGATGTAGCAGTAGTTTGCTTTCGGGGTTAAAAATGAAGTTTTTTTTGGTCAGGAGGTTACATCGGGATTTGATTGTATCCCAAATAGGCGTTCATAAACGAGAGGTATTTGTATCCGGAGGAGGCATCCACCAGGGCGTCGATACTTGGGAGTGGATAAGGATCTTTTGGGCAAGCTTTGTTGAGATCGGTGTAGTCGGTGCACATCCGCCACTTTCCATTTGATTTTTTCACCAAGACGACGTTAGCTAGCCATAGTGGGTACTTGACTTCTCTTATGAATCCTGCCTCCAGTAGAGCTTGTACTTGTTCTTCCACAGCTTGGGATCGTTCTGGTCCGAGCTTTCTACGTCTCTGCTGTATTGGCCAAGATCCTGGGAAAACTGCCAACTTGTGGCACATTAACTTGGGGTCTATGCCCGGCATATCTGTGGCCTTCCATGCAAAGAGCTCGACATTGTCTCTTAAGAACTGTATGAGTGACTCCTTTACGTCTCCTTTTAGGATTATGCCGATATTAGTTGTTTTGTCTGGGGCATCTCCGATCTGGACTTTTTTTATTTCACCTTCGGGTTGTGGACGAAGTTCTTCCCGCCCTTGAACTCCCCCGAGTTCGATGGTGTGGAATTCTTCTCCTCTGTCTCTAAGGTTTAGACTTTCGTTGTAACAGCGGCCGCGCCGTCTTCTTGTCCGCTTTTATCGTAGCTATTCCTTCTGTGGTTGGGAACTTCATGCACAGATGTGGAGTCGAGACTACTGCGCGGAGCTGATTTAATGTTGTTTGACCTATTAGGGCATTGTAGGCTAAACTCACGTCGACCACGATGTAATCTATGTTGAGTGTCCATGACCGGTTTCCTTTCGCAAAGGTTGTGTGTAGTGAGATGTATCCAAGTGACTGGATTGGAGTGTCTCCCAGCCCAAATAGGCTGTTCGGATATGCTCTGAGTTCTTTTTCTTCCAAGCCGAGTTTGTCGAAGGTGGTTTTGAACAGGATGTTGGCCGAGCTTCCCTGGTCTACCAGTGTGCGGTGGAGATTGGCGTTGGCCAATATGATGGTGATGACCATAGGATCGTCATGTCCCGAGATTATGCCAGCTGCATCCTCTTTAGTGAAAGTGATAGTGGGAATGTCGGGTGCTTCTTCTCCTCCTTCAACATGATATACTTCTTTAAGATTTCTTTTGCGAGATGATTTGGAGATTTCTCCTACCGCAAATCCTCCGTGTATCATGTGGACACGTCTCTCTGGTGTACGAGGTGGTCGTTCAGTTCGTCCGACATCTTCGTCCCTTCTTCTTTTTCTTGGTTCGTCTGCTCGGCTGGCTAAATACCGATCTAGTTTTCCTTCTCTTACCAGTTTCTCTATGATATTTTTCAAGTCGAAGCATTCGTTGGTGGAATGTCCATAGATTCGATGGTATTCACAGTATTCAGTCCCATTTTCTCCTCCTTTCTTACTTTTATGCAGGCGAGCTGGGGGTATCTTTTCATTATGGCATACTTCTCGATAGACATCTACAAGAGACACCCGAAGAAGGGTGTAATTGTGGTATTTCTTGATCTTTTCTCCATGCTGATCCTCTTTTTTCTTGGACTCTTTGTCCTTATCCTGGGAGGAGTAAGAGAATCCTAATTTTGAGGTCTCTCCTAGTCGAGAGTTTTCCTCCATGTTGATATATTTCTCTGCTCGTTCTTGTACTTCATTCAGGGATGTGGGATGTTTTTTCGATATTGAGTGACTGAAAGGTCCATCTCGTAAGCCGTTGATGAAACCCATAATGGCGGCTTCAGTTGGTAGACTTTGTATGTCCAGACATGCTTTGTTGAATCTTTCCATGTAGCTGCGGAGACTTTTCCGATCTCCTTGCTTGATTCCTAATAGACTTGGGGCATGCTTAGTTTTGTCTTTCTGGATGGAGAATTTGGCTAAAAACTTTTTGGCTAAATCGTCAAAGCTTGAGATGGACCTAGGGGGCAGGTTGTCGAACCATTTAATTGTTGTCTTTGTTAAAGTAGTCAGGAAGGCTTTACAGCGGACTGCATCTGAGGCGTCAGTGAGGTACATTCAACTTTTGAAATTACTGAGATGGTGGCTGGGATCTGCTGTGCCATCGTATAGAGTCATGTCGGGAGGTTTGAAGTCCTTTGGGATTTTGGTCTTCATGATCTCTTTGGTGAATGGGTCTTGGTCCTTACGGGAGCTATCTTCATGGCTGGATCGAGTAGGTTTGGCATTGAGATTGGCTTCGAGTTTTAGGAGCTTGTCCTCTAACTCACGACGTCGCCTAGCATCCCTTCGTAGGTCTCTTTCGGCTTCCCGTTGATACTCGACCTCTTTTTCGAGTTGTTTTAGGCGATCCTAAAATGCCTCCATGGCTCCCGTGTTCGGTGAATTCTTGCCTTTGTTGGGTTGAGAAGTATCGTCTATTGTGACCTTTGCATTCTTATGTGGCATTCTGTTCTCTAGATCAGAGTTGTGATCATTGTCAAGGTTGTCCACCATGATGATGGGATGACTTCCATGTTCCCCGGCAACGGCGCCAATGTTCTGAGGGTTACCTGAAACTGTAGGTCGATCTCGGACAAGATCTTCTGTACCGGTCGGAGATGACGTGTCCGGCTAGTGGGCGGCGGCCTAAGCTGTCGCGTGCGACTTGTTGGGCTTGCTATGCTGCTAATCCTTTGTCACCGGAGGGTGGGGGTACCTGCAAGGGACTCCGATGCTTAAGTTAGCAAGGGTATTAAGCAGGTTTTTAGTAGAATCAGAGTATGAGTTATACCTGGGTGCTCCAGTGTATTTATAGTGGTGTAGGCTGACCTTTCTAGATAAGATAAGTTAGTTATCTTATCTTTTTCTTTAAGTGAGGTCATCTTATCTCTTACGAGAACTGCCCTTATCTTTCTAGGCTTTAGCTGCCTTTAGATTGGGCTGTGTCCTTTCCTTTGGGCCTGTTTGGGCCTCTCGTGGCAATTTGGCCGAGCTCTTTGAGAAGAGGTCGGATGGTCCTGACTTGAAGAGGTCGGTCGACTGGTCGTCAAACATCCCGCGTCAGACAGCTCGACCCAGGGTGTGAACACTTACTATTCTTTTACACTCAAAGTTTTTAATTATGTAAATTATGAAACAAAATACTTTTTTAGAATATAAATTGAACAATTTATTCCTATTTATTTTAGAAGGTGACAAATTAATAATTTTTAAGATATTTATAGAAGGACTAATATGGTGACCGATAAAAGAGAAATTTGTATAATAAAAAAAGTTTAATTTTAATGTACTAATAATGTGTTTTATATAATTATATAACAAAAATAGGGTAAATAATTTAAACAAATGAAATGAAAATAAAATTTACATTAATCCCCTATAGTAAGAAGCGTTACGTGGGTAGCCTATTTTAATGTAAATCGAATTGAATACATTCGATTTAAGGTTTGCATAGTAAATCGAATTAACATCATTCGATTTAAGGTTGATGGTAGTAAATCGACGTTATTAGATTCGATTTCCTGGGATGATGAGTGCATTAAAGTAAATGAAATGAGTGATGAATTCGATTTACGCAAGAAACAAGACCATAGGATAAATTGAGTCTACTAAATTTGATTTACCATTTACAACTAACCTTATTAAATTGAATTGATTTAATTCGATTTAAATATCATGTCCAACCTATATAAATACCAATAGCACGTTGAATCATCATTAGAGTGACACTCAAGATGGGCTATGAAAGATAGCTTTCTAGTTATTGTGCACTACAAAGGCACGATTAAGAAAAAATGCGACCAGGAATTAAATTTACTGATAAAGATCTATTGAGCGTCTTTATCAGACCTTCTATGAGTCTGGTTGATTTTCATAATATCCTACTACAAAAATTGAATCTGCATGGAATGAAACGGATCGAAAAGTTATATTATCGAATTTCAATTTTTGTTGTTCTAGAAGGGGTGAAGTACAACTCATTTTTGATAGGCAGTGACGAGGATTTACAAGTTTTTTTCACTGTCATTGCTAGTTTCTAGAGATGAGAATCCCTAAACTATTGGCGAAGCTTGTGGATGTAGTCTCCATCTTCATAGGATCGAATCGGAATCATCAATCAGTACCTATGGTAGTAGCTTCCAGTTCAACCCCTGTTGTTGTGTCTTCATCTGTACCTGTAATTGCACCTGCGGGAGATATGGTGGCATCTCCATCTTTTGTAGCTGATTTACACCTCAAGGAGATTGCAGAACAAGGTGCTAACATGAATACTCCTGTTATGATTCTGATTTCTGGGGCGGTTGGAGAATCGTATGTGGTGGAAGATGTCTTAAGGGATGACGATGATGTAGAGCCCACCACGATTGCTGATGATAGCGATGATGATATCAGGAGGAGTATTCTTGTTGGGCCCGGTGGAGCATCGAGCTCAGGAACACAGCAGTACCCGCCACACTTTTTGACTCTAGTCTTGGATGTGATGAGACCATAGGGTTACCAGATGTACAATTTGGTTTTGGCCCGAGAGATTCACAAGACACCGCAGGTCTAGCTGAGTTTTAGGTTGGTCAACAGTTTTAGAATAAAAGAGAAAGTCGTCTTATGTGTGAAGACTTATAGCCTCCACCGTAGGGTTAAATATAAAGTGATGGATTCAGACCATGACAAGTACTACGACAAGTGTAAGGTGTTCGGAAATAGTTGCAGATGGTTGATTTGGATCACGCTACGACAGCAGAAGGGTATCTGGGAGCTCAGATGGTATAACGGACCGCATACATGTTTGGCCACCTCGATTTCCTGTGATTATAGGAAGCTTGACTATCATGTGATATTTTCTTACATCCTTCCTATGATCAGAACTGATACGGCTGTGTCCATTATGGTTCTGCAGAATACGACGGAGGCACATTTTGGGTTCGGATTTACATACAGGAGGGTCTGGTTGGCTAAGTAGTAGGCCATTGTGCAGATATATAGGGATTGGGTGGAGGCCTATAATGAGCTGCCAAGATGGATGCTTGGTGTGCAGATAACAATACCAGATAGTATCGCAGTGTTGAGGATGATTCATGTGCGGTTTGAAGGCCAGGTTGACGGGGAGTCAGCATTTTTTCACTGACTTTTTGGGCATTCCCACCGTGCATCGAGGCATTCAAGTATTGTAAGCCGTTGGTCAGTATTGACGGAACCCATTTGTATGGCAAATATGGGAAAACTTTGCTGGTTGCAATAGATTAGGATGGAAATTCTAATATCATTCCTATTACTTTTGCCCTAGTGGATGGTGAAAATGCGAAGTCATGGTCTTTTTTCTTATCTCACTTATGTAAACACGAGACTCCTCAGCCAGACATTCTCGTGATATTCGATAGGCACAATTGGATCAAGGCCACCTTGGAGGCACCTGATGATGGATGGGTTGCTCCTGTTGCTTATCGGGCATTCTGTATTAGGCATGTTACAGCGAATTTCGCAATGAGCTTCAAGGGAAAGGATGCAAGGAGGATTCTAGTCAATGCTACTTATGCGAAGACTGAGGTCGAGTTTGATTATTGGTTTGACATCCTCCAGACTGAAGACTTGGCTACGTGTGACTAGGCCAACAGGATGGAGTATGACAAATGGACCTAGTACCGGGATGAGGGTTGCAGATTCGGCCATATGACTACAAACATTTCTGAGTGCGTTAATTCGGTGCTTAAAGGCATCAGAAACCTTCCAATTTGTTCCTTGGTGAAGTCCACTTATGGGAGGTTGGCAGAGTTATTTGTTTTTTCAAGGGAAGAGAGGCTGAGGCACAATTGGAGACAGGCTAGGAATTTAGTCAGTTGCTTGTGAAAGCAATGGAGGCAAACCTAAAGGCATCGAGATGTTTTCATGATGACACTATATGATGGGGATAATTTAGAGTTTAACATGGCCGAGACTACTCCAATAGGTAATTTCACACTCGATATTTACAGAGTATTATTGAGAGATCAAACTTGCGATTGCGGATACTTTCATCCCCTCCATTATCCATGTTGCCATGCAACTGATTGCGGTGCATATTCCCGCCTGAATTAGGAAACATATGTCCACGAGGTATATCACCTCAGTACGGTGTTTAATATCTACAAGATGAGATTTAATCCTCTGATTGCTGAAGGCTTCTAGCCACCATATGATGGTTCAACAGTTATTCTTGATCCCAGTAAGAGACGTGCATCTAAAGGTCATCCGAGGAGCACTAGAATTTGGACTAGTATGGACGAGGTCAATCCAAGTCAACCAAAGTGGTGTGGCCTATGTGGACAGCCTGGTCATACTAGATTGAGTTGCCCACAGGGAGGAGGTACTGTGAGTTCTGGAGGAGCTAATGGAGTTTAATGTTTTCGTTATTATGTTGCTTGTTTGGTTGTAGTTTATTGTGTTTTCTTTATGGAGCTTAGTGTTTTGTGGAAGTCAAATTTTTGTTATCAAGATGTTTGTATTTGCCGTAGTTGTTGTATTGTAAAATGGATTGGCATTATTAATATAGTGTTTTCTTTTTCATAACGTTGTTGCCGTCACTTTCGAAACTCAGTCAAGTAATACATAATGACATAGTACGATAGGCATAATAACATAGTAACATAGCATGGTAACCAAATAACATGATAACATAGTGGGATAACATAATGGTTAATACAGCAACACAAAGTAGACAGATAAATAACATGATAACATATAACTAAATAGTCATCCGAAAAGTCAGAAAAGATGTGACCCAGCGAAGCAGCAGCATGGGTGCCTAATCCTCTGTGCTCTCTGAGTGAGAGGTACCTCATCCTCATCTCTGGGTGGCCTGGAGGGACGTACACGATCGGGGGGTGCAGCTACAGCTGTGGAGGGAGGAGTGCCACCTAATGCAAATGTCACGTCCAAAAGTCCTGACAGAGGCTCGTTGATGTGAAAGAATTTATTGTCGATTTAGAATCAAGAATCAATTCGTTAGTAGTATAGTCCAAACCAGCAATGAATTCTCTTAGTCAAATGTCAAATTCAAATTAAAATAACCGAGAGCAATTAAACCTCGGGTCGTTCTCCCTAGGAACTAATGCTGATAAGTGCATACAATTTTGGTTGTAAGAAGCAAGGGGTTTCAATGATTGAAGGAAACAAATAAAGAGATGAAAGAACAAGACAAAATTGCAATTAATAAACTAATGAAGGAATAAAGGAACTATGTATGTAATATGGACAAGTAATGCTATAAAATGATGGAAAATTGGTTCAAAACATAAATGAAACCTTGACTTGGGATGAGTTATGGAATCCCTTCCTTGCCATAACCACAACTATGATAATTATGATGGATTAATCTCACTAAAACCTATGAAAATATAATAAAACTTAAACAAAACATAATGACAACTATATAAAAATGATGCCAAAACACGTATAAAATATCCACTCATCAGAACACCAAACTTAAATTGTTGCTTGTCCCCTAGAAACAAGGACAAAGTAGGATTAAAAAGAAGAGAAGGATACAATAAATCTCAGAGTTTCAATGAAGCTCAGTTTAAATTAGATGAGCAAGGCTTAGTAGCTGTTTGCTTCTGAATAATTTTGGTATTTCACTTTCTATTGAAGCTTAGAATGATTGGCATCTTTAGGAACTGATGACTGGAATTCACACCCCATTCAAAATTGGTGAATTAGTCCTTTTGGCAAGCGCACCAAAATTATCGTCAAGTAATAACTCACAGTGGAGTGGGATCGTATCCACAGAGATTGGCAAATTCGAGCAGTTTTAATCGATTGATGAATTAGTCAAGCAGATCAATAGGATTGTAGAGTGCAGAATTGTAAATGACATAAATGTAAATGACTAGAATAAAAAGAAAAGCAATAAAGTGCAGAAATATAAATGGCAGAAAGTAAAATGCAGAATCATAAATGACTTGAATGTAAATAGGAATGGGGAATTGCTGAATGTAAAATTAAGCTATAAAGAAATGGATAGATAAGAATGGGAAAATTCATTGAGATTGGGAGATGTTGTCTCTTTGGATCAAGTCTAGCTTATATCCTCTTCAATCATGCAACTCATTGACCTCTTGGCAATCATGATTGATTGAGCCCCAATCCCTTGGTGACTCAATCTCTCAGATCTTGATCAATAGCCAATTCCTTGGTCTAATTGCTCATGAAGAGAGATATGCTTGGTCCCTGATTATACCACGCACCATCATAGGTCCAAGTAGAGGGAGGATTATATGTCACATATCCAAACACCAAAACCCATATTCTACTCCAGTGTGAGAAGGGATTTCAAGCATGGTTTCATGTTTCCTTTCCCAAGGTTCCCATGAAACCCAATTGCATTCAATCTCTTTCCCAAGATAATTGAACACTAAGCATTAAGAACAAAATTCCTTCTAGCAAATCAAAGAGAAGACGAAGAGAAGAAGGATTTCACTATCATTCATCCATCAAGTACAACAGAGATCCCTCTCTCAATGAGAGGGAAGTTAGCTACTCATGGCTCAAAAGGTACTATAAAGTGAAGTGTAAAAGTGGATTTAAAACTGACTGCTCAACCCCTTCTTCAGTACTCCTTGGGGGTATTTATACTACTCCTAGTAAAATAAAAGAATTACAAAAGTGAAAAAGGAAAATTACATTTTGGAGGGAAAAGAAAACACTTAATAAGCATGACTTCTCAGCTGGCGTGTGGCTGGCGTGTGGCTGGCGTGTCACGTGCTCTTCATTTCCAGCTTGGCGTGCCACGCCCAATCCTTCAAGTGGCACGCTCGTCCCTCTTTCAACCTTGGCGTGCCACGCCTTTGAGCTCAAGTGGCACGCCCCTTGCCTTTCTCACTTCTCTTTGCCTCTGGAAACTTGTACTGGCGTGCCACGCCCTTGCTTTATGCTTGGCTAGGCTTCTCTGGAAAGTTGAACTAGCGTGGCACGCCCAGGGTCTGGCGTGCCACACCCCTCTTGTGAGTGAGTGGTTACTCTGTTTGGCGTGCCACGCCACAAACTCAAGTGGCACGCCCCAATGCTCCTCTTCTAAATGACACTGGCGTGCCACGCCTGGCTACTCAAGTGGCACGCCTAAGTGAAGAATGGTGAATGGCGTGCCACGCCTTCGATACCAAGTGGCACGCCCCATGTAATTGGCCTCCTTTATCCTCTCTGGAACCTTATACCAGCGTGCCACGCCCAGCTCCTGGCGTGCCACGCCAGTGCGTTTTTGTGGCGTTTGCTTCAAGTGTCACGCCAGTTTCACACGCCCAACTTCTTGTTTGTCTTCTACCCCATTTTTGATGCTTTTCTCACCTGAAATTTAGCACAACTCATCTCAAAGTCGTGTACCATAATATTCATCAAATAATGCATGAATTGTACTGATCAAATGAGGTTTATGCTCTTTTATGGTCTTCTTTATGCAAGAAAGAAGGGTAGATGATGCAAGTCATTAGGAACTTAGAATCCAGATGATATTATTGACTCTCCTAGTTTAGTTCTTTTTTATTCTTGAACACAGCTTCTTTAGAGTCTTGGCCGTGATTCTAGGCACTTTGTTTTTCGGTATTATCACCAAACGCCACAGACACTTAACTGGGTGAACCCTTTTGGATTGTGATTCAGCTTTGCTAGAATCCCCAGCCAGTGGTGTCCAGAGTTCTTAACCACACTCTTTTTTGGATCACGACTTTAACTGCTCAGTCTCAAATTTTTCACTTGACACCTTCACACCACGAGCATATAGTTAGGGAAACAGCTCATTTGAATTGTTTAGGCCCAGATTGTGTTTCTTTCAGACCCTCCTAACCAGTGATGCTCAAAGTCTTGGATCCTTACTCTTGCCTTTTGGTTTAAAGAGCTATTGGCTTTTTCTGTTTCTTTCTTTTTCTGTTTGCTTTTTTTTCGCATATACACATATTTTTTTTCTTTTATTGCCTTTTGCTACTTTTTCTTGCTTCAAGAATCAATGTTTTGGATCTTTCAGATTACCAATAATACTTTAATTTTATCATCATTCTTTCAAGAGCCAACATTCTTTACTCTAATATCAAATATGCATTGTCTATTCACACATTCAGAAAACAAAAGAAATGCCACCACATCAAATAATTGAACTATTAACTAGAAATTCATGCATCTTACTTTTCTTTTTCAATTAAAATTTTTCTTTTAAGCAAGGTGAGAGATGCATGGAATATTTCATAGATTTAAGACGTAAATAAAGAGGATCATGCACTAGAAATAGACAATAAGATAAAATACATGAAAAACAGAAAAATAACATAGACAACATGGGATTAAGGGAACAAATCCACTTTAGTGATGGCGGCTACTACTCCTTCTCGAGGATCCAATGGAGTGCTTGATTTCTTCTATGTCACGCCCCTGCCTCTATTGTTCTACCCTCACAACTATTTGATATTCCCTCATGGCCCTTTGATCTTCTCTTATGTCATGGAGGATGGTGGAATGTTCTTGATGTCCCATTCTTAGTTGATCCATGCTGGAGCTTAATTCTCCTAGAGAAGTGTGCAGTTGGTCCCAATAATCTTGGGGAGGAAAATGCATCCCTTGAGGCATCTCAGGGATTTCTTGTTGATGCAACTCTACATGCTCTTACTATGGTCTATGTGCTGGCTCTCTAGTTCACTCCATCCTTCTTTTAATGATGGGCTTGTCCTTCTCAACAGGAATGTCTCCTTCTATGACAATTCCAGCTGAATTACATAGATGACAGATAAGGTGAGGGAATGTCAACCTTGCTAAGGTGGAAGGCTTTTCAGCTTTCTTGTATAACTCTTGAGGTATTACCTCATGTACCTGCACCTCACTCCCAATCATGATGCAATGAATCATGATGGCTCTGTCAATGGTCACTTTTGACCAATTACTAGTAGGGATGATAAAGCGTTGGATAAATTCCAACCATCCTCTAGCTACAGGCTTGAGGTCAAGCCTTCTCAATTGGATAGGCTTGCCTTGAGCATCCTTCTTCCACCGGGCTCCTTCCACACAAATTTCTGAAAGGACTTGGTCCAGCCTCTGATCCAAATTGACTCTCCTAGTGTAAGGATGTGGGTCTCCTTGCATTATTGGCAAATAGAGCGCCAACCGTATACTTTCCGGGCTGAAATCTAAGAGACGCCCTCGGAGCATGGTATGCCAATTTTTGGGATGTGAGTTCATGCTTGTATCATGATTTTTAGTGACCCATGCATTGGTGCATAGAACTCTTATACCATCAAGATTCCAACTTCTGGAATAGGATTTGTTAGGACTTCCCAACCTTTCCTCCGGATTTCTCGTCGGATCTTCGGGTATTCATTCTTTTTATGCCTAAAGGAGACTTCAGGAATCACCCTTTTCTTTGCCACTACTTCATAGAAGTGGTCCTGATGAGCTTTGGTGATGAATCTTTCCATCTCCCAAGGTTCGGAGGTGGAAGCAATTGTTTTTCCTTTCCTCTTTCTAAGGGATTCTCCGACTTTGGGTACTATAAGTGTGAATGAAAAGCAAAAATCAAAGCTTTTCCAACACCAAACTTAAAAGCTTTGCTCATCCTCGAGTAAAATAAGAACAAAAGTGAAGAAAAGAGTAGAAGAAGAAGAGAAGTGGTAAAAAAAGTGGGAGAGGAGGATTCGGCCAAGTGGGGCTTTAGTGTATGAAGTCTGTGTTGGAGAGGTAGTATGAGGGTTAATTATAGGGTTGGGATGGGGGTAGGGTGTATGGGGAAGAGGGAAAGTAAGAGAGAGAAGAAGGTGGGGTAGGTGGGGTTTCTGTGGGACCCACTGGTCTTGAGGGAATAGGGAATTCGAATTCCCTACCCCCTTGTGGGTGTTGAATGCCCAGCTCCTGCTCCTGGCTGGCGTTCAACGCCAGCTCTGTGCTCCTTTTAGGGCGTTGAACACCCATTGAGAGCCTCCTTCCTGGCGTTGAACGCCAAGTCTGTGCCTCTGTTGGGGCATTGAACGCCTAGTCTCTGCCCCTGGCTGGCGTTCAATGCCAGCTTCATGCTCCCTGGCTGGCGTTCAATGCCAGGAATGCTGCTCCTCATGGGAGTTGAACACCCATTCTGGCCCTCTTGTCTGATGTTCAACTCTAGCAAGGTGCTTGTTCCAGGGTGTTCTGTTTCCAGCTCTGACTATTTCTGTTTCAATTTTAACTACTGGACATGATCACAAACTTAAAAAATATGAAAATTAAACTAAGATAACTGAAATAAACTTAATAAAAAAAATAGAAATGACTTTAATTATGGTTGGGTTGCCTCCCAATAAGCGCTTCTTTAACGTTACTAACTTGACGGTTAGCTCCTTTCGGAGATGGATAGGAGCTCAGAATTTCATCCCTTACAGTGAACTTCTTGCCTATGCTCTCATGGATAAGTTCCACATGTTCTAGAGACAGGATCCTATTCACAATATGTGGGATGACTGGATTCTCGGTGAAGACAACTCTCATGTCAGGTGAGAGTCCTTTAGTAGGGATCTTCTTATCCTTCCAGCCCTTAGGTACCTTCTTCTTAGTACCATTATTCTCAGTGCTTGATGATGGCCACCCAACACTGAACTTAGAATTGGTGTCTGGGGGATTTGTATAACTTTGTACTGAGAGAGAGGGTTGGAACACTAGGTATTGCACAACTGTCTCTCTTTTGTCAGAGGGAGAGATACGTGATAAACCACTATTTTATGGTTTATCTTGTGCTCAATTGAGTGGATTTTATCAATCTTTACCCACTTATTCATACTATTTGCATGGTTTTACATTTGCCTTCCTAATTACGTACTTTGATTGAAAACATGCTTCTTTGGCCTTAAGTTCCCTATGTTTAATTCCTCTTTTATTACCATTAGATTCCCTGATATGTGTGTTAAGTAATTTCAGAGATTACAGGACAGGAATGGCTTAGAGGATGAAAAGGAAGCATGCAAAAGTGGAAGGAATACAAGAAGTTGGAGAAATTGCTAAGCTATCCAGCCTGATCTCTTCGTATTCAAACGGCTATAACTTGAGCTACAGAGGTCCAAACGATGCGGTTCCAGTTGCGTTGAAAAGCTAACGTCCGGGGCTTCAATTTGATATATACTATGCCATAGTTGCCCTGAAGCTAGGCGATGCGACTGCGTGCTCCATGCGGACGCATCGCAGTGACGAAAATCAGCGTGTTTGAATTCGCAACCAGCGAATTCTGGGCTGTTTCCGACCCAGTTTGCGGCCCAGAAAACACAGATTAGAGGCTATAAAGTGTCAACCACAGAATGATCTCTCCATCCCATCACCACCATCCATGGAAGAGCACCCATATCCATCAATCCAGGAGCAACATGATCCTAATGATGCTATTGACATGGGACAAGAGAGAAGGGATCATCTTCATGAATTCATACTTCATAAGGAGCTAGAGGAGGCCCTAAGGGTGAAGGTAGTAAAAACCCTTGAAGTCGAAGGAGTGGTTGAAGAATTAGTGAAGGAAGAATTAAGGGATGATCTCAAGGAAGCAGCGGATCGATTTCATGCAACTCTATATCAACTAAATCAAGCGATAAGTCAATTAGGTTCCCGACGCTCGGACACTCAAAGTGCTCCCATGGCTTCATGTGGGCAATCTAATGAAGAACGTAGCATGAAGGAGATATTAGAAACTCCAATGGACAGTACGGAGCATGACTTTGTACTGGAACAAGTGGAAGAAGCTGTAATTATCGAAGAAGAAGAAGTGGTTGCAGACTTAGGAGATGCTGAACCTCCATGGGAAAGTCAGGTTATAGAACCTCCTTCTAAGGCGATTAAAATTGATGCTGAGGAGGGTGTACAACCTCCAAGGCATATCACAGTTGAAGACTTGGAAGAGGTTGATCAAGAGATGGAGATTCAAGAAGAAGAAGCACAAACTCCCATACCCTTGGAAAGCAAAGAAGAGGAGATTGAATTGGAAGAAAGCTACCAAGAGGAAGAGGTTGAAATTGAAGAAGCTTGCATAGAGGTGGTAATTATCAGAGAAGAGCACAAGGGAGTGGAGCTTGCAATTTCATTAAAAATACCTCCCTCTAAGTTGCCATCATCCTTCACAACATTCAAGTGGGTAAAATTCATATCCCTTAGCTTTCTAATTCCACTTGAATATGGGCTACTGGAGACGGATGGTCAACTTAGAACACTTTGTGGCATTAAGAGTAAGAGGAAGATGGCCAGTGGTAAGAATTGTCCTGCAAGGTTGATGAGCGGATAATTTATACGCTTTTTGGCATTGTTTTTAGTATGTTTTTAGTAGGATCTAGTTACTTTTAGGGATGTTTTCATTAGTTTTTATGTTAAATTCACATTTCTGGACTTTACTATGAGTTTGTATATTTTTCTGTGATTTCAGATATTTTCTGGCTGAAATTGAGGGACTTGAGCAAAAATCAGATTCAGAGGTTAAAAAAGGACTGCTGATGTTGTTGGATTCTGACCTCCCTGCACTCAAAGTGGATTTTCTGGAGCTACAGAACTCGAAATGGCGCGCTTCCAATTGCGTTGGAAAGTAGACATCCAGGGCTTTCCAGAAATATATAATAGTCCATACTTTGC